>NC_067247.2:375254179-375557210 GCF_019359855.2 Lolium perenne | reverse complement strand
AACGAAAAAGTAAAAGTGACCGAGATGCGAGGGAAAAACTTTTGTTTCACATTTCCGGAAAGACCACCTATTTGTTCGTTTACCAGGTTCAGCACGAAATCATAAATTAGCTCGACCAAGGATTGTAATGCATTTGGCACTGACTTTCCACCTCCCTTTTTCGTAACAACAAAAAACAGAAGTAGGACCAAACCGACAGTCAGCAGCATAGACAAGGATAGATTTGTGAATGATAAATAAAACTGGCCCATATGAAGAGGAATGTAGGGGTGAATGGCAAATTGATCCAGTGGGCTCCCCAAAAAACCAACCAAATTATCGGAAAAATTATCAGCTACCTCTTCAATTGCCCCCAATACAGGTTGAGGTTCCAAAACCGGATTATTAGTCCTAATGTTGTCAATGTTGTCAAAAAAAGCCGTTACCTCCCGATTTAGTTCATCACTAAAATAGTATGAATCCGTCTCCGCATCGTATAACCGAACCTGATGCGTTTGACTATCGTCGGGTCGGTTCAGTTTACTGTGGAACCACGCGTTCCTATAAATTCGAGCTCTTTCAAACTTCACCTCGATGGGCCCCGTGGGAACCCAAGGATATTCGTCTGAATTGGGCATGAATTCATGAACCAAATTTCTATGCCGATCGGTATTTACGAATTTATGCATATCAGAAAAACTGAAGAAGCTAGAATATCTCATCGTAGGGTAACTCCATCTTTTGAAGCTCTGCTCCCTAAAAAAAGGGGGACTTTCTAAAGTGACTGGGTTTTTTACCCAAGAACCTGCTATTAAAGAGAAAGAGACAGACTAACAAGAAACAGCCTTTACTTATTCCTACCTGGGACTGAACACCTACACAATAGATATTTGAAGAAGTAACAACATTGTTCTTTTTAAGTACAGTAAGATTTAGACAAAAAGAATGGGGGTCTTCCCCTCGCTTTGAGGGTCGCTTGAATTTGAGTTCGTTTGCTGGTCAGGATCGCCTCGAAAGCCGTTTGCGGGCGCATACGTTTTCTCGCTTCATTGTTATACGATTTGATTCAAACGAGATCCCTACCTACGACATAATTAGCGGGTCAGCCTGCCTTTAGCCTTGGAAGAACTATTTGGTTGGTACTTGATAATTTCTATCTGTGGCTACTCCGCGAGCCCTTGCAAAATGGGACTTCCCTAGCTATCAGTCTAAGAATGCTTCAACGAGAAAACAAGCTGGCACATGACATCGTCTAACAACTGAGCTATTTTCATCGCCATTGAAGCAAGTTTAACGCAAGCTCTACTCCCGGAAAGACATGAACTCGGTTCCCGTACTGGTCACATGCAATTAGAGCCTATCATCCGCAGATATGGGGTGGGGCGTATGTCTTTACTATACGCATATTTTTATTCATCCGTGATAAATTCAATCGTTCCAGTCCCATCCTTGCGTCTCTCTCCCGGTCATGCCGTCTTCTTCGAATCCTCCTTTACGATGGTGGTATTTTAGATAGCCTGAAAGGCCCCGTCAGCGATAGAAGCAATGGGTTTTTGACTTGCGGTAGACTGTACCTTTTTTATTTATTTCTTACCAAGACTCTCTTCTACGGAATTCCTGGCGTAAACCCCCGGAGGGCGTGCCCCGCAGGGCGTTTGTTCAACATAACAAGAGCAGAGCTTCAAATCAGCTCATTTTCTTTCTCATGTAAAAATGGGTACTCCGCTGCTTTGTTTTTTCCTGAGGATACCAACTTAACCGATGGAATGGAATGCATTCATCATCGGTATGGATTTGATACCAACTCCCTATCGTTCTTTCGTCTATTATGAGATTAAGACATTAACATGCGCCAGTAACATTAAGCATGATCGTATCCGGAGGAGCTAGATTGTCAAAAGATAAGGAAACCTTAGATGCTTCATGATTTTCTCTTTGGCTCGATTGCTTTATATTTGTCTTATTTTATGAAGGCCTAAGAATGGAAGAGAATGAGAGATATTCATGTTATCGCGAGCCGCAGGAGACGACTAGTCATGTACAACCATTTCGATCGCTTTAGCGTGCTGTCTTCTTGTCTCTACTCGAGATCTATTCTATAATTTGACATGTGTGGCATGGGGGCCGGCGGTATTGTGTGTTGTTGAAACACTGGTAGCGAAAACTAGAGTGGAATGCTTGACGAAGACACTGGGGTTCCATGACGGCTACGCTGTAGACAGTGAGGGACGAAAGCTAGGGGATTTCCCAAAGTGGTCATACTCTCTTACTGAGTTATCAAACCTGCCTGCACCAGCCAACCTACCGCGACACTTGGTCGGTACGTGCTGTTTATCTCCACGCTATCTGTGACAGTTAGCACGCTCCTTTATTACAATCTGTGTATTATTCAACTTAATTAGATAAAGGCCTCTCATTATTTGTTTAAATCTTTGCTACTTACAGATGTGATTGGTGTCGGGAATCCTACCCAAACTTGGAAAAGAACTATTCTATTTGGCACTTGAGAAACCGATATAGGATTTAGGTCGTCCCGACCAGTAACAAAAGGGAAATTGGGCCCATTCACAAGAAATGAGAATTCTCGTTCGTATAGTATAAAAGAAGGAGGTCGGCACCGTGCTTTGGACAAATTGACTTTCTTCGCCATTCTCCTTTTTCATCTATATACACAATTCTACTTGATTTGCCCTTGAATAGTAAGCCCCGGAATTACTAAATTGTATGGTTGTTTTCCGCGTGGTGAGCAGGATCCAACCCATCGAGCGGTGGCCCTATCCAACGGTTGGTTCTTGTTATAATGGTTGGGGAGACCTTTGATTGTGAATACCAAGTGGAACAAGCGAGTAAAGAGGGAAGGCAGTCTAAGTTTCCAATCCAGTGTCCTAAGCGCCCTGCTTTCGTCTTGATTTATTGCATAGGTAGTGTGCAGCTGCTGCCCGTTTCAAACTTGTACTCCTCTGGTAGTGTAGTAAAGCCCATTAGAAGTGAGATTCGTTGATTCTATCAATAATCTTAAACTTAAACCTCGTGAAGCCCTACCCTAGGTAAAGGGCTTCTGCTACCAGACGGATTGAGTGAGGAAACGTATGCACGGCTTCACTATTTAGTAAGGGCAGCGGCTTTAGAGTAGGAAAGGGTGTGGCCATAGTTTCCTGCACACCGAAGCTATTAGTGACCCGCTTTGGAGACTCATCCCAGGGAAAAGGTAGGAGCGCCAAAAGCATCTGTTGGTGGGTAATCAGCGGAGCAGCTTCTTTACACGCCGAAGTAGATATGTATGGTCAGGGGAAACCGACAAAGGAACCATAAGCTAGAATACTGGTATCAAGAGATGACAGGTACAACCCCATCTTCTATTCTGAAAGGAAAAAAGAAGAGGTGCACACGGCTAACTAATCTAAATAATGAGTGAGAAAAGACCTTCCTTCGTGGGCATTGACCGCTAAAGATGCCACTGCTTCTCAATCCGAGACAACAACTAACGCTTCTTTTGGTGTTACTACCCCAAACCCCAATCATTCTGTTCGCTCATACCACGTATCAATAATCACTCCAATCTGACACCTGCGCCATGTTTCTCGATCAAAAATGAATGAACTTCTGGTTCAGAAACCAATCGTGTGGATACGTGGACACAATGGGATTATTCCTGCGAGTAAGAAGCGTTCACAATCGGGTAATTCGTACCTCCAGCTGTCTAAAAATAAATATCTCACCTAGCAGGAACCTAAATCCCAACTAGATTAGATGGAAATGCGTATCATGTGAGGAATCAATCCTACACTCCTTTCTGGTTATTTGAAAGTCGTGCTAGCATTCTTTTTTATAAACAGGAATGGAAACAGAGCTTTAGCCTTACTTAGCTTTATAAAGAGAAACAACTTATCTCCTTTCCTTTGCAACATTACCGAAGGAAGCTCGACGTAAGGATTGCATACTTTCTCTTTATAGATATTATTGTTATATATAACTTGTGTCTTTCATCATGACTAGGGTTTCGTTTCCTCGCGCAGCAGTGAGTACCCATAGTATCTATCGTTTACGGCTAGGACGCCCTCTAATCCACCTCATGCTAGGAATCCATCTCTATGCTTTGGTTGGGGTCTAGCGGATTCAAAGCCATCGGATCTTAGTCAAATGCACTTTTTTCCAAAGAAGACAGATTGAGAAAGGCCTAGCGGTATTAAAGCAAACCAAGCCCTGACGACTCCTTTCCTTTTTACAGGTGTACAGGACCCGAAGGGAGAAATAGACCCGCACCGGACGAGTTAAGCGCTAGGCGCAATCCTCGTTTCAGTACTACACTAGTGGTATGACCTTCGAAAGGCGGAGAAAGTGGGGGGCCAGACAGAAACTGTCTCACTCAAACTGGCATTTTCAAATGCTACCCGCCCTTCCCCTATTTCTGCATTTCATTCTTCTATTCCTTCTGCTTGCTTTTCTAGTTAAGCTGCTCATAAACTAGATCCATAAAACTCACTCAGCTACTGTCTTCTTTCTATAATTGGTCTCTAAGTCCAAGTAATCGATAAAGTCTAATCCTCTTCCCAGCTCCGCCACCTCCTTTCTACCGAGTATGCTCTACTTGAAAGAACATATTTCTCAATAAATAAGTGCATTACTATATTCACAGCTACAAACTAAGCCTAATTTAAAATATGTCATATGTATCACTTTGATGTTGTGGGATCACTGGCTTCTTGCTCAACGGATTTCGCTTCTGCACTTGACTTGAGAAGGGCGAAGCCTTCATGACCGGTACCGGTATCTGTTCAAGAAGTCAGTACTTATGCGGCACTGAACAAAGGGTGAGATCGATGAAATGCAATACATGTTTGAATATTTCCTATCTTCTTCCAGCCATCAAACTTGTTCAATTCGTTTTCTTGAGATCTGTGGAATAGTGATATCATACTTGAATCCACATTCCCAGTATTTGAGGAAGAAGTAGAATCTTAGTCAAGTAGAATTTCTAAGTTGGGAATTTTATATCGACTAAATCAAGAAACTCGATTTCACTATGATATGACCACTGAACCCTTTGATGCAACATTTCTTGTTTCCAGAAGATCTCGGATGGTTTCTGAAGCTTCCATGATCTTGTAAAAGAAAGAAACCCTTTCTATAAGTCATGAAGACGTGGACCAAAAGACTAAGAAACTGCACAATCTATTGATTGACTGAAAAACTCAAGCTGAGTAACTTGCTGGAATGATCGCTCCGGCTCTGGGCCGTCTGATCTTCGGGATGCAGAATAGGGGATCGCTTGCCAACCGTTAGTTAGGACCAGTGAAAACCCACGCTTGGTGAAGGCGAAGTTCAGTTTGGAGATCTAACAATTCCTTATGTCGTGTATCCTCGATTGATGCAGCCTCAGATGCTTCAATTGTAGATTTGAGTATTGAGCGAAAGGTTACACCACCTATAGGTTCTGTATTACAGGCCAATCCTACTCCACTAGTACCAATAGGCGGCATAGGGGAAAAAGCACAACACCTAGGAATCAACAACACAAAAACTTTATTAGAAATTACCCAGCAAGAAAACGTATGCGCGTGGGCGCAACGGATTTCGCTCCCGTGCGCTCATCCCTTGCTTGTTCTTTCAGGAGTATGATGAAATTGAGATCTGACTTACTTTAGTCCGTATCGTCGGTCTACTTCTGACAAGCAAAAGGCATAATATCCCCAATAAGTCAGGAATAGAAGATGCCAACGTGTTGAGACCGACCTAAGGATCTTGTCAAACAATACAGGCTTTCTTCCAAAGAATATCCCACTTTGTTGGCTGGCCTGGAAAATCTTCCTAGCCTTGACTGTCGTTGCGTTTAACGAGCTTGACAAAACAAACTACCTCCCCGCTTCTCAAAACAAGGCAGATTAAGGGAGAATGCCATCTTTTTCGTAGATAGTCTGAGTTCGAGCTACTGGACTGGCTTCGGCTTCTTCCTTCGAGTTAGAGTGCCCAATGCTAATATTCTCAAATGCCTTAACCGTAATGGGAGTGGCACATTCGTTTATACTTCATCATCCTATATACGCTTATGGACAGGCAGAAATGAACGGATACCATTCTCCAGAGATAGTAGCTTAATTAGCTTAGGTTTCAATCCTAACGCACGAGAAGAAAAACGAAAAGTCCAGTACGATGATAGGGCCGGACCTCAATGGTCCTTTATGTCTGAAGCGGATGTGGGCGTGGTCAACCGAATCTGAGCCGTGTGCACTGCCAGGCGTCGGAACGCTAATCGGAGCACATAGAGTGGGCGGTGGCAAAGCTGTCATCGCGCGTGTGTGTATCTCTCCCCGAGAAGAGGCGCATGGGGTAGCGAGGCAAATCGTGTTTCATCAAATGTGACATGTCTTGAGATGCATTTTTTCTGCGTGCGGGGATCATAACAGCAGTACCCCTTGTGCTGATCACTATAGCCAACGAAAATACATGACTTTTATCTCAAAGGATTGACTTTGGCCACACCGTCTTGATCAAAGAGCTCGGGTTACACAAATCTCCCTTCTTTGTGTACTGGAACAGCTACCACTTCCTTAGAACAGCACTAACTTACCACTCTATAAAAAGAAAAAAGCAAGAGAATAGCTCCATAACAAACAAAATAGTGAACTGCCATGAATTACACACACGCTAGTAGTGGCTCGGCTAGAGGACTACAGCAGCCGAAGCCGTGATTTGTATGGTATGTCTTGCCCTCAATGTCCGGTTGGTTGGTAAGTCACTAAATCCCTATCTCCCGGTGGTCGATCGATGCGCACAGAAGGAGAGCTTGTCCATAACGAAAACGCGTATGTTAAGTCGGTCAATCGATTAAACTATTTCTGTATAGGGGCAGCCGGGCCGTATTAGCAAGCGTGACGTGCCGGACTGACCCAGCACGTCTGTCTTTCCTGGCAAGAGAAGATGCACAAAGTGGTTTCAGTAGCACTACCGAGTTCGCATCAGCGATTTTATCACCAATGGAATCAATGGGTTTTGTCAATGAATTAATCTACCGGCATCGGAGGGAGAAGCGGAGTCGGGAGCTGGAGGAAATAACACTTTTTGATGGACGGGAGAGGGAGAGGCTGTTGTTTCATTTCATTCGTTGACCCGGAAGGTCGTACAGCTCCATAATCAGAAGCGCAGGAAGCACTGACGAAGGATGGTCTAAGCCTAGAGCGGGAACAAAGCAGAGGCGGGGGCTATGACTAAAGCCCCCATGGATTGATATTAGTTGAACCAATGCCAGTTGACCGTGTGAAAGAAATAGATCCAATTGACGGTCACAGAACCACTACGGGATAGTCCGTGAGACAAGATCGGGATCCAGATTCATATCCCTCAACCACTAGTGGAAGACCTTTCAAAGGAAAAGGTTGGTTGGGAGCGGGAGGAAGTCAATTACAGAAAGAGTAGAGACGGATATGGGGACTGTAGCTCCGACCATGTCAACTATGATGCTCTCGCAGCTGCCAGTCCTTTCACCAGTGAATGCTGTCATGGGCTACCTACTTCCCGAACCTCCGTGTCTAGGTCCTGCCGACCTAGACTGCAAATGATTTACCATCCATCCCACTCATATAGGTACGTTATCGGATTTTGCGAATCGGGAAATGGATCGAACCGCGCGAAATGGTCGCCTCGGAATACAGGGCGCAACGGAACCAAGGTTCTTTGTTGGCGTGTTGCGTAACAAGGGCAAGAGGGGGTGGAAGCGTTCGCCGACTTTGATAGGCAACGCATTGCAAGCAAATAGAGCAGAGAGCTGACCCTTTGTTTCTATTAGAGTCGCGAGCTTGTTGTAGTCGGTCCTAAAGGGAAAACCTTGCTGCTTACTCGCTATATCCCCGCGTCCTTACACGGCTCGTTTTCTTCGAGCCCTGCTTCTCCCTTCCCCCTCTCCCCTGGAACCGACCGTTTGGAGTATAGCCAAGTGGTAAGGCATCGGTTTTTGGTACCGGCATGCAAAGGTTCGAATCCTTTTACTCCAGATTATGAACACCCGATCGGATTTGTCAAGAACGAGCTGACAACTACAGGGGAAGCGGCTCGGGCTAGGGAAAATTTCTTCCCCGGCATGATGCTTCAATATTTCCATTTTGGAATCTTTTATTAGATTATTATGGCAGTCTTTATCAATTCATAGATGCCTCTTTCCGGTCCAGGTGAAATGGTCGCTGTAGGTCGGGACGTGACTCGAGATTTGAGTGCGTCTGTCCGTATGTACTTGGCAGGTAGTCCCGCATAAAACGCAATTCCCAATACATTTCGGTATGGTTCGAGCGTGAACCCGATACAGAGGACCTCTGGAGTAGTTAAGCACTGACGAGTTCAGGCGAACTTCCTTGAAGGCGTCAACGATGACGGTGCAATACTTGACGAGGGGCCTTTAGTGACTCGGCTCCCGGCCGGTCCGCACAATCGGGCAGTGTCCCTTGCTCGGTGCCCGCTGGCCCTTTTTCAGTAACTGCTAATGCCTACTCCAGCGCTTATCCCACTGCCCGCTGATATGTACATGGCAATAGAAGACTATACCCACTAGCGACTTTCTGCACAATCTCTTACTGGTTGGTAGCTGCGCTTCTGACTTCTTAGTTGTAGGAATAGGGGCTTCTCTTTCTCCAGCGCCTGCTAGCGTCAGAGGCTGTCGATTCGTCTCGTGCGTCCTGACGGTTCCCTACAACCCCATACCAGGAACTGAATGACGGGAGAACGAGTAAGGGGAAGGCATAAAATACAGGATTGATTGATCGAGTTAGTAATGGGAAGTTGGGCAATTCCATGCTCTTCGGTCTATATTCGTCCCATAAGCAAGACTTTGAAATGTGTGATATCCATCTAAGTTTTGTTTGTCTAAAAATACATACCTCGAACTTTTGTGATCTTTGAATCCCAGGAACCAGGAACTGGTGGTATTTCCCTTTTCTTATTGGGGTTATAGGAATGCACTTTCAAAATGGAATGAGGCAGATGCTTTAATAGCATTTCCAATTCAACAATGTTCTATTTATCACACAGCTCCCAACATTTCCTGGATATTATGGCAGACCAACTCGAAGTGTTGAAAGCATCTATCAGGTAGGGCCAACAATTCTGGGAAAAGCTTATGATCTGGCAGAAGAATGTATAGGGAGTGATTACTTCAAGGATATTGTAACCACTGATTTACCCTCTAGCCTTAAGTACAGCGTCTGCACCGAATCACTGGGAATGATTAAAGCCCCGGCTGGGGTCCGGGTAGCAGAACCAACAGAGGGCCAAGGAATCGAAGAACCGTCGGTTGTCCGAGAGGACATACTCCAACTTATGGTTTAGGGCACATTACCCTTACCGCGGACAAACAGATGTCGAGGCAGCATCTTCCCTTTCTCTCATTTCATCCTACCTGATGAATCGATCCTAAAATATCACCTTCAGCAGCTGTTAGTCTCTTTTTCCAGGTCATATTGTAGCTTTAATTCGCCTTTCATTCCCTCCTGCCTCGAGAAAAGAAAGGGAACTGCTTGCTGCCAATGGAGATTCCGGATACTTTTGCTTCTCTATAATCAGTTGGTCGATCAATGGATGAATACCCCACCGGGGAACCAGACGGAGATTCGAGATTGAAAATCTCTTCATGGGGCACTAGCATAAAAACGTCGGGCTGGCTGCTCTCGACATAATGAGATGCTCGAATGCCCTCTTTAAAAGGGAAGAAGGAGCTGTGGGATATCTTAGATAAAGCGCTTTCGTTCCCTCCGTCCTTCAGGCAGTGAGCTTGGTTTGTGCAATTGTTTAAAATAGGTTCTTTACCAATCGGTTGTTATAGTAGGTCCCGATCCCTCTGGCCACCAGATCACTAGGAAAGAGGAGCTCCTTCTTGCTAAGAGTGCAAGGGGATTCTCCTCCTATTCCTCGACTCACAGAAATAAACCCTCAATGCTTGCTTCCCCACTAAAACCTACTATGTGAAAAGGATTAGTTCCCGAGGTGCTGCGAAGAGATGATAAAAAGTCTGCCTGAAATGATGTTGCATCAGACTTTTGTGGACCACTCATTGGAATAATTCCAGGAATCAATCGTACGGAAACTGGACAAAGGTAAGGGCAGATTCAAGGCCAAGCAAGAGCTACTCTTCCTTCCTCTTTTTCCATACCAAGAAAGGGGAAATCCTATGTTGCACCCCATCAAATCGAGGAGTAGCCCTTCTCGCCAGCGAGGTAGTTACTACGAAGCAAGCATACGAGTCTGCATCGGGTGAATGCCATAAGCGGATTTATGCTTTTTGGTATGGAAAAACAGTTTGAAAGGGTCGGCATAGCCTATCTTTGACCTGCTACCTCATATGAGATTGAATCGGTCGGATCTGAAAGAGTTGGAGCAGAAGCCCTAGCTTTGGGAAAGACCGGATCATAACATGAATTTCAGGGCATACTTAGTAGATGCAGATCTAGGTACTCTTTCTTCCCCAGATGGGGAATGGGCCAAGCCGATCCGTTGTTGGCTCTGAAAGTGCATTTGCTAGTTCGAAAGAAGCTGAATCCGGGTGCAAATGGGATTCAAAATGATTCTTATGTTTCGTAGCATGCTGCGCAGACTCACTTGGTAAATAGCCTTCCCTAAAAGAGGCAAGGTGCTCACACATTAAATTCCCTTTTGAAGGATATCCTATTTGACTTTTATGCCATACTTGGGCAAAGCCATCGAGACTATATCCATCACCAGGAAGAAGAGAAGCGAAGCCAGAATTGATTTAGGATAAGCCAGAGATATCTAGTACAGTAACAGTGGTCGAATTGCTGCATAGCCCCCCCCTAATACGAATTTGGCAAATCCTCGTTCTAAAGTTAGCGCACCATTGAGGTAAGTAAATATTAGTAGGCACACAGGCAGCCCGTTGCAAGGAAGGAAAGAGCAAGAGCTAGGGCTAAGTGCTCGAGTTACGGTTGTTGACTCGGAATTGTAAGCCGAAGAAGCATTCCTGTGACCTGGCCGTATGAATGGTTTCTTTCTCAATACCAGAGCAAAATCATTAGGCATCAAAATTCAAAGAAGGTTTGCCTTCAACCTTAACCATTGACGGAAGATTCATACCTATGAATATTCCCCTCCTCATTTGCTGAAAGCACTTCCTATAGCGAACCAGGCAAGGAACATATCGAGTAGGCTAGTACCAATTCCTCCACATCAACAGCAAAATAGGCATATGAATCTTAAGTAGGAAATTCCTTCATCTCAGATGAGGTAGGTAATCTATCATAATTTATTTCCATTTCCAGGTAAGATGAGCGGAGACGAGTTTATCAGCACCGATACCCCCACGCATCGTGGCCGGTTCCCTCGGGGGTAGAAACTTAGCTTGGAGAAAGATCCCGTTGATCTTCGGGCTGGCCCTTGCCTATTGAAAGTATGGTGTCTCATAAATGCTTTGTTAATGCCTCTTATTCGTAGGATCGGTCCAAAAGGCACATTTGCACCTAATCAACTGAAGCAGATGCAGGATCCGAAGTATTCGCCTCCGGTCCGGCTCAGACGAACCGAGGGATCATCTCCTGCCTATCCCTAGTCACAGCGAAAGACTTCTACTTGATAGCTATACCTCTGCCCATAAACGAAGAAACTGCCGCCGGGAAAGGTTAGGATTTTCCCGTCCAAGACATCGCCGCCGCGCCGTCTCTGCTAGATCTGCACCTCGTGCTCCCTCGAGCGGCCCCTCTTGCTCCGGCCCTGCGCCTCGTGCTCCCAAATCAAGGCCATGGCGTCCGAACCTTCGTGCTATGGCCATGCGCCTGAGCCTAGGCGCCCGGTCAGTGCGGTGCCTGACGGCGGCAGCCAGAGGCGCGTCGGGCCCAGACATGCGGGAGACGCTGGACAAGGTGCTGGGGGCGCACAAGGCGGTGCTCTTCATGAAGGGGACCAAGGACTTCCCGCAATGCTGCTTCTCCTACACGGTCCTGCTCCTGCAGATCCTCCGCTCACAAGGTGGTGCTGGTTTTATTCTTCTTGCAATATTCAGTGATGTTCCTTTCAGTTTTCAGATCCTCCGCTCACAAGGAGTACTTCACTTTACACTGGATTACCAGGTCAACGGAGAGTAGACCAACCTGAGATGATCTTTTGGTAGGAAGCTGGTGCGTCCGGAGTGAAATTTCTTTACTTCCGTGAGGTCTTGTCATCCATGGAATCCAAGGATGGAGAATAAGTTCAGATAGCCGAATCATAGGATGGCCCAATTATGCAGAGATATTGCTCACTTGCAAAGCCAGTAAGAACATATTTCTCAATTTCTCTCTTGCCATCCTCACAGCAAAGCCTTCTCATTTGAATTAGCGAGTGATTAGTGGAGTAGCTTCATTCTGCAGTTCATATCGAAATATACATTTGTAAGTACTCCTTCACAGCTATTGGCTGAAATTTTCTTTCAGAAATAAGATCCTTTCCTATAATATCACTCGTGGTTGACACCCTTTGCAAAGGCTTAATTCTGGCTGTGATGAATCCTAGTCTATCTGACACCGGTGGAAAAAGGGCCTTTGGTCGCGGTTCGCAACTGCCATTAGTCACGGTTGCGCAACCGCGACCAAAGTATCGCGACTAAAGGCCCCCCCCTTTAGTCGCGGTTCCTTACGAACCGCGACTAAAGGCCCGTCCACGTGGGCGCCAGGCGGCCGTCCGGGCGGAGGACCTTTAGTCGCGGTTCTTCTGGCCAACCGCGACTAAAGGCCGCCGCAGGTTTAGGGTTTTCGGCCCCCCCCTAAACCTGCCCCCCCCCCCCCCCCTAAACATATTTTGTGTTTAATTTGTATATTGTTTTATTTCTTTTGTGCTTTATTGTAATTTTGAAGGAGTTTCACATATTCTACGGTACTACATATATACATGCATATGAATGTACAATTTCAAACAAATTTGAAATTATAACCAAAAAGAATTCAAGAGGAATATACAATATATATTCAATATCATCGGATGACCATATACAAGTTTGAACAAGTTTCCATACATAATTTAATGCATGTATAGTTCTACGTCGTCGCAATGGTGTTCTCCTTTAGGATGGAGGACTTCCCTCCTGAACCATCCAGCTAGTTCCTCTTGAAGTGGTCGGAAGCGAGCTTCTGGACTAAGCATCGACCGGAGGTGATTCCTCTGAGCATTGAGATCACTCGGAACGCGCTCAGAGGTGTATCTCCGGATCATCTCACAGACATAGTATCCACACAGATTGGTTCCCGGTGGCTGCATATCGCTACCATTCTTAGCCTTTGACCGCATGAAATTTAGCTCTTTCTTGAATTCACCGACCTTTGTATCTGAGAACCGTCTCCAAACCCTACGAGGCAAAGAAAATTAAATGAACAAGAGAGTTATTAGTTAATTACTTGAAGCTTAATTAGGAAATGAACGAAATAGGCCGATCGATATAGAGCGCAAATGAATGAAAACAATTACTTTTGAATCATTTGTCTCATGTCGGCCCACTCCGCCTTATCCATATCCAGAGAGTCGTGGATGAGACATTCTGATTTGTCAATTTTAATTACTAGCAGAATCCAGTGGAACCTGCGGACACGATACATGCACAGTACGTCATGCATAACTCATCGATTAGCCGGCCACATACCATGCATGGAGTAAACAAAAGAGAATGTGCTCAAGACATAAACACTCACCCAAAATGGTAAGGAAATAGAATATCACTTTTGAGTTCCTGCTTATCAAGAAACCGCCACAGGTCTTTCTCCACGTCGGCGGGGTGATGCTTTAACGTATATCCATTAACGATGTGTGGGTCAATGAACCCAACATCATGGATGCTCCTTAATCTACATTCCTTAATCTTCAATCTGCATGTATAATAGCGGACACAACAATATAGTTAGGACATATATATATATATATAGTGCAGGCAATATGAACGAGATGGGGTAGAAATAAATCACTTACAGAACGTAGCAACTGATGATAGATTTGTCGAGCTCGCGCAGATTGAAAAGCTGGAACAATTCACTCAGATGAATTTGTACACAGTATTGTTTGAAGTGATGCTCATATCCAACTTCCGCATAAATATAATCTTTGGCGTTTTTATGTTTTATGTAACCCTTGTACCAGTTCAGCAGACCTTTCATTTGTGGAGGTAGATCCTCTTCCTGCGCAGGCTCGACGAGAGGCCCATTCTTCACATATGTAAGTACTACCTCCTTCACTGGCGCCTCATCAAGGCCTAACAGTTCACGAAGAGTAATACCTAAGTTGGCCGCTTGTTTTCTGGCACTCGTTACAGTCAATCCCTGTGCTGCCGCAGCTTCTATGATTTCGGGGGCATCCGGACCGGCGGCTGTCACTATAAGCGGGGCAATCGATTGTTTACTTTGTTCCCCGAGCTGGGCAACAACTCGTTTCCCGCTTTGTGCACTTTGTAATTCCGCTTTATCGGCCTCCTCATTCTTCTCCTTGAATATGCGTGCCTGATTCTTTAGTTCACGTGCATAGTCGTCAGGCAGATTCTTCGCGGCTTGGGACGGTGCGTTCAAAAATGACTTAGCCCACTTCTTTTGCTCATCAGAAAATACTGGCTTGGGCTCGGGCTCTCTTTTCTTCTTGCAGGCCGCCTTCCATTTCTCTAAATCAGCAGCCGCGTGTGCGTCGACTTCCTCGGCACTACGTTCCCAAGGCCTCGTGGGGAGAGGCTTCAGTGATGGCTCTGGTACCTTTGTTTTCTTAGGTACGTAAGGGTCCGGGTTAATAACCCAGGACTGCTGCTTCTGCTTCTTCGCCGGAGGTGGATTGGGGGGCGGTGTCTGCTTACCCGCCCGGGGCGGACTAGGGGGGGGCGGCTGCTTACCCGCCGGAGGTGAATTGGGGGGCGGCGTCGGCTGACGTGAAGGAGGTGTAGGTGAAGCACCACCACCACCACCGCCACCGCCGCCACCACCACCACCGTAGGGGGGTGGACTTGTTGGCGCCTCGCCTGGAAACTTGATAAACTTCTTCTGCCATAGAATGAACTGGCGCTTGACATCTCCAAGTCTTTTCACCCCTTCAGGTGTAGCAATGTCAATGTCCAGGTCCTCAAACCCTTGGACTATCTCCTCCACCGTGACACGAGCATAGCCATCTTGAATGGGGTTGTTGTGGTGGAGTGCTCCAGGTGGTAAAGCACTGCCGATGGCTACCTTCATGGACATGTTCCCGATAGGATAATACAGATGACATGCTTTCATCTCCTTTATATCGTCCACGGGGTAGCGAGGAGGCTCCGGTGCAGTAATTTCGACCACCAGAGGCTCCGGTGCAGTAATTTCGATCGTCGGTGCACCAGCCGGTGAGGCCTCCGTGGAAGCCACGCTGCTTCTTCTCCGCTGCTGGCTTCCGAGATCCATTGGATGATCTTCATGCTGCGCCCGAGCTGCATCTCTTTCGGCTACTAGTACACTCACAGTTTTCTTCATCACATCCATTTCCGTTACCAACTTCGCCACAACATCTGCATCCCGATCCATCTTTCTCTTACGGCTTCTGTAACCGTACGGGTCATCGTTCTGGGGGAACCCTACTTTCCACGGAATGGGCCCCATGCCTCGTACACGTCCTCCGTGTTCAGGATTCCCGAGGGCTTTTGTCAGGGCGTCGTTCTCTCTGTTGAACTTGATCCTCCCCTCTTGAGCATCCCTCATTGCCTCAATAAGCTTTTGGGTGGGTGTAATTATTTTGCCCTGATAAACACACTCCCCTGTCTCCGGGTTCAGCGATCCCCCATGCCCGTACCACCAGCTTTTGGCCCTTGGGTCCCATCCCTCCGTACCTGGACGGATTCCTCGCGCCCTCAGCTCGTTCTCCATCTTCTCCCACTTAGGCTGCCAAAAGCGATACCCTCCTGGCCCCATAATATGATTGTACTCCTTCTTGGCCGCATTCTCCTTATTTTTTTCGATATTTCAAGGAACTGCTCCGATTTCTTTTGCTTCACAAATTCTGGCCAATCATGTTGCAGTTTCTCATATTGTCCTGTGAAATCCGGAGTCTTGCCCTGCTTGACAAAGTCATGGGCTAGATTTTGCTTGTATTTCCGGAATGCGTTGGCCATCTTAGAAAGAGCGAACTGTTTGACTAGCTTGCACCTCTCCTTGTTTTCCTGAATCTTGTTACCCGCCTCATCGTATTTGCGGTATTCCGGAGGTAGAACGAAATGTTCCATAAGCTTGTTGAAGCAATCTTTTTTTGTTCTCTTATCGACAAAAGTGAAACCAAGACGTGCCTTCTTTGGCTCATTCCACTCCTGGACGGTGATCGAGACGTTGTCTCTAACAACGGCTCCGCATTGGCTGATAAACTTGGTGGCGTTCTTGCTGGGCTCCAGCGGCCTGCCGGTTTCTTCATCGACAACCTCGATGGTGCATGTTTCGTTTGGTTTCATCGTCTTGGTTGCGCCACGCTTTGACGACGTACTCGATTTTTTCGACGATCCGGCCGAGGGCTAAAATAAGAAAGAGAGTCGCGCGCGTTAGTACACACACATTTATTCAAATCAGTTAGTTTGTATCACCAGACGCTCAATATGTATATATATATACCTCGGCGCCGGAGGTGGTTGCTACTTCCAATTGAAGATCGTCGTTTATCGACGTTTCTTCGGCATCATCTTGCTGACGGCGCCCTTCATCTTCACCCTCAAGGTTCAGATAAGAAGAGATATCATCTTCTTCTTCTCCGGTCGGCACATATAGAATATCGCCTTTTATGATGCCGAACATATGGTCTTCAGCGTCCGGATCATAGTTGTCCAGAATCGGGTCAGCTCTATCGTCCGCCATATGTCAGTCCTGAAAACATGTAGTCAAAACAAATTAATTGTGTATATGCATTATCACATCTCTTCTACATATAAACAGAGAGGGCGACGTGCGGGAGGCGAGAGGGGGGACGCAGTGACCGCGTGACCGAGAGACCGGTGGCGGTGGCGAAAAGGCGGTGGCGAAAGGGCGGTGGCGGTGACGAGGACACATAACCCTCGCGGTGGCGGTGGTGCGTTGACGGCGTTGGCGTTGGCGCGTTGAATAAAGGCGGTAGCGTTGACGGCGTTACATTTTTATGAATAGAGGTAGCGTTGGCGCGTTGACGGCGTTGGCGACGGTACGGCGGCGTTACAATTTTAGTTCATTTTTTAGTAAGTCAAAATTTTAGTTCATTTTTTATTAAGTCAATTTTTATTAAGTCAAAATTTTAGTTCATTTTTATTAAGTCAAAATTTTAGTTCTTTTTAAGTTGGCGACGGTACGGCGGCGTTACATTTTTATGAATAGAGGTAGCGTTGACGGCGTTGACGGTGTTGACGGCGTTGGCGACGGTACGGCGGCGACACCACGGCGACAACGACGAAGGAACGGCGCCGCGCGCGCGGCGGGGACGAAGAATCGGGCGGGGCGCGCGACGGGACGTACTGGGCAGCGGCGGCGGTGGCGTCACGGCGCGTGTCGAGGCTCGCGGAGAAGACGGGCCAAAACTTAACAAAATTTAAGTTTTTGTTAAGTTTTTATATATGAAGTTATAGTTAATTACAAAATTTTAAGTTTTTTTGTTAAGTTGAAGTTATAGTTAATTACAAAATTTTAAGTTTTTTTTGTTAAGTATAGTTAAAATTAAAAATAACAAACATAACATAAAAAAAAAGAAAAAAATCCGGCGGCGGCCGGCCCTCTCGATCTCTTTCCTCTCCCTTCTCTCTGATCGCGTGTATGCGCGCGGCGCGCGGTCGAACGGGCGGCGCCGCCTCTCTCTGTATACACGCGCGGGGCGGCGCCGCGCCGCCCCGGCCATCATATGGCCGGCGAACGGGCCGGGCAGGCGCGCGGCGCGCAGGGCGGGGCGCGCCGAGGCAGGCGCAAGGCGCCGAGGCAGGGCGCAGCGTGCGGCGGCCGGCGGCGGCCCCCGGCCAGCACCACGCGCGCGGAGAAGGCCGGCGGCTAGGAACGTCGTCGCAGGGCGGAGAACGAGGAGGGGCGCAGGGCGGAGAAGGGCGGCGCGGAGACGAACGGCGGCGTGGCGCGCTCCGGCGGCGTGTGTACGGCGGCGTGCGGATCCTCCAGGCGGCCGGCGTGGCGACGATCTCCTCCTCAGGCGCGCGATGAAGACGAGAATGGCGAAGTGTTCGACGCGGCGGTTCGGCGCCAGTATTTATACCCCCACCCCTTTAGTCGCGGTTGGGGAGGCGACCCGCGACTAAAGGGTACCCTTTAGTCGCGGTTGGCCAGACCAACCGCGACTAAAAGGTATTTCGGCGGGTTTTTCCCGTTCCCGCGCGCAGAGACCTTTAGTCGACCGCGACTAAAGGTCTTTTTTCAAATTACTTTTCTTTTTCAAAATCATAAAATACAAATAATATATCAAAAAATTCAGAAAAATAAAACTAATTCAATTCAAAATATTAAAAATACAAATTATATATCAAAAAAATCAGAAAAATAAAACTAATTCATTTCAATATGTTAAAAATACAAATAATATATCAAAAAATTAAGAAAAATAAAACTAATTCAATTCAAAATGTTTAAAATATATATAATATATCAAAAAATTCATAAAAATAAAACTAATTCAATTCAAAATCTTAAAAATACAAATAATATATCAAAAAATTAAGAAAAATAAAACTAATTCAATTCAAAATGTTTAAAATACATATAATATATCAAAAAATTCATAAAAATAAAACTAATTCAATTCAAAATCTTAAAAATACAAATAATATATCAAAAAATTCATAAAAATAAAACTAATTCAATTCAAAATTTTAAAAATACAAATTATCAAAAATTCATAAAAATAAAACTAATTCAATTCAAAAGTTCGTTGGCCCCCTCTTCCCGCCTCTTTCCGCCGACCCCCTCTTCCCTCCTCGTCTTCCCGCCATTTCTTCCTGGTCTTCCCGCCTCTTTCGTCCCGCCAATTGTTTCCCGCCAATTTCTTCCGGCCTCTTTCTTCCCGCCAATTTTTTCCCGCCAATTTCTTCCCGCCACTTTCTCCCCGCCTCTTTCTTCCCGCCTCCTGTCTTCCCGCTCCCATTTTTCCCGCCATTTGTCACTATATATAGGTAGCCCGGCTTGGCCAGCATTATCACATCTCTACAATCTCTCATCACTCATGGCTTCCACCGCACCCACTCTAACCTACCAGCAGGTGGAGGAGCTTTGCGCCTCGAACTACCCTTGCCCTCCGGGCTACCGCGTCCCTGCCGACTGGAGCCTAAGCGCCGGCGGCGTGCCGGTCCCTCCCGTCCCTCAGGGTACTGCGCGCCGGGCGGCCATCACGAACCACTACTACCTCGACCTCACGCCGGAGCAGCGGATGAATCCCCGCTGGCATCCCGATAACCAGCATACTTGGGACGCCTTCTTCATCAATCGGCGTGAGAGGGCGCTCGCCAGGTATGAGGAGGACGGTCTGCCTCCTGGAAACTTCCACGAGGCCGGCCGTCGGCTATGGTGGTACGGCCGGACTCTGCAGAGCGTCATGGACTACATCACGGCCGGCGATATCCCCCGCCTGCGCTACCCTCAGTTCGAGCCACGAGCGCCGCCCGACGACAGCGACGACAGCAGCGACGATGACGCCGGCAACTTAGAAGGCGACGACTACCAGTACAACGGCGGTGGCTATGAAGACTACGAGTATGCATATTATACGCCTAGGCAGGAGTATGACTAAATCACTCCAAATTTCATGTATGCAGGAGTATGACTTAGTCACTCCAAATTTCCTGTATGCAGGAGTATGACTTAGTCACTCCAAATTTCATGTATGCAGGAGTATGACTTAGTCACTCCAAATTTCATGTATGCAGGAGTATGACTGAGTCACTCCAAATTTCATGTATCATCAGTGCTATCTCGAGTCAATTGAATCATTCGAAAATGGACACCAAACACATCACGGGTAATATAATTCACATGATTCATTCAACAAAGTTTGGTACAATAAATTATTACACATCATTTCTTCCCTTGTGTCCCTGCTTGCTTACGATTGTGCCGTATCCATGGAGCATCCTCATCATTTAACTTAATGCTTGGGTCGGTGTTCACTTTGAAGGGCGGAATTTGACCAAACATATTATAATCTTCTGACATGTCTGTCTTGTCCTCCACTCCCACGATGTTTCTTTTCCCTGAAAGAACAATGTGGCGCTTTGGATCATCGCATGATGTACTGATCGTTTTCTTATCTTTCCGTTTCCTCGGTTTGCTACTCATGTCCTTCACATAGAAAACCTGAGCGACATCTTTCGCTAGGACGAATGGTTCGTCAAGGTAACCAAGATTGTTGAAATCCACCATTGTCATTCCGTATTGCTGGTCCACCTTTACCCCACCTCCTGTTAGTTTGAACCATTTGCACCGGAATAAAGGGACCCTAAAGGAGGGTCCATAGTCAAGTTCCCATATCTCCTCTATGTAACCATAATATGTGACCTTTTGCCCATTCTCGGTTGCTGCATCAAAGCGGACACCACTGTTTTGGTTGGTGCTCTTTTTATCTTGGGCGATCGTGTAAAATGTATTTCCATTTATCTCGTACCCTTGGAAAGTCGTTATAGTCGAAGATGGTGTCTTGGCCAACATGTACAGCTGATCTACAACCTTATCGTCACTCATTAAATGTTTTCTCAACCAACTGCCGAAAGTCTCCATGTGGGCCTTCCTAATCCAGGATTCAGGCTTCTCAGGGTTGTCCGAGCGTAAAATATTCTTGTGTTTCTCAAAGTACGGAGCCACCAAGCTGGAATTGGTCAGAACTGTGTGGTGTGCTTCAGTCAGAGAATGGCCATCCATACATATCGTTGATTTCCTTTCGATCGTGCCTTTTCCACTTAGTCTCCCCTCGTGCCACTTAGTCGTTATAGTCCCGGTTGGCCTGGCCAACCGCGACTAAAGGCCCTCGGGCACCTTTAGTCGTGGTTGGCCTGGCCAACCGCGACTAAAGCCCCCCACGTGCACCGGCTGGCCACCGAGCGCCCTGGGCCCAGGCCTTTGGTCACGGTTCGCCTCCCGAACCGCGACTAAAGGTCCCATTAGTCGCGGTTCCTACAGCTTCGCGACTTATGGGGCTCACCGGAAGCCTGTTTTTCTACCAGTGTGAACATACGTGGTGGCTGGCAAAATTACTTTGCCTGAAGTAGTCTGCCAGTGTTCTGGATTGCGTCAGGAAATTACAATCCAATCGACAAAATTAAATCCAATCCAAGTTATCTGCTGTCAAAGTTATCTTTTATGTACTATTCAGTTGTCCAAATTAGTTAGCAAGAAATTCCATAGAAAAACCAGCACTTTGCTAAATGAACGAACAAGCAAAGTGCTGGTTTTTCTATGGAATTTCTTGCTAACTAATTTGGACAACTGAATAGTACATAACAGATAACTTTGGGTTTCATTTAGCTATCACAATAGGCGAGGCGAGCCAACGTAAAAAACCCAGCCACTCTTATGGAGATGAAACCCAAAGGAACCTCGTTGGGGCGTAACCCTCTTAGCGACGCGCCACATCGGAACCCGGGTGTGGTGTCAAATGGGCAAGGGCCGGGCCGTCACCCCCTTGGTGGCGCGCCGTATCTTGATCTGGATACGGTGATAAATGAGCAAGGATCGGGTCGCCGCATCCTTAGTGGCGCGCTGCACCGACGCCCCGGTGTAGTGAAAAATGAGCAAGGGTCTCCGCATTTGACTCGACGAGTGCGGAGGGTAAGGAAGTTAGCTGAGCCTAGGAGGATAAGCTTAGGTAGCTGGAACGTAGGGTCCCTGACGGGTAAGTTACGGGAGTTAGTTGATACAGCGGTGAGGAGGCGTGTTGATGTCCTATGTGTCCAAGAGACCAAATGGAAGGGACAGAAGGCGAAGGAGGTGGAGGATACCGGTTTCAAGTTGTGGTACACGGGGACAACTTCAAACAAAAATGGAGTAGGCATCTTGGTCAATAAGAGCCTCAGGGATGGAGTTGTGGACGTCAAGAGGCAAGGGGACCGGATGATCCTTGTCAAGCTGGTTGTTGGGGACTTAGTCCTCAATGTTATCAGCGCGTATGCCCCACAAGTAGGCCACAATGAGAGCACCAAGAGGGAGTTCTGGGAAGGCCTGGAGGACTTGGTTAGGAGGGTACCTATTGGTGAGAAGCTCTTCATAGGAGGAGACCTCAATGGCCATGTGGGTACATCTAACACAGGTTTTGAAAGGGTGCATGGGGGCTTTGGCTATGGCATCAGGAACCAAGAAGGAGAAGATGTCCTGAGCTTCGCTCTAGCCTATGACATGGTCGTAGCTAACACCCTCTTTAGGAAGAGAGAATCCCATCTAGTGACGTTCAGTAGTGGTCTACACTCTAGCCAGATTGATTTTGTCCTCTCTAGAAGAGAAGACAGACGCGCCTGCATTGATTGTAAGGTGATACCTGGAGAGAGTGTTGTCCCTCAACATAAGCTGGTGGTTGCTGACTTTCGCTTTAGGATCCGTGTCCAGCGGGGTAAGCGCGCCAAAGTCGCTAGAACAAAGTGGTGGAAGCTCAAGGGTGAGGCATCCCAGGCTTTCAGGGAGAGGGTTATTAAGGAGGGCCCTTGGGAGGAAGGAGGCGATGCAAACATGATGTGGACGAGTATGGCGACCTGCTTGCGGAAGGTCGCTGTAGAGGAGTTTGGGGTGACTAAGGGAAGTAGAAGGGAAGCTAAGGATACCTGGTGGTGGAACGATGAGGTCCAGAAGGTTATTAGGGAGAAAAAGGACTGTTTCAGATGCCTATATCTGGACAAGAGTGCAGCTAACATGGAGAAGTACAAGGTGGCGAAGAAGGCTGCAAAGCGGGCGGTGAGTGAAGCAAGGGGTCGGGCGTATGAGGACCTCTACCAACGTTTAAACACGAAGGAAGGCGAAAGGGACATCTATAAGATGGCCAAGTTTAGGGAGAGGAAGACGAGGGATGTCAACGAAGTCAAATGCATCAAGGACGGAGATGATCAGCTTCTTGTGAAGGATGAGGCGATCAAGCGTAGATGGCGGGAGTACTTTGACAACCTTTACAATGGAGAGGCTGAGAGCTCTACCATTGAGCTAGACGACTCCTTTGATGATACCAGCATGTGCTTTGTGCGACGTATCCAGGAGTCTGAGGTTAAGGAGGCGTTAAGGAGGATGAAAGGCGGCAAGGCGATGGGTCCTGATGGTATCCCCATCGAGACGTGGAGAGGCCTTGGAGACGTAGCGATAGTATGTCTAACTAAGCTTTTCAACCTCATTTTTCGGTCAAACAAGATGCCCGAAGAATGGAGGCGGAGTATTTTAGTACCAATCTTCAAGAACAAGGGGGATGTTCAAAGTTGTACTAATTACCGTGGAATCAAGCTGATGAGCCATACTATGAAGCTATGGGAGAGAGTCATTGAGCACCGCTTAAGAAGGTTGACAAGCGTGACCAAAAACCAATTTGGTTTCATGCCTGGGAGGTCTACCATGGAAGCCATCTTCTTGGTACGACAGCTGATGGAGAGATACAGGGAGCAAAAGAAGGACCTTCATATGGTGTTCATTGATTTGGAGAAGGCCTATGATAAGATACCTCGGAATGTCATGTGGTGGGCCTTGGAGAAACACAAAGTCCCAATAAAGTACATTACCCTCATCAAGGATATGTATGATAATGTTGTGACAAGTGTTCGAACAAGCGATGGCGACACTGATGACTTTCCAATTAGAATAGGGCTACACCAAGGGTCAGCTTTGAGCCCTTATCTTTTTGATTTGGTGATGGATGAGGTCACAAGGGATATACAAGGAGACATCCCATGGTGTATGCTCTTTGCGGATGATGTGGTGCTAGTCGATGATAGCCGAACGGGGGTTAATAGAAAGTTAGAGTTGTGGAGGCGAACTCTCGAATCGAAAGGTTTTAGGCTTAGTAGAACTAAAACTGAATACATGAGGTGCAGTTTCAGTTCTACTAGGCACGAGGAGGGAGAGGTTAGCCTTGATGGGCAGGTGGTACCGGAGAGAGATACTTTTCGATATTTGGGGTCCATGTTGCAGAAGGATGGCGATATCGATGAAGATGTGGGCCACCGAATCAAGGCTGGTTGGATGAAGTGGCGCCAAGCTTCTGGCGTACTCTGTGACAAGAGAGTGCCACAAAAGCTAAAAGGCAGGTTTTATAGGACAGCTATCCGACCTGCGATGTTGTATGGCGCTGAGTGTTGGCCAACGAAGAGACGACATATCCAACAGTTAAGTGTAGCAGAGATGCGCATGTTGAGATGGATATGTGGCCACACAAGAAAGGATCGGGTACGGAATGACGATATACGGGAGAGAGTTGGGGTAGCACCGATTGAAGAGAAGCTAGTCCAACATCGTCTCAGATGGTTTGGACATATCCAACGGAGGTTTCCGGAAGCGCCAGCGCATAGCAGACGGATAAAGCGTGATGAGAATGTTAAGAGGGGTCGTGGTAGACCAAACTTGACATGGGAGGAGTCCGTTAAGAGAGACCTGAAGGTTTGGAATATCGACAAAGATTTAGCCATGGATAGGGGTGCGTGGAAGTTAGCTATCCACGTTCCGGAACCATGACTTGGCTTCGAGATCTTATGGGTTTCAACTCTAGCCTACCCCAACTTGTTTGGGACTGAAAGGCTTGGTTGTTGTTGTTGTTGTTGTATTTAGCTATCACAAGAGGACATAATAAGCTCCTAGTAATCACTAAGAAATGAAAAAAAAGTTAGTTTCAAAGACAAGAGGACAATTACAAATTTGAACCCAGTCTTTTTTTACTCATGATCCATGAATTTCAGTTATTCCTATGCAGGGATTTGTAACCTGTGCCAAAATAAACAATATCTGTCTCGGATCCTCTTTGTCATGTCAAACCATTTTTCATCTATATGAACTATGTTCTCCATACTAAGGAACCATGGTTCTGCCTCGGCTGTTGTTGCTTGATCAATCATTGAAGTGCAAAATTTGAGTCTGGCAATCTTGTTTTCTGGTTTCAAAGCTGGTTTGAGGGTACTTGTATGCCGTCTTATTTTACCCCATTGAAACCTTCTCTGCAAGGTGGCGTAGGCAACACCCAATTCCCTTGCGAGCGCCCTCAATGTCGACCTTTTGTTTATAGGAATGGAAGGCATCCTTAACAAACCAAGATCTGCTCTCTTCCGTCCACACCGCCCCTGGTTTGACACCCAATTCCCTTGCGAGCGCCCTCAATGTCGACCTTTTTCCTTTTAGAAGAGTAGCTACAAGTTCTTTATCTGCCTTTTCAATTGACCTGTCGTTGCCAAGAGCTTTCAATGCAATGTATGCCGCGAATCTGTGACTATCAGGAAGCTCTCTACGGTGTGCATGCGCAACAGGTATGTGTACATCTTCGGCTTCAAGTACGTGTACATCTTCTTCCTCTTCCTTGTGTGGACTAAAGTTAAGATCCAAATAAATCACCACTTGTGGAGTCAAGTTGAGATCGAGGTCCATCTCCTCTTGTCATACGTGCACCAAAAGGAAAAAAGTTCAGTAATGTATCAAAAGGACAAGAAAATAGCAGTTAAGCACATCCTGGTACACTAGGACAGCCATTGATATGATGATTAAGTCTAAGGTTGTACCAGTATTTTATCATAGTCTTGTTATTAGGAAATAATGTAGCCAGGTCATGTGGTGGGCCATCTAGGGTTATTAAGTTGTGTCTGTTTGACTTGGGCCTGTTCAAGTCAAACTAGGTTAGGCCCAATAGGGAGCGGCCGGCCACCTCTCCCTCATATAAGGAGATGGCACGGCTAGGGTTAGGGCTAGTCTAGTTTTGATTCAGATCATGTAGAACCTCGAGTTCAAGATATCTCCGACCCTATGGGATCGGCGTGCGTGACGGCGTCTCGGACGTTCGTCCGGTTATCCAATAAAGGTGTGAGAGTTCTTGAGTCTGTCAAGAGTAATCATATGTGCTTGAGTATCCTTGAATCTGTCAAGGGAGTTCAAGATCTATCGGTCCTATGGATCATCAAGGTGCATCGTGAAAGATCGGGAAAAACATTCCTTATCATGTGGTATCAGATTGCTAGGTTGATGACGGTGTAGATTGGTTTGTTGCTCAGTTGTTTCTGCTCGATTGTTGTGGCTACCATTGGGTATGTCGCCGCCATGCTGTTGGTGAAGATCAAGGAGGAGGAAGTGGGCGGCAGAGTCAAGTTCAAGACGCCTTCGTTCATGCGGAGGTGGTGGCGGCAAGAGAGAGGAAGGAATAGTGTTGATGCAGCTCTGCCACGATAGGTTTTCGTCGGAATTATGTGCCACGGCAGGAAAAATCGCGAGGAACATGTTGTTTCCATCCGGCGGCCGGCACCAGAACTGGTTGACCGGCTCTACAGCCGGACCGGTCCGGCCACACGGCCGGCAGATCGGCCCCCAGACCGGCGGTTCCGACGCTATGCCCGGTTGGACCGGCTTCCAGGCCGGGCTGACTGGCACAAACCGGGTTCAACACCGGTGCCCACCGGGGCGGGTCCAGGAGCAACGGAGGCTCACCCGGCCAACAGGCCGGCAGATCGGGTCCCAGACCGGTTGGACCGGCACCCAGGCCGGTCAGACCGGGCACCAGGCCGGTTGGACCGGCGCCCATGCCAGTTGGACCGGGCTCTAGGTCGACAGTTTCAGACGTGCAGTCCGGCAGTATCGGCGTCCAGACCTGCAGCGCCACTTGTGCTGCTGCTGTTTGTTCGTCGTGCAGTGGAAGAAATTTTGCTCTTCAAGGAGGTAGACATTGGTGCGTCGGAAGGATGCATACTAAGTTGTTGTCAACTTATTTGGATCCAAGGCGGACAGGAATTTGTTCTGTTTTGTTTTGGGTGGTATGTATGGTGCACTTCAATTGCATTTGGAAGGATACTTGTGTTCTCAATCAGGTTGATGGCGCCGAAGACCAAATGGCGCCAAGGGCAAGTCAAGCTAGTCGAGAGGGAGGATGTGGTGTGGAAGACTGGCAAGGCTTGAGGATGAAGTTCGGCGATGTTCTTATCTGACGCCACCCTTTTTCTAGCAGACCCTCACGCGTTTGAGACAACACTTCTTGAAGAAGGGGAGGATGATATGGATATCCAGGCCTGGTACACTAGGACAGCCATTGATATGATGATTAAGTCTAAGGTTGTACCAGTATTTTATCATAGTCTTGTTATTAGGAAATAATGTAGCCAGGTCATGTGGTGGGCCATCTAGGGTTATTAAGTTGTGTCTGTTTGACTTGGGCCTGTTTAAGTCAAACTAGGTTAGGTCCAATAGGGGGCCGGCCGGCCACCTCTCCCTCATATAAGGAGATGGCACGGCTAGGGTTAGGGCTAGTCTAGTTTTGATTCAGATCATGTAGAACCTCGAGTTTAAGATATCTCCGAACCTATGGGATCGGCGTGCGTGACGGCCGCTCGTCCGGTTATCCAATAAAGGTGGAAGAGTTCTTGAGTCTGTCAAAAGTAATCATATGTGCTTGAGTATCCTTGAATCTGTCAAGGGAGTTCAAGATCTATCGATCTTATGGATCATCAAGGTGCATCGTGAAAGATCGGGAAAAACATTCCTCATCAAGTACAGTCAGTTTATGCATAAAAATAGCAGTTGAATTCAAAAGATATTGCATATGCATGTGAGCAATAGAAAGACAAGAAAACAACCAACAACCAGCATATAATAAGATTGATACACCTTGTGATTAGTTGTTGCTTTCTTTGTACAGAATATAATGAACATAGGTGCTTTTACACCTTCTCTAGTGCTTTTACACCTTGTGATCGATGATCCTTACATATATGCTGAAACATAGGTGTGTTAAGTTGTATCTCTAGTTGTATCTGTATCACATGTATATCTCCTGTATGTATCCGTATGTAACCCCTTCGCATATACACGAGGTGGGCCCTCCGTATGTATCCAATATATAAGCACTGCGGACCCTATGCTGGGGTTACGCTTCCCATATCGTTTGACATGGTATCAGAGCAACTCTTCCAATCTTGCGTCTAGTTCCGCCGCCGCCACAACTTTCGTGATCACCTGTCACCGCCGCTGATCCAAGACGGCCATGGCGTTCCAAGCTTCTTCCTCTTCCTCTCCGGCGGCGCCAGCGGGTGGTTCCCTCGACGCCAGCATCTCGGAAAAGATCACCAGGGATAACTTCCTGCTTTGGCAAGCTCAAGTACTACCGGATATCCGTGGAGCCCAACTGTTCGGTCTCCTGGACGGATCGATGCCGGAGCCTGAGAAGGAGCTGAAGACCAAAGACAAGGATGGGAAAGATGTGTCAATCCCAAACCCTGAGTATGCACGATGGATCGCAGCAGATCAGACCGTCCTCGCCTACCTCGTGCGAAACATGTCACGAGAAGTTCTCACCCAGATGGTTGGCCTAACCAGTTCTGCGGGTGTGTGGGCGTCGGTGATGGAGATGTTTTCATCACAATCCAAAGCGCGTGTAGTTCAACTTCGCACGCAGTTGAACAAGTGTCGTAAGGAGGACAAGACGGCTGCAGTTTACTTCAATCAGATCAAGAATCTGGTTGATGAGATGGCTACAACGGGAAAGCCGCTTGACCATGAAGATGTGATATCGTATGTGCTCGCTGGTCTTGATGATGAGCCCTACAATGGTTTTGTTGCTGCTATCACTGCCTTGATTAAGGAGGACAAGTACATCAGTTTAAGCGATCTGTATGCGCAGCTCATCTCGTATGAAGCACGGCTTGAGAGCCAAAGTCCGACTGGAGATTCGTCGGTGAACGCAGCAACAAGAGGTGGCCGTGGCGGCTACCGTGGTGGCCGTGGAGGCTACCCTGATCAGCGTCCGTATGATCAGCAACCGAGATATGAGCAGCAACAACGCTATGAACAGCGTGGATATGACCAACGTGGTTACCAATCACGTGGCAACAGAGGTGGCCGCGGCAATCCAGGACCTCGGCAGCAGTATGGTGATGGCCCTCGGCCTGTTTGCCAGGTCTGTGGCAAGGAGGGACACACAGCTCTAGCTTGCTGGAAGAGGTTTCAGAAAAACTACCGTGGCCCGGAGAAGTCTGCAGGTGTTGCTGTTGGACAGTACGGCGTTGATACCAATTGGTACTCCGATACTGGAGCAACTGATCACATCACAGGAGAATTGGACAAGCTGCATGTGAGGATCGATACAATGGCAATGAACAAATTCATACGGCTAGTGGTGCAGGTATGGATATACGTCATGTTGGTTCTTCTGTTTTTCATACCCCTAATCATGACCTGCATCTTAATGATATCCTCCATGTCCCAAAAGCTATTAAAAGTCTTCTCTCCACAAGTCGCTTAACCCGTGATAATCATGCCTTTGTTGAGTATTGGCCTAACTCTTTCTTTGTTAAGGATCAAGACACGAGGGAGGTTCTGCTCCAAGGTAGATGCGTGGATGGGCTTTATCCACTTCCTTCATCAACCACACCTCCTCTTGTGTCCAGTTGATGATAGAAGATCAACTGGTGGCTTTGCTGTGTTCTTATGGTCGAATTTGATCTCTTGGATTGCTCGTAAGCAAGCTGCAGTATCACGGTCCAGTACAGAGGCTGAGTATAAATCTCTAGCTAATGCTACATCTGAAATAATTTGGGTGCAGTCACTGCTTCGTGAGTTGGGAGTATCACAGACTCGAGCGGCTGTGTTGTGGTGCGATAATATTGGTGCAACTTAACTCTCTGCTAATCCTGTGTTTCATGCTAGGACAAAGCATATTGAAGTGGATTATCATTTTGTTCGTGAGAGAGTTGCTCGGAGGCTTTTAGACATACGGTTTGTTCCTTCTGGAGATCAAGTGGCAGATGGATTTACAAAGCCACTTTCTATAAGACAACTAGAGACCTTAACTTAGATAAGTTATGATTGAGGGGGTGTGTTAAGTTGTATCTCTAGTTGTATCTGTATCACATGTATATCTCATGTATGTATCCGTATGTAACCCCCTCGCATATACACGAGGTGGGCCCTCCGTATGTATCCAATATATAAGCACTGCGGACCCTATGCAAGGGTTACGCTTCCCATATCGTTTGACAAGGTGCACGCTTTTGTTATTTACCTGTTCACTGCATTTGTGTTGGGAAGTGTTTTTCTACAAGGAATGCTCTGCCATTTTGTAGGATGAAGCACTGGATGCTGTGCCCGAAGAGGAACATGATAGGGGTTGGAACTGGGAGCAGGAGGAAGCTGAGTGCAACTATGGGCATCTAGGTGAAGGGGAAGATGAGCTCTTGGTATCTCTTGTTTTTGTAAGTATTCTAGTAGCCTACAAAAGCCCAAACTAGTTTTGCATTATCGTTTCTATAAGTATTATAGAAGGCTAACTTGTTTTGCATCATCTCTTTAGCCCAAATTATCCATACTGCTAGCTCAGCCATCTATACATGCCAACAATGGGTTGGGTTAAGTTGCACTGACTCAGATTCAGTCACTTGTCTCCAATGCAGGATCTCCAACCACCAATGCCCATGCCGATGAGCGCTTCCCCACTCATATGCAAGCAATCCAATGTGCATGTGCCTCCCAGGAAACAGGGCATGGATCTCTGTCGACAAGTGAGAGTTGCTCCAGAAGAACATTGCTGACACATGATATAGGTCGCTTCAGAACTAAATAATATTTCACATTGTCCATGGATCGATCTTCGCATGGTTCGGTCAGGGTTGTGACATTTCTGAAAATTTCTGAATTATTTTTGCAGGCTTGTGTGAATTTTCTTGATCTAGTGGTGTGTGAGCTGAACTGAAACTAAATGCTGGTAAGGAGGCCAAGGGCTCACCTCTGCTCGTGGAAGCCCCGCCTCCGCCCTGCCTCCTTTACTCGAGGCCTGCCTCCGCCCTGCACCCTCTGCTCCTGGAGGCCCCCCGCCTCCTAGGCTCCTGAGTGGTCACGGACAGCCGGCGGGGGTGCTGGCTAGCGTGGACGTCGAGCGCGCGAGCCCAGCTCTGGTGCAGGACGAGGATGGAGCTCCGGCGTGGGCTGGGATCGTTCGGATAAAGAATTTTAAACTGAGGACCACGGTTGAGAAGAACTAAATCTATGAGGAGGTTTTCACAAAACTATCATTATACATGGGTCACATCAAGTAAAACGAGCCGGAGGGAGTAGTACTGTATTTGCTTTGGTTGGTTGTCAAAAAATTTATTGTCTAAAAATCTTGCCGACTCTTTTCACCTTCCCTTCACAATCTTTTAATTTTTTTGGCCAACACGGCAACACAGGGTTTTTGAATGTGGTAGGGGATGTCCTACATCGATTTTCTTGTAAATAATATAATAACCTAAGAGCATCTCCAGTCGCGTCCCTAAACCGTTCCCCAAAGGGATTTGAAGTGCGCCGGACAAAAAAACGTTCCTAGTCGCGTCCCTTAAAGCCGCTTTTTGTCCAGCGCGGCCCGATACAGTGTTCGGCGCCCCGAGCCCTTCCCCGCTACACAGGGGACGCTCCGGGAATGTCGGACACACCGAAAAGCGAGGCGAGGAGTGGCGGGACTGACGTGTCAGCGGCACATTGAATTTTAACCTAACCTTCGCCTACCTCGCGACGGAAATTATTGGCGCGCAGCGACGGTGCAGTTCCAGCAGAGACGCAGCGAAGCGCCTTGTCGCGCCTAGCTCTGCGTGTCGGCGTTAATGAGCGCCACCGCTCCCCCGCCTCCATCCGGCCTGTAAAAAGGGCCGCCTCTCATCGTCCCTCTCACACACAAACTCTAGCGCCTCTCTCACCAACCCTAGCCGCCACCATCTCACGGCCGTGGTCGTGGTCGTGGCCGCGGCAGAGCTGCACGCTCGCCGTCGCCTGCGACGTCGTCGTCTTCATCGTCGGAAATGCAGGACGAGAAGGGGCCCGTGGTGATCGAGTTCGTCGTCGTCCTCAAGGGCGACCCACACGCCATCCAGAGGCTGCTGGACACCTTCGCCGACTTGGTCGCCGACGACGGGCGCCCGGGCTCGTTGCATATGCGGGAGGCTGTATACGGCTACTGCCGGTGGACCGTCGACGTGATCTATGACACGAACGGCAAGATGTAATTCCACATCGGCTGGGAGAAGTTCGCGTGCTACCACCGCCTCCAAGCCGGCTTCGTGCTCGTGTTCTCCTACTTTGGCGAGAGGGACATGGGCATCAAGGTGTTCGATGAGACACGGTGCCATCGGCACTACCACGGCGACAGCGCCGAGGAGGACGACGACTGAAGTGTTGTTTCTTCGCAGCAAAAATATGCACGAAGGTTTCTGGTTGTTCTTCCTCGAAAGAACCAACAGGCGTGTCGTTACCTAATCGACGGTACCTCGGAGGAGGGATCCTCGCGAGGGGGAGAAGAAGTAGGGGCCATAGGGCGGAGTGCACACGGGACGGTGGTACGCGATTTACCCAGCTTCAGAACACCTGCACGATGACAGGGCCTACTGCTGCTTGTCTGGAATTATCTGGGCGCTTTCGCGATGTTACAATGAGTTGTGGTTGTGCCTTTAGGGCTCCCGGGATCCGGCTTATAAAGGCGCACGGATCTAGGGTTTACATGGAGAGTCCTAGCCGGATACAGGTTGCCTAACTACGGTACAATGTCTTGCCGTGTACGTCAAGGATCCGCCTTCCTATCTACGTCGTACCGGATCCGGGTTCCTTAATGGGCCTTTGTGGATCCGGGTTCCTCCATAAGGTCGGTCGGATCCGGCTCCCTTTTCCTGGGCGGACTTCATCCGTCAGGATCAACAACAACTGGGCCGCCCGATGGGCCACATGCCACATCACCATCTGTGGGCCACCCGGGCTTGCCGGATCTAGGCACTGTCGATAGTACACCCATGAAGTATACCCACAACAGTAGCCCCCAGAGTTCTCCGAGTTTCACCTCCTGTTTCCGCCTTGCTAGCCCTCGTGGTCTCCGGCAATGTTGGTAACGCAGAGAAACTTGAAGAACTCCAACTTCTTATTTTCTTCTTTCCCACCTTTAGTCGGAAAATACTCTCATCCTGCGGGACTTCATCTATCGACAAATCAAAACGTGTCTCCGGGTTACTCCCTGCTCGCGAATGAGAACTGCTTATCTCCGCGCGTTTACCCGGGATCTTTAAAAGACTCAAACGGTTCGGCCAATTCTGGCGCCATTTTCGCGCGATTTGAGCGGTAACTTATCCTTAGCCATTTTTACCGTTTAGGGTTTGGACACGTGTCACGCATCCAACGGTGCGACGCTTGTGTTCCGACCACAGGATGCGGAGCACGAATCTCCTCCCTCCGGCCTATAAATATCCACCGTCAACCCTAAACCTCATTCACCCCCTCTTTCACCTCTCTCCGAAGCGCCGCCCTCGAGCTTCTCCTCCACCGTGCCGGAGTCTGCCGGAAAACCCGCCGGAGCCTCGCCGGAGCAACTTCGACCACCGCACAGTTCATCGAGTTCTTAACTTCAGCGAGCCACCGCGCCAGAATCCTCGTCGCCGGCGACTCCGACCACCGCGGAATCCATTACGGTGAGTTCTCGAGCTTCAACCTTTCGTCGTAGTTGGTAGGGACGATCTTTAGGGTGACGATGTGGATCCGGCTAAGTAATTTTTTCCGCGACCTCTTTGTCTTCAGAAGTCTTCTGTGACTCCGCCTCCAACCTCCGAGCCAATCATGGCAACGCCCCTCTCCTCCGCCCCTCCTCCCTTCATCCCAGTCCAACTGGATCCCACTAAGGATTCCGGTAAGGACGTCGAGGGCACTTCAGCTAACCCGGAGAAAACCTCCGGGGCGGAGCAGGCAGAACAGAAGGCGGAAGAAATCGCCGCTAAGAAATCCAAGGCCCGCCAGCGAGACTCAGAGTCCAAAGGGAAATGGTGGCCCTGCACCACCACGGAGATGGAACTGAAAAACCTGGAGGCGGAAGGTTTCTTGCAACCCGGAAGCTGGCGGACAGTTCCGAACTCTTTGGCTCCAGCCCCCCAAGACAACGAGATGGTGCTGACTAAAGCGCTAGTGGAGCGAGGCTTCTCATTTCCGCCTTCGGACTTCTTCTCGGAAATCCTGAAGGTATATGGGCTCCAGCCCCACAACATCTCTCCGAACAGCGTGTTAGCGATCAGCAACCACGTCACCCTCTGCGAGGGCCATCTCCGGGTACCTCCCGAACTCTCCCTTTTCCAGTACTATTTCTCCGTCAAGAAGTAGAAGATCCGCCAGACCTCCGAGCTGGCGACATGCGGATCCATCACCTTCATCCTCCGCCCTGGCCGCGTCTACCCACCTACCGACCGCCACGAATCCGCGCGGTACTGGTCAGGGGGTTTCTTCTATTTGAAGGACGTCTCCGACCCGGCGGGCGAAAGGAAGCTGCCGCCATTCAAGAACTGCCCCGCCAGCGAGACTCCGGCATGGACGCAATGCCCCCACCTCTCCGAGTCGCCCCAGCTGACCCGAGCCGTTAGGCAGATTTGCAAGCTCATGGAAGAGGGGTTGACGGGGAAGGATCTCACTTTGTCTTGGTTCACCAAGCGGATCCAGCCGCTCCAACACAGGGACCGCTTGATGTTCCACTACACTGGGCGCGATGACCCAATGCGCGCCACGAAGGACAATCTCTCCGCCGACGCCATCGACAAGAGGATCCGGCTCCTCATCAAGATTCCGCGTGAACTTCATGTTCACGTGTGTAACAAAGACATCAACATCAACGGTTCCGGAACCGCGGTATGTTATCTTGACTTGTCCATTGTTTCCTTTGTATTCAAATTTTTGTCTAAGTGTTGGCTCTGCGTCTTAGCTCGAAGCCCTCGAGGAAGGTCAACTCGGAACCCTTGTCCGGGTCCCTTCTACGGGCAACACGGATCCAGAGGCCGCATCGGAGGCGGAAGCTCATGATGCTCCGCGCCCTTCCAAGAGGAAGAGGGCTGCTCCCTCCAGCCCTGTAGCCAAACGCGCCCGCGAAGTGCTCAGCACTGCGGCTACTCGGAAAGCAGAGGCGGAGAAGAAGCGCCTCAAACTTATCGACACCAGCAACAGAGGCCAGCCCGACATCCAGCAATTCTTCAAGCCTTCCGGGTAAGTGCTTGATTTCCGGAATCCAAATTCTTCTATTTTCATGAACAAGCCCTTACTTAGTTATTATGCTTTTTTTCCTTTACAGAAGTTCCGGAAGCCAGCCCCCCAAGGCTCCAAGAGCCCTCAAGAAGAAGGGCAAACCGTCTCCGGCTTCTATCCCCGTTACGCCAGAAGTGGAGGTTCCGCCCAAGGCCTCATCTGCCACCAAGCCGGATCCCAAGGACGTCATCAACATCGATGACCTTCCCGAAGACCCCGCTGGCCATGGCGATTCCGGAAAGGGCGCCTCCTCGTCTGCACCTCCGCCTGAACAACGAAGTGCCACCTTTTGCCGAGCCTACGGCGGAGCAGTATGAGCAGAAGGTGCAGCTTATTCATTCCTCCAGCACGCTCCAAGCTAACCCTCAAACTGCCCCGTCTCTGCAAAAGCTTTCCCTCGCACAACGCCATGCGGAAGTTTCCGCTGTGATGGACAAGGTGTGGGGGACGGCGAACACGGAGATGCAGGAGCTCACCGACCTTGAGAACGACCTCAAAGTCTTTTTTGCTAAGCACAAGGACGTGCGCCAGGTAACACTAGCCCCCAAGCACTGGGTCAGACATTTTTTCCGTGTAACATGTGTTAGCTGATGCTTTCTTCAATATGTACCTTAGGCGGAAATTTAAAATTTTATACCTCCAAGACTTTGAATTCCTCGCCAGCCCCCAGGATTTTAAATATCCGGCTAACTCCTGACTGCTTCTCAGACCACGTGAAAACTGCATGAAGATCTGCGTGTTCACGTGCTTGAGCAGATAACGGAGATTGAGGGGCTGCACCAGAACGCGGAAAATAGCAAGAAAGCTATCCAGCATCTGGAGACCCGCCTTCAGGGTACGAAATCCGAGCTTTGATCTATATGCTGATATAACTGTTCATGATGCATAATATGTGAGACTTTCCGCCTGCAGAAGAATCTGCCAAGCACTCCGCCTTCGATGACCTGTCCGCCAAAGTCAAAGTGCTCGAGGCGGAGAATGAATCCCTCAAAGCCTTTATCAAAGAGTCCTCCGACAAGGAGAATGAGGTGAGGAAGGAGCTCTCCGAGAAGCACGCCCGCGACATGGCGGAACTGACTGATAAACTGAAGAAGAGCCAACAAAGGGTAACTTCCTTAGTGGCCAAGAAGAAGGTTCAAGAAGCGGAGGCGGAAGCCATTGACAAGCTCATCTTCCGTAAGCATTTTTTCCTTGTTGTTGTTCCGACTGCATCATATGTTGTTCTGTCCGCGGAGGAACTGAACCCCATTTTTTCACAGCAAGCCTTGGCTTTGAGTGGACCAAAGAGTCAACCCTCAAGAGGACGGAAGCATATGATGAAGCGCGGAGTTCCATCGACGCGCTATTCGCGGCCTTTCGCGGAATCGCCAAGACCCTGTCCTTGAAGAGGGCCAAAACTTCAGTGATTGACACAATGACCAAGCTGATGCAGCAAGTGCCGGAGTTCATCAAGGACTGGCAGGAGTCTTCCGCTCGCGGAGTCACCTCCCTAGTCTTAGCCACCTGCAAGGCTCACTTCCCTTCACTCAACTTCGCGGATGTTGCGCGTGACACTCCAGAGGGTGCCAACATGCGCGCCATCCTCTCGGAAACCAAAGGGTTTGACCAGCTATTTGTCAGGCGAGTTAACCACTCGTTCTGGTATCACAAGTATGATCTGCACAAGGGCTTTTCCGACGCGGAAGAGGAGGAAGGCGAGCCGGAGTACTATGCGGAAGGTTCCGGGTCAAGCGTTGAGCTTTCCGGAGAAGGCTCCGGCGAAGACTCCGAAGCTGGCTCCGGCGATAGCGATGGTGATGGCTCCGCCTACGAGGAATATGAAGAGGAGGACTCCGAGTAGAGTTCTTGTGAAACAGTGAAACAATGTTGCATTATTTTGGCCCCGGAGTGGGTTTGTAATATAACTTAAATTCTTAAGTAGCTAGGAACGAGACAACTATGCATGGGCGGAAACACTTATCCTGCTACCCTTTAAGATTATTTGCATGTTTCGTTCTTATCGGAAAGCAAGTGCTGATTTCATTGTTTTCCGGCTTGCTCGCTTGACCTTCCGCGAGCCGGAAGACCTTAGCCGGAAATACTCGCCAGCGGCGACGAAGCCCAATGGCAATCCGTCAATAACCGCGGAAACAAGCCCCCAGCTTAGGTGCCGGAAATCGCTACTAGGAATCCACGAGTTCGCAACAGAAAACACCTCCATCAGAACACTTAAGCTTACGTCCTAAAGGACGATTTTTGAAAAATCACAACTTTTATACACGCCTAGGCGGAAAAATCCAGCTATGCGGTTTTAGTCGGAAAACATACACGATCTAAAAATGAACAAGTAAAGGAGGTAAAAGACTCAGAGAGTGAACCAAAAGCTTTATTTCATTGATCATGTATAACTATTACAGAGTTTGTAACTCGAAAAATTATGCTAAGTGTAGAAAGGACGTAGCTGTGCAATGTTCCAAGGGCGATCTGTCTCGTCGTAGATGTCATCCGGATCCTCACGCTTGCATTTCCGGTACCAATTAGCAGGTCTGTCCTTCAGCTCCCGGAAATCAACAAGGTAGTACGACCCGTTATGAAGCACTTTGCTAACGACAAAGGGCCCTTCCCACGGAGATTGCAGCTTATGGTCTTTCACCTGCCGAAGGCGGAGGACCAGGTCTCCGGCCATGAGAGAGCGGTTCCGAACTCGACGACTGTGATAGCACCGGAGCTTCTGCTGATAAATGGCGGAGCGCTGGTCAGCTAAGTTCCGAGCTTCTTCGATCAGATCCACAGATAGCTGTCTGGCCTCGTCAGCTGTTTCTTCATCATAGGCGGAAACTCGCGGCAAATCGTGGATGATGTCAGAGGGGAGCACGGCTTCGGATCCGTATACCAGGAAGAAAGGGGTAAATCCCGTTGACCTGTTAGGGGTAGTTCGTAAACTCCACAGGACAGCTTCCAACTCGTCAGCCCAAGCTCCAGCTGCTCGTCGCAGCGGTTCTTCAAGGCGTGGCTTAATTCCTGATAATATGAGGCCGTTAGCCCTTTCAACCTGACCATTGGATTGTGGGTGAGCCACAGATGCAAGGTCCAGTCGAATCCCTACTGTCTCGCAATAATCCTTTAATTCTCCCTGTGCGAAGTTTGTGCCATTATCTGTGATTATGCTGTGTGGGATGCCGAATCTCATCACGAGGCTGCAGACGAATTTTAGTGCCGTAGCACCGTCGGCTTTTCTCACTGGCTTTGCCTCGATCCACTTACTGAACTTGTCAACCGCGACCAAGAGGTATTCAAAACCGCCAGGAGATGATCTTTTTAACTTACCAACCATATCGAGCCCCCAGACCGCAAACGGCCAGGTGATAGGTATGGTCTTCAGCTCTTGGGCTGGAGCGTTTGGTTGAGTAGCGTAGTACTGACAACCTCGGCAGGTCTTGACTATTTTGTCAGCATCTTTTTTAGCTGTGAGCCAGTAGAACCCTAGTCGAAAAGCTTTTGCAACGAGTGACCTGGGAGCGGCATGATGCCCGCAATCCCCTGCATGGATCTCTCTGAGGATTTCAATGCCATCTTGATTGGAGACGCATTTGAGAAATACCCCTGTTGCACTTCGTTTGTAGAGCTGTCCATCAACAATTGTGTAGGATCTTGCTCGTATGATGATCTGTCGTGCGAGGACCTCGTCCTCTGGCAACTTCTGATCAATGAGGTAGTCCAGGAAAGGCTGTGTCCAAGCCGGAATGATAGCCATCACTTCTCTGGCCGGAGATACTGCCACCTCTGGGTTTTCCGGGCTAGCGCCCTTCACCGAGGGTATCCGTAGATGCTCCAGGAAAATACCAGGCGGAATTGGCTTCCTGCCGGATCCGAGCTTGGATAGCATATCTGCCGCTCTGTTATCGTCTCGCCTGACGTACTTGACTTCGTATCCGAGGAAATATTTGGCGATCTCGTCAACTTCGTCTCTGTAAGCCGCCATGACGGAGTTTCTGGCGTTCCAGGTTCCGGCTACTTGCTGTGCCACCAGGTCTGAATCTCCGCAACATATGATGTGCTTGATCCCTATCTCCTTGGCAATGCGCAGTCCGTGTAGTAGAGCCTCGTATTCCGCCATATTGTTTGTAGCTTCGAAGTGGATCTGCAGAACGTACTGCAATTCTTCTCCGGTAGGGGACTTCAGGGTGACTCCGGCTCCTGAGCCTTGGTGCTGCTTGGATCAATCGAAGTGCATAACCCATATCTCTGGTTCCGGCTCCAAATTCATATCCGGAGCTTCTGTCCAATCTGCGACGAAATCTGCCAAGACTTGGGATTTGATCGCGGTCCTGGCTTTGTAGTTGATGTCGAAGGCGGATAATTCAATGCCCCATTTTGCTGTGCGTCCTGTTGCGTCAGCGTTGTTGAGAATCGTTGCCAGCGGAGCTTTGCTCACAACTTGACGTGGGCACTACCCTTCGAGTAACCAACGTTGCCCTATCCTGTATTGACTAATTGGAGGCCCATGAAGACACCCGAAGGCTAGATGGGCCACCTGCACAGCGCACCGGAGGAAACCTTGGCGGGCAAGACAAGGAAGCAGCCAACAAGGAAAGATTAGATCTAAAAGTACTGTAAACCTAGTCGTACTCGGTTAGGACCCTTGAGACCTGGCCTCCTATATAAAGGCCAGGAGAGGGGCTGTCGAGGGACACGAACAATCTTAGCGATCATAGCCAGCAAAAGCTTAGAGCTAGGTAACCCTAGCGATAGCAATCTCGCCGAGATCTCAGCCGAACTATTCGGCACCCCATTGTAACCCATTATCATCATAATCAAGAACAGACAGGCAAGACGTAAGGGTTTTACCTCATCGAGGGCCCCGAACCTGGGTAAATCGCTCTCCCCGCTTGTCTGTGAACCGATGTCTCGTGTCAGCTTGCAGGATTCCATCAACCCTAAGCCCCTATCGGAGGGCATTGGCGAGGAGTACCCTCGACAATTGGCGCCGTCTGTGGGGACCCTGTCGGCGCAAGATCGGACATCGGCTGAACCCGTCATGTCATCGGCAGCTTCATCAACACCGTCATCACCTCATCTGGGAAGCCCGATTCGTTTCGGCTCCTACGAATTCACCCCGCATAGCGATTCATCTCGCTCGACTTTCTCCGATCTACAAGGCAACATGGAGATGACTTTCGGGAGCGTCCACTACAACGTCAACTCAGAAGGAATTCTTCGGCTGCTAGAATCTCCCATCTCCAGGTCGACGAGTCCGAGCGCGTCGTCGTCACTCGACCTTTCGGCTGGCCTGACAAGCCCGTCGAGTCCGTCTCCGCCTTCGACTCCCCGTTCAGCATCCTCTATGTCGGTCGGATCTGATGATCCCGCGTCCTCGGAGCTAACCTCGTATTACTGCATGAACTGCGACACCAGGCACGGACTGGGGTCAAGCGACACGCCGTTCATCTGCAATGCCTACTATTCATCGGGAGAGGACAACATCGGCAGCATCACCCAAGGAGACACCCGAAGAGTGGCGCCCCTCCAAGTTTATGTCGCTAACAGGGGAGACGAAGATCGCACCCCCCGTTCCAGTAGGCGAGCTAGTTTTGAAAACAGCGCCAGCAACAACAACAGCGACCGTACCATCGCAGAGGAGGAGTGGGCAGCAGCCAAAGCAGCCGTGCTTAACAACACACCGCTTCCGGCAGGAACCACGGTTGGCACTCTCAATGCTTACCGCTCCATATTGGAGAAAAATCGGGAGCGCCTATCTAAGGAGGAAGCCACCCTCGAGAAACGCCTATCTGCAGCAGACCGACCAAGCGAGCGACGGAGGGGCTCGCAGGGAAGCGCCTCTCGAAGTACCCATGGAGGAGGCAAACATCGATCAAGAATGTCCAGGCTTTCGGAAGATGATGCAAGGGAGATAACGTCAAACCTGACTAAATCCTTTATGACTACAGACACCGCGGGCATGCCACGGCCAAAAACCGTCGCGGGAGCAACAACCAACCTTGCAGCATACCTCATTAATCAGCGTCCCGAAGGATCCATGGCTCAGGCTCACCGCGGCACCTTAGAAAGCCTCGCGATATTAGGAGACAATCTAGTACCGAGGAAGGAGAAGACCACGTTGCAGGCCAGCGGCTCAAAGAATCGCGCAAGAGACGCTCGGGATGAAATCACTCAGAGTAGGATCGACAAAGCAAGGCGACGACGCGCCCTCAGAGAGGAATTCGACAGCGATTCTTCGGATGAGACCCAGGAGAACGACGGCGAACTTAGGGGGGGCGATTGTTTAAGCTACAAAATTCGGGAGGCGATGCCACCTAAGAAGTTCAAACCCACTCCTACCGACGCCGCCAAGTACGATGGGCAGCAGGAGCTGAGATCCTGGATAGAGGATTATCTGCAGACGGTGATTCTGCAAAAAGGAAACCAGATAGCAGCAATGCAGTGCCTGCAACTTTACCTAAAGGACTCAGCACGAGCCTGGCTGAGAGGTCTGCCGAAGGGTTCCATCAAGTCTTGGGACGACCTAGTAGAAGCTTTCGTCGCCAACTTCCAAGCAACCTACAAAAGGCCCGTCGGGATTGAAGAGTTACGGCATTGCCAGCAAAAAACAGAAGGAGTCGATGCGCGCATACATCAGGAGATTCACCAAGCTCCTGAATGTTGCGGAAGACGTATCTGTTGACAGAGCAATCGACGCCTTCAGTGATGGCATCCGACGTGAAAGTTACATAGAAGAACTTGGACGAAAGAAGCCGAAAACCATAACCAAGTTAATGGAAATCGCCAACAGCTAGGCCGATGGCGAAGACAACGTTCGTAAGCCACGACAGCGCAGCGACGACGAAGAAGATGACCAGCCGAAGCATGATTCGGGAGGTCGAAGGGATCGCAACAAGAGGAGGAAGAACCGTAGCTACGATGACAACAACTTGGTGGCTGCAGGCTACTCTGATCGGCAGGATGATCGGTACGATGACAGGCGAGATGATCGACAGGATGGTAATCGGAACAACTCTGGGAACCGTGGCAACTTTAAACCACGACAACAGAGAACTCCAGAACTACCCTACGCTGAGCAGATCAACGCCCCCTGCTATCTGCATTCGTATACCGATTCCAAGGATGGCAAAATAAAGTCTAGCCACCTGCTCAGGGACTGTCGGCAGTTCATCGATATGCATAAACTCATCCAAAGTGTGCCAGCAACAGCTACCACCACCACCACCCCCACCGCAACACCAGGTCCAGCAAGCTCAACCTCATCAACCCAACGAGGCATGTCCACCACCACGTGGGCAGATGAGTATGATTCACAGGACAGGCGTCTCAAGGAGAGAAATGAAGAAGCTCACCCGAGAAATTAATCTGGCAGAAAGCGTCATGGCAAACATCCCTGAGTATGTCGAGTGGTCGTCTCAGAACATCACGTTCAGCCGAGCGGATCACCCGATGACTATACCAAAACCAGGACACGCTGCCCTAGTGGTTGAAGCACAGATAGGAGGGTTCAAGATGAGCAAAGTCTTCATGGACGGAGGAAGTGGACTCAACTTGATATTCCTTGATACAATTCAAAGTATGGGGATCACAATGAGAATGTTAGAAGAATCAGATACCCGCTTACATGGGATCCTCCCTACTTCACCGGCGTACTCTCTTGGCAAAGCGTACCTGAACGTTGTCTTCGGTAAACCCAACAATTTCAGGAAGGGGAAGATCGAGTTTGAAGTCGTGAACTGGGAATCACAGTATCACGCCATACTCGGGAGACCAGCTTATGCCAAGTTCATGGCTGTACCGCACTATGCATACCTCAAGCTGAAGATGCCTGGGAACAACGGGACAAACATCACAGTCTATGGGAGTTTCTCACGCTCGGACAATTGTGATCGTGATTTCCAAAGGATTGCTGCAAAGTTTGGGCCACAACGGGAAACTGTCGACCCTCCGCCCAAACTGACGATACGAGAAATCAAGGAGGAAAAACTCGACAGAGAAATCAAGAAGAAGCCAGCCAACCTTGCCCTTGAAGCCTCGGCAGCAAAAGCTTCGGCAGTACAAGCTTCGGCAGTTGCCGATGCAGAAGATATAGGAGGCAGCAAGGCACTGACAATCGCTGCCCAAGCCCCTGACGAAATCAACAACGCTGCAGCAACCACTAGCATGACGAAGAAATCGGAAGATGCTGCTGAAGATGAGAAGAACCCCTTCCTTGATAAAACACTTCCTTAGTCTTTAAATTTTTCCCTTTACTTTACACAGGGCACCCCCCTTTTTTCGCCCTCTAGTTTCGAATTTACCCTATCAATGAGCACTTAAGTTTCGACTCTTGTTAAGCATTGCAGTAATTTAAAGCATCTGTGACCACACCACCGTGAACCTTGCTTACAAGTAACGGTACAACGTAATGCGCGGTAGAAGATCGCGCCCCAAGGGAAAAACTTCTACGAGTGCTGCAAAGAAAACAAGGACATTAATCCTTTCCTCTGCTTCAGATGCCTCTACGAGTGCCGCAAAAAGCAAGAGTTTGGAAAACATAAAACAACCCACGTTCGATATTTCACTTATGGAAATATCAAAGAACAACGGGCTCATTGGCAGAATCATTGCACCCGAAATATTCGGGAGTGACTGTCGAAATTTACAATCGGTTGAAAGCAAAGTTGCGCATACAACAGGTTTAGCAAAACCTGCAACACGAGCTGATCACTCATAATGATTTGCTGACCAACCAGTATACAACGGGCAATTAAGATTTGCTCCTTCAAAAATCTGCCAACGGCGCGGTAAAAGTACATATTCATGTATCTACCAAATAACAAGTTTCGGCTTAACAATCCTAACATTTGGATGGATTAGCCAACGCAATTCATTTTACAAAGATAACTTTGCACCCTAACGTCACCCTTGCGGAGTTTCCCTTTCTTCAGGTACATTTGACTCCTCCTCAAGCCTGTCGACAATTATGTTGGTGGGCACTAGAACCTTCGGGTACAGTTCCTCAAAATCACTAGTTGCGTTGGCGATAGATAGCAAACATGCTGAGGGATAACGAGCAAGCACAAGGGCAAGCGTACACTTGGCCCCTGCGAAAGCTTGAGCTCGCACCAAGTCCCAAACCTTCTTGGCGTTTCCGAACTCGGACATCAAAGTTAAAAGCGTGGGGGAACTGCATTTAAAGGAAACATTGTCTTCCAAACCACCCTCATAGCTTTGTAGCATTTATCAAAGAATTGATGGACTTGTTGGACCCGATCCTGAAATTTTGCAACAGCCGAAGCCTTCGAGTGATCCCACCAGAAAATCTCTTTGGATGAGGACAGTTTGGTTAAAGCATGCACCCGCTCGTGTATCCGCTTGTTCTCTTCTACACGGTTCAACGCTATGACTAGCAAAAGAATCAAAGAGTCAGTCAAGGTGTTGTTGACGAAAGGGCAAAGGAATCAGGAGACTTACAGTTCAAACTCTCAGTAGCTTTATGCAGCTCAGCAAGAGTGTACCGTTCCACGTCGGCTGCAATCTCGCTCTTCTTATTGAAAATAGCAGCTAAAGCATAAGTGCTGCGCAGCTCCTTTTCCATCTGCGTAATCCGATCCTTCATGCGCTGGATCCGATCACTTTCAGGAAGGGCACCCGAAGAGTCATCAACAAATGAGGGCACTGGGAAGACCTGCAGGAAACACCGTTACAAAAGGATGATGGGCATGGTATAGCTGAGCATCCGAAATAACTCCCATCGGGAGAAGTACAAGAAGAAATATCATAACAAAGGTGTGCTAACAACATTGCTAGCACGGAGTTTATTACAAGCGTAAGTTTTGCGGCGGAACAATGTTTCACATCAGCTCAAGCATAAGCTTGCTACAAGAATCAAGGGGCTTGGGTCTGAGTCGATAAACTGGGTCCAGCCGACGATTTCCTTGATGAAACCAGTTCAAGAAGCTGGCGGGCACAAGTAAGGGCAGACGCTTTAAAGGCGCTTAAATCAACAAGCTGCCTGTCTTGCTCTTTCGGCATCTCCTTGGTCATCCCTTCAATGTCACCCTTAAAGCCGTAACCCATCATAAGCTGGAAGGCAAGGACAGCACCATAAGTGCGCGATGTACGCTTGAATACCTCGATAACCTCCTTGGTGTCAACCGCGAAGGTATCGACCAGCTGCCCCAGGGTCTTCTCCTGCTTGATCTTGGGGAAAATCATCGAGTGCATCCGCGCCAGGGCACCCTTCCCCTTTACAAGAAGCTCCCGCGTAAGCTGGTGAGAGGCAAGAATCATCGACACAGCGTTCGCTGGAGAGTTGTTTGGAACCCTGTCCAGGGCATCAACAGGGATATTCGCCGCTTCTGCAGGGAAAAGAAGGAAAAAAGTACATTGGCAAAAGGATCGAATCCATAAGCACATCAATCGACAGAGGTGTACAAAAGTTACCAAGTAAGGCTAAAGAAGACTGACGAAGGACTTCATCCTTTTCGGCTGACCAAGCTTCAGCCATCAGCCTGGATGCTTCCTCCTCCTTCAGCTTCTCTTTTAGCTTGCCCAGTTCCACCTTCAGAGAGTCAACCTCTTGGCGAGCCTCAGCAGCTATCTTGACTGCGCCATCCAATTTCAAGGAGGAAGATTTGACTTCCTCTTGCAGCCGAGCCTTGTCAGCTTCCAGAGAAGTGAAATGGGAGGCGAAGGCCTCCAAAGAGGAAATAACGCCTCGCAAGTCCTTAAGAAAGAAGGATATTTTACTAGAAATTGTCAAGCAAAGCACGCTCCAAGAGATTTGCATCACAGTTAGAAAAAAGGCTTACAGAAGGAGGAGTTGCGGTGGCAGCAGTTGGAGAGACGCCTTTCCCCTTGGAAAGGGAAGAAGCAGTCGATGCTTGAGCCATAGGGGCGGCCTTAGGAGCCGAAGCTTCGGAAGCCACTACGACCGGCGAGGCAGCATCAGATTTGGCTTTTTTAGACGGGGGCTCGATAAACCCTTCGTCGCTGCAAAGGTGAAAGGTTGACGATGGTTATAAGGAGAGTAAGAAAAATAAGAGGGCAAAGTATAACTTCAGAAAAGAAACTACTTACATGTCGAAAAGATCATCTTCATCGGCAAAGCCGCCGGTTGATCTCTTCACGGGTGAAGCCCTGGCCTCCTCCGCAGCTGCATCAACAAAGGTATCATGATCAGCATCATCATTACGCATTGATCCATCCACGACACCAGCGTCATCGGCTGAGGAGGGAAGGTCGGTGTGGGCAACTTCAAAATCTATCGGACCATTGTATTCATCCTCTAGGCCTGTATGTTCGACAGTGTGAAAATCTACGGGGATTGAGAAGCCTCTCCCTTCAGAAGTATCATCTGGAGAATCATGCATATTTCCAGAAACTATGGGGGTCTGTCGAAGAAAATAACAAGTAAGAACAACGGTAATTGTGTCGGCTAAGAAAAAACGGCATAGTAAGGACGTGAAGAAAGAAAAATACCTTTGATAGTGGATGATCAGCAACAAGGGGAGTATAAGAAGAAATCAGCGGAATCGAATCTTCCTGGTTAAAGGAAGTAAGGCGGTGGACTTCATCAAGCAACTCCTTTTCCGACAGATCGGCAGCATTAATCCTGGTTTCATCCTTTGGACCTGAATACAACCACATCGGGTGAACTCTAGCCATGACTGGTTGGACTCGGCGTTTCAAGAATACCGCTGCCACCTCTGTGCCGATCATAGTTTGGCCGTCGGCCTCTTTGATTCGAAGAAATTTGGCGAATAATTCTTCGGCTGATGCTCTCTCATCGGGTGAGAGAATGTTCTTCCAAGAGTTCTTGGGTTTGGCTTCAGAAACATCGGCATAACAAGGAAGCTGAGATTCGGGTGACAGGGAGTCCTTGATGTAAAACCATTTCAGCCTCCATCCTTGCACGGACTCTCTCATTGGGAAATTAAAGTAATTGACCTCTGAACGAGCGACAAAACCTACTCCTCCGGTGACAAAGTACCCATTACTACTGTTGTATCTCTTCACATAGAAGATCTTTTTCCACAGCCCGAAATGAGGTTCGATACCCAGAAACGCCTCGCAAAGGGTGATGAATACAGCAACATGGAGGATTGAGTTGGGAGTAAGTTGCCATAGTTGGATTTCGTACGTTCGCAAGAGATGGAGGAGGAATCCATGAGTGGGGAGCGAAAGGCCTCGGTGAAGGAAAGATAAGAACATCACAGTAAAGCCAGCAGGGGGATCAGGCCGAGAAATCGCACCTGGAAGAATCACGTCTCCCGCATCGGAAGATATCAATCCTAGGCTTCGGGATCTCTTCTCGTCATGCTTGGTGACGGTTGATGCTACCCAGTCTCCGGGCTTGACCATTGAGCTCGACGGCGCTGGCGGCGCCGGAGCTGGGGGAGGAGCGCTCGGAGCGGTCCCCTTCGGAAGAGAAGAGGAGGACTTGGCGGCGGCACCTCCGCTGGTGGAGCTGGCGGCGGCAGCAGGATTCTTCTTCTTCACCATTGTGGGATCTGAGGAAGATTGGAAAAGCTGCGGTGGCGGCGCGACAACGGCGAAGGAAGGAAGAAGGGGAAGAATGAGGAGATGCTGCGGGAACCGTGGAGGAGATTAGGAATTTTTCGCCCTTTGGAGATTTTGAGGAGAAGTTAAGAGCTAAGTAAGCACGTGGCGCTTGAAGGAGGGGAGGAACCGGTGGCCCACTATGTCCATGTTGTGCGAAAATCGAGGAGGCACCTCGGTCACCACACGTGCAATGATCAAGCCCTAAAAACTGCCCACGCAGAGTTAGGGTGGGCCCGTCAGGTCAAGTCCTGTCAATCAGCCCACAGCAGTTACACGTCAGCAGTGACGTCATAAAAAAAACCCTTGAGGCATTCGAAGGAGAAATGAAAGGATATCGGATGAAGGACTTGAGTCTACGCCCGGCTGCAGACATCCGTACCTAGACTCAGGGGCTACTCCCATCGGGAGTGCTGACGCGCACCCGATAAAATGAAGACTCGACAGAATGAGCAGTCGAGGGAAGAAGGATTGAGTCTGCACTCGGTTACAAGCGCTTGCACCTAGACACTCGGGGGCTACACTCCCATCGGGAGCGCATGATGCACACCCGATAAAAGTTTTTTGCACTCCAGGATCATGCCCGGGGACTTGATTCTGTGTAGGGTAACGTTGTTTTGCCATCGGCAGTTAACCAACAAAAGTTGGGCACGTTATTCATTATCCTTTGCATAAAGAAAATATATCGGATGACCTATGAAGACCTGTGGAAAACATCGACAGAGGAGAATATTCGAGTGGTACAACTTGAGTCTACGCACGGATTGCAAGCGTCCGTACCTAGACTCGGGGCCTACTCCCATCGGGAGCACTGACGCGCACCCGATAAAATGAAGACGGAGCAAATTCAAGATGAACAAAGAACATCAGGAGAAGACATGCATTAGTCTCTACCCGAACTATCTTCGACTAGACACTCGGGGGCTACTGCCGTGGGCACTACCCTTCGAGTAACCAACGTTGCCCTATCCTGTATTGACTAATTGGAGGCCCATGAAGACACCCGAAGGCTAGATGGGCCACCTGGACAGCGCACCGGAGGAAACCTTGGCGGGCAAGACAAGGAAGCAGCCAACAAGGAAAGATTAGATCTAAAAGTACTGTAAACCTAGTCGTACTCGGTTAGGACCCTTGAGACCTGGCCTCCTATATAAAGGCCAGGAGAGGGGCTGTCGAGGGACATGAACAATCTTAGCGATCATAGCCAGCAAAAGCTTAGAGCTAGGTAACCCTAGCGATAGCAATCTCGCCGAGATCTCAGCCGAACTATTCGGCACCCCATTGTAACCCATTATCATCATAATCAAGAACAGACAGGCAGGACGTAAGGGTTTTACCTCATCGAGGGCCCCGAAACTGGGTAAATCGCTCTCCCCGCTTGTCTGTGAACCGATGTCTCGTGTCAGCTTGCAGGATTCCATCAACCCTAAGCCCCTATCGGAGGGCATTGGCGAGGAGTACCCTCGACACAACTGTTACTGGATGCTCCTGGAAGTAGTGTCTTAGCTTCCTGCTACCTAGGAATACTCCATAGGCTAGCTTCTGAAAGTGAGGGTAGCGTTGTTTGGACTCCGTAAGCACTTCGCTAATATAGTAGACTGGCCTTTGGACTCCATACTCATGACCTTCTTCCTGTCGCTCCACGACGATGACGAGGCTGATGACTCTACTGGTGGCTGCCAGGTAAAGGAGCATAGGCTCTGACTCTCCTGGAGCTGCTAGGATAGGTGGGGAGGTGAGTATTTCCTTCAACCCTTGAAGTGCTGCATCTGCTGCCTCATCCCAGACAAATTTGTCTGTTTTCTTCAATAGCTTGTACAGGGGTAGCGCCTTCTCGCCAAGACGGTTGACGAACCTGTTGATTGCTGCGACGCAACCAGTTAGTCGTTGCACATCTTTGAGACAAGTTGGCCTTTTGATGCACATGATTGCCTTGATTTTCTCCGGGTTTACTTCGATGCCCCTATTAGAGACAATGAAGCCAAGGAGTTTTCCAGCTGGTACGCCAAAAACGCACTTTAGCGGATTCAACATCATCTTGTACCGACGGAGGTTCTCAAAGGTTTCTGTAAGGTCGCTGATCAAGTCGGATCCTTTCCGAGTCATGACCGCGATGTCGTCGACGTAGGCGTGCATGTTCCGGCCAATTTGGTCCTTCAGGCACCGCTGCATCGTACGCTGGTAGGTGGCACCTGCGTTTTTCAAGCCAAAAGGCATAGTAACATAGCAGTAAGTGCCAAATGGGGTGATGAATGAGGTCGCCTTTTGGTCGGACTCCTTCATCCGGATCTGATGGTACCCGGAATACGCATCAAGAAAACACAGAAGTTCCGCCCCTGCCGTCGAATCAATGACTTGGTCAATGCGCGGCAGGGGAAACGGATCTTTCGGGCAATGTCTGTTCAAGCCAGAGTAATCGATTCACATTCTTAGTATTTCAGAATTCTTTTTGGGTACAAGGACGGGATTTGCGACCCAATCAGTGTGGATGACTTCTATTACAAAACCTGCCTCTAGTAACTTTGCTAATTCCATTCCTATGGCGCGGCGCTTCTTATCTCCAAAGCATCGCATAGCTTGCTTCACCGGTTTAGCCCCCGGGTTTATGTTGAGGTAGTGCTCGGCGAGTTCCCTTGGTACTCCGGACATGTCAGAAGGCTGCCACGCGAAGATATCCATGTTAGCGCGGAGGAACCCGACGAGCGCGTCTTCCTATTTGGGGTCCATGTTGGCTCCGACTGAGACCTGTTTGGAATCGTCTCCTTCCTTGAAGCTGACTTTCTTGGTCTCTATCGCGGCCTTGAAGGAGTTTTTATGCTCGGAGATCTGCTTCTTGGTGGTCTGCATTTCAGTCGGATCCACCGCGGCTCTGTAGCCTTTCAGCTCCTCTCCAGATATCACAGACTCTGCGAAGGCGGCTTCGCCCTGTAGGATTACGTTGCATAGAAAACAAAAAATTTCCTACCGCGAACACGCAATCCAAGCCAAGATGCAATCTAGAAGACGGTAGCAACGAGGGGGTATCGAGTCTCACCCTTGAAGAGATTCCAAAGCCTACAAGAGGAGGCTCTTGTTGCTGCGGTAGACGTTCACTTGCCGCTTGCAAAAGCGCGTAGAAGATCTTGATCACGATCGCTTCCGGCGCCACGAACGGGCAGCACCTCCGTACTCGGTCACATGTTCGGTTGTTGATGAAGACGACGTCCACCTCCCCGTTCCAGCGGGCAACGGAAGTAGTAGTTCCTCTTGAATCCTACAGCACGACGGCGTGGTGTCGGTGGTGGTGGAGAAATCCGGCGGAGCTTCGCTTAAGCGTGCGGGATGTGGTGGAGGAGAGAGACCGCTAGGGTTTGGGGAGAGAGAGGGGTTGGGCGCCGGCCCTCTAAGGGGTGCGGCCAAGGCTGAGGCTTGAAGTGATCAGCCCCCTCTCCTATGCCCCTCATTATATAGGTGGAAGCACCAAGAGTTCTAGTCCAAGTCTTCGAATAAGACCCCAACACTAAAACCTCCCATATGTGGGAAACCTACTCAAGGAGGGAGTCCTACCCAAGGTGGGACTCCCACCTTTCCTTGAGGTGGGTTGGCCGGCCACCCTAGGGGAGTCCACCTTGGACTCCTCCCCTTTAGGGTTGGCTGGTCATGCAAGGTGGAGTCCCTCCGGGACTCTATTTTCCATGGTGATTTCTTTCGGACTTTTCTAGAACCTTCTAGAACCTGCCATAAATGCACCGGATCATTTCCAAACTTGGAATATGACTTCCTATATATGAATCTTATTCTCCGGACCATTCCGGAACTCCTCGTGATGTCCGGGATCTCATCCGGGACTCCGAACAAATATTCGAACTCCATTCCATATTCAAGATCTACCATTTCAACATCCAACTTTAAGTGTGTCACCCTACGGTTCGTGAACTATGCGGACATGGTTGAGTACTCACTCCGACCAATAACCAATAGTGGGATCTGGAGATCCATAATGGCTCCCACATATTCAACGATGACTTCAGTGATCGAATGAACCATTCACATACGATACCAATTCCCTTTGTCACGCGATATTTTACTTGTCCGAGGTTTGATCATCGGTATCACTCTATACCTTGTTCAACCTCGTCTCCTGACAAGTACTCTTTACTCGTACCGTGGTATGTGGTATCTTATGAACTTATTCATATGCTTGCAAGACATTAGATGACATTCCACCGAGAGGGCCCAGAGTATATCTATCCGTCATCGGGATGGACAAATCCCACTGTTGATCCATATGCCTCAACTCATACTTTCCGGATACTTAATCCCACCTTTATAACCACCCATTTATGCAGTGGCGTTTGATGTAATCAAAGTACCTTTCCGGTATAAGTGATTTACATGATCTCATGGTCATAAGGACTAGGTAACTATGTATCGAAAGCTTATAGCAAATAACTTAATGACGAGATCTTATGCTATGCTTAATTGGGTGTGTCCATTACATCATTCATATAATGATATAACCTTGTTATTAATAACATCCAATGTTCATGATTATGAAACAAATCATCCATTAATCAACAAGCTAGTTTAAGAGGCATACTAGGGACTTCTTGTTGTCTACATATCACACATGTACTAATGTTTCGGTTAATACAATTATAGCATGATATATTATTGCCTCTAGGGCATATCTCCTTCAGTCTCCCACTTGCACTAGAGTCAATAATCTAGTTTACATTTGTAAAGATATAACATCTTGGCCTTATGGTGCTTTATCATGTATTGCTCACGGAAGAGGTTTTTAGTCAACGGATCTGACACGCTCAGAAACGTATGTATTTTGTAATTCATTTGCGTCTCAACGCATCACTCATTTCCAAATGAGTCGGCATTAAATATGTTTGGTCTTCTGGTGGAACCTTAATTCCGCGGTCTGAAATATGTCACTAATATTGTCATACACAATATCGCTTCAAAGTTCTGATTCCGTCGGAACTACACCATGTTCTCAAAGAACCTCTTGACTTAACATCCTTTGTCATTGTCAAAACAATGACATACTCTGCCTTCTTTTGTAGAATCCGTCACAATATTTAGAACTCTTCTAAATCTAGTATAGACAACTTCTAGCTCATTGTGCTACCTTTTAAACAACACTTAGTCTAATTTGAGATTGAAATTATATTTTATATGTGACAAAACCAATATCGATGTAACACCTTACAGCGATTTGTTTGTCATTTCTTCATACAAATATATATATATATCCTTAGTTCTTCTAAAGTACTCAAGGATATTCTTACTGTCGTCCCATGATCATCATATGAATCATTCTGGTATATGCTCATAACACTTTATGATATCTGATTGTGTACATATTATTCGTGATTTATAATCACTCATGTGTTTTTACTCATTGAGTGTCAGATACACTCAAGTCTTGTTAAAACTTCACATGATAAGAACATCTTCTTAATATTTCTATATTGAACTATTTCAATATCCATTCTATGTACTTTGACTTAAACTTATTTTGTGTTTCAATCTATCTTCATAGATCTTGACACTAAATTTGTTTCAGTCCATATCTTTTCATTGAAGTTAATTTCTCAATGAAACCTTTTTAATCAAGTATATAATTACATCATTTATAACCAACTATATGTCACATACATAAAGTATTATAAATATGCCTTAGCGCTCCCACTTAATTTCTTGCAAATGCAAGCCTCTTCATCGTCTCTGATGAAATCAAAAACTCTTTGACTATTTCATCTGGTGAAGATTCTAACTCCGCGATACTTACTTCATCCAATTGAAGTTCGTATACCTATCTAGTATTCCACGGACCAGCAAAACTCTTGGTTGTATCTTGTATACACCTTTAATACATACTTCTGATAAGTAATGTATTTTGCCATCCTACTAGCATATCTCATAAAAGAAATATGTAGTGATTACTAGAATAATCCACATAGACTATAAGCATTGATACGGAAGATCTAATCTTATCGTAGTCAACTCTTTGAACCTTGTAAACAACTTTTCGACAAGTTGAGCTTCTTCAAGGATATTTCATCCAAGTCCATCAATTTTATAGATCCATTTACTTTCAAAAAGTATTCATCTATCTTGGATTTCATGGCGTATAGCCATTTTAACGGAGTCAGGGCCCATCATAACTTCTTTGTTTGTAGTTGGTTTATCATTGTCCACAAATCATTTATTTGATCACAAAGTAAACCATATCTACAAGGTTCAAATATGTACTTCGATCTCCATGGCTAAAAACACTTTGTAGTCATGGGAGCCATGATCATCGCGGTCGCTTCCGGAACCAATTTCCGATGCTGCGCTACTCTGATCATTATGCTTAGGTTCATAAACCTTATCAAGTTCTATTGTCCTCCCACTCAAAATACTTCGCTAGAAATAATTTCTTGGAAATAAGAAACATTGACAAACACTTTTGTCTTTGTCTCGTGGAAAGAATTCCCAATTAAATCTCTGGGATATCCAACAAAGATATTCATCCGATTTTGGTTGTAAACTCTTAGACCAAAATTTAAAGAAAGGACTATTAGGGTTATACCCATGCCATAACTCTTATGGTGTCATTTCAATGGATCATGATGATGCTCTATTTAGTGTAAAAGCGGTAGTCACTAAAGCATAATCCACAAAAATATAATGGCATCAATATTTTATCTCATCATTGATCCAACAAAGTTTGGATATATCTCTTGGATACTTCATCATCACTATGATACTCCAAGAAACGTAAGTTGTAGAACAATTTCATAACTCTCTTAGATGTTCGCTAAGACTCGTAATTCAAATATTTCCACCATGATCCAATCATAGATATTTGACTTTTCTATTACGATGATTTCTACTTCATGCTGAAATTTATTTGAATCCATTCAAATGTTTCAAACTTCTTCCTTATTGAATATATCCACATATATACTCAATTCATTGTTGAAAGTTTTCATGAAGTAGAAGAATCTCCCGCACACAACTATGCCTAGTGAACCACATACATCATCATGTATTTTTCACTAAGTTAGTTGCCCGTTCAACTCTTGGCCTATGAACGACATTTTAATCATTCTCTTTAGAAAAGATTTGCAAGCACCAAATGATTCAAAAATCAAATGACTCCAAAAATCCATTTGCATGGAGTTCCTTCATGTGTTCCTTTCTAACATGACCTAAATGGCGGTTCCACAAATAAGTGGAATTCAAATCATTTGCCTTATGGCATTTTAGCGTCAGTGTTATGTATGTGTGTTTCACCATTAAGATTTATAATAACTTATCCATCGTACATGGAGTAATGTCATAATTTGAACAACTCATTGTTTTCATTTGACCAGAGCAAAATAACAATTATTAAGTTCTTTATTTATAAATTCTAAGGGCTAGATAGAATGCCAACGACGAACGTAATAACACTTTATTTTGTTCCAGACGTGCATTTCTATCATATTCCTTGTCAGTCACTTAGGCCATTGTATTCTTGTATTGCGTTGTTTTGTATGACACTTCATACCAACCAATATAGTAATAATACCCAAGAATTTCATAGTGTGACCTAACTAGGAATACAACCATAACATGTATATCATTTATATACACCTGAGCTAGACTTTCTAGTCTTTTCTTTTCTTTCTGCCAAAATATCTTTTGCAGTTTCTCTTTTAGCTTTCCTCATTATTCAGAAAAACACTTCAACATCAATAACTTCTAGGTTTGTTGGTCAAATACCAATAACCTTGAGGTTCTTACTTTGAAGTTGATCATCATATGACAAGTGTTCTAGATTTCACTTATTAGTAACTTTGTAATATGATGAACAATTTCACTCATAATTTTATCCATCAATTCATGACAACTTTTTGAGACCATGTCTGTACATGCTAGGCTCATAAAGTTTAACCTCAGTATTCGCATGTGCAAATCTGGCTTGCACCCGTTGTAAGCACACGTAGAATCTATAACACCCGATCATCACGTGATGCTTCAAAACGACGAGTCTTAGCAACGGTGCATACTAAGGATGATAACTTCATGGATATGCGAATATCGTTAGTGCCCCAATAGTTGGAGGATTGTGACGCCTGGCGTCTTCAACCTTCATACATTCCCATAAAACTTATGAGTTTATGTAGTCTCACCAAAATATATTCTATCATCTTGCAATAAGGTCTTAGATATCACATATATCTCATACCTTGATTATTTCTGAAAACTAAATTTTCAGCTCCTTACTTTTCAAACAAATTTGAACTTCAGGTTTTACGGAGACAAGATAACTTTAGGTACTAATTGAAACCATAACTCTTTGAATCAACAATGTGAGGTTTACTAAAAGTTTGCAATAGGACTTAATTAATTCTTGATTCTTTAACAATACGGTACCAAACCGTAAAGTTTCTTGTCAGATTTTAACAGTATTTCTATCTCAATTACAAGACTAGCGCATAGTAGTAAACGGATGCCAATACTACAAAATTAATTCAAAATACTACTCAAACTATGTTTATGATAATTAGTTCATGTTTTAATCTAATTACTAATGAACTCCCACTTAATACAACATCCCTCGTAGTTGTTAAGTGGTACACGATCCAAATTCACTACACCAAAAACCGATCATCACGTGAGATGATGTAGCTTCAATGGTGAACATCAACATGTTGATCATATCATCCATATGACTCGTGTTCAACCTTTCGGTTTCCGTTGTCCCGAGGCCATGTCTGTACATGCTAGGCTCGTCAAGCAAACCCAAGTATTCCGCGTGTGCAACATGGCTTACACCCGTTGTATGTGAATCGTTGAATCTATCACATCCGATCATTACGAGATGCTTTGAAATGACGAACTGTTACAACGGTGCATACGAGGGGAGAACACTTTATTATCTTGATATTAATGTGAGGGATCATCTTATAATGCTACCGTCGCGTTCTAAGCAAAATAAGATGCATAAAAGGATTAACATCACATGCAGTTCATATGTGATATGATATGGCCCTTTTGTCTTTGCGCCTTCGATCTTCATCTCTAAAGCACGGACATGATCTCCATCATCAACGGGCATGATCTCCATCATCGTCGGCGTAGCATCAAGGTTCATGGCGCCGGCTTCATGGTTGTTCACCTCATGTATCAACTATTACAACTACTTTGAAATACTACTCAACATGAAATTTAAAGACAACCATAAGGCTCCTGCCGGTTGCCACAATACAATAATGATCATCTCATACATATTCATCATCATATCATGGCCATATCACATCACCAAACCCTGCAAAAACAAGTTAGACGTCTCTAATTTGGTTTGCATATTTTACGTGGTTTAGGGTTTTCGAGTAAGATCTAATCTACCTACAAACATGAACCACAACGGTGATACTAGTGTTGTCAATAGAAGAGTAAGTTGAATCTTCACTATAGTAGGAGAGACAGACACCCGCAAAGCCTCTTATGCAATACAAGTTGCATGTCAAACGAGGAACAAGTCTCATGAACGCGGTCATGTAAAGTTAGTCCGAGCCGCTTCATCCCACTATGCCACAAAGATGCAAAGTACTCAAACTAAAGATAACAAGAGCATCAACACCCACAAAACCATTGTGTTCTACTCGTGCAACCATCTATGCATAGACACGGCTCTGATACCACTGTAGGATTACGTTGCATAGAAAACAAAAAATTTCCTACCGCGAACACGCAATCCAAGCCAAGATGCAATCTAGAAGACGGTAGCAACGAGGGGGTATCGAGTCTCACCCTTGAAGAGATTCCAAAGCCTACAAGAAGAGGCTCTTGTTGCTGCGGTAGACGTTCACTTGCCGCTTGCAAAAGCGCGTAGAAGATCTTGATCACGATCGCTTCCGGCGCCACGAACAGGCAGCACCTCCGTACTCGGTCACATGTTCGGTTGTTGATGAAGACGACGTCCACCTCCCCGTTCCAGCGGGCAGCGGAAGTAGTAGTTCCTCTTGAATACTACAGCACGACGGCGTGGTGTCGGTGGTGGTGGAGAAATCCGGCGGAGCTTCGCTTAAGCGTGCGGGATGTGGTGGAGGAGAGAGACCGCTAGGGTTTGGGGAGAGAGAGGGGTTGGGCGCCGGCCCTCTAAGGGGTGCGGCCAAGGCTGAGGCTTGAAGTGATCAGCCCCCTCTCCTATGCCCCTCATTATATAGGTGGAAGCACCAAGAGTTCTAGTCCAAGTCTTCGAATAAGACCCCAACACTAAAACCTCCCATATGTGGGAAACCTACTCAAGGAGGGAGTCCTACCCAAGGTGGGACTCCCACCTTTCCTTGAGGTGGGTTGGCCGGCCACCCTAGGGGAGTCCACCTTGGACTCCTCCCCTTTAGGGTTGGCTGGTCATGCAAGGTGGAGTCCCTCCGGGACTCTACTTTCCATGGTGATTTCTTCCGGACTTTTCTAGAACCTTCTAGAACCTGCCATAAATGCACCGGATCATTTCCAAACTTGGAATATGACTTCCTATATATGAATCTTATTCTCCGGACCATTCCGGAACTCCTCGTGATGTCCGGGATCTCATCCGGGACTCCGAACAAATATTCGAACTCCATTCCATATTCAAGATCTACCATTTCAACATCCAACTTTAAGTGTGTCACCCTACGGTTCGTGAACTATGCGGACATGGTTGAGTACTCACTCCGACCAATAACCAATAGCGGGATCTGGAGATCCATAATGGCTCCCACATATTCAACGATGACTTCAGTGATCGAATGAACCATTCACATACGATACCAATTCCCTTTGTCACGCGATATTTTACTTGTCCGAGGTTTGATCATCGGTATCACTCTATACCTTGTTCAACCTCGTCTCCTGACAAGTACTCTTTACTCGTACCGTGGTATGTGGTCTCTTATGAACTTATTCATATGCTTGCAAGACATTAGACGACATTCCACCGAGAGGGCCCAGAGTATATCTATCCGTCATCGGGATGGACAAATCCCACTGTTGATCCATATGCCTCAACTCATACTTTCCGGATACTTAATCCCACCTTTATAACCACCCATTTACGCAGTGGCGTTTGATGTAATCAAAGTACCTTTCCGGTATAAGTGATTTACATGATCTCATGGTCATAAGGACTAGGTAACTATGTATCGAAAGCTTATAGCAAATAACTTAATGACGAGATCTTATGCTATGCTTAATTGGGTGTGTCCATTACATCATTCATATAATGATATAACCTTGTTATTAATAACATCCAATGTTCATGATGATGAAACTAATCATCCATTAATCAACAAGCTAGTTTAAGAGGCATACTAGGGACTTCTTGTTGTCTACATATCACACATGTACTAATGTTTCGGTTAATACAATTATAGCATGATATATAAACATTTATCATAAACATAAAGATATAAATAATAACCACTTTATTATTGCCTCTAGGGCATATCTCCTTCACGCCCAACTCGCACTCATGAGCCTTTTTGTAGTCTCCGGATACGGTGATCATACCATTAGGACCCGGAATCTTGAGCTTGTTGTAGATGTAGCACGCCCTTGCGTGAAACTTGTGGTAGGTGGGCCTGCCGAAGATGACTTGGTAGGAGCTCTTGAAGGGCACAACTTCAAACGTGATCTTCTCTTCGCGGAAATTGTGAACATCGCCGAAAGCCACGGGAAGTGTGATGCTGCCGAGGGAATTCGCCTTTTTACCCGGAACTACGCCATGAAACTCAGTGTTGCTGTGTTTGAGTTGTTCCTTGGTAAGGTTCATCCGCTCTAGAGTCTCCAGGTACATGATGTTCAAGGTGGCTCCACCATCCATGAGGCACTTGGAGAAGTCATACCCGTCTATGCGGGGACTTACAACCAAGGCGTAGCACTCTTTTGGCACAATGGTAGGGTGATCCTCCCTGTCAAATGTGCACGGGACTTCCGACCACCTGACATACTGCGGCACAACCGGAACTGTGGTGTTCAGGATCCGGATAGCTGACTTGGTAGCGCGGACTGTTGGGGTTCCGAGGAAGGTGTGGTACGCGCCCACACTCTTTTTCTCGAATGGGTTGGATTTACCTGCGGACCCTGCCTTGGGATCCGGCGAGTTATCATCCTCGTCCATCGCCTCGGAACTGTCCTCCTCTTTGTCCTTGTTCTTGCCCTTGCCTACTTTGCCGCGTGGGCGGTGCTTCCGGGCTCGCTTGTATCCTGCTTCCGGGTCGTTTTTTAAGATCATTGACCCACTTGCAATTGCGGTTGGTTTGGGTGGACTTCCCCGTAGCCGGATCCAGGTGGGCCAGGCAGGGCATGTCTCTGTACTCCTCGTAGGTTTGCGGGGCGCGGGATCCGACAGCTGTGACCTCAGTGCCATGCTGCTGGCCCCTGCCGGCTCCGCCGCCACGGCCGCGTCCTCTTCCGCCTCCTGGACCTCCGGGTTGGAATGCCATGGCGACCATCTCGGATCCGCCACTCTTCTGGTCATCAGGGGGGTTCTTCCGCTTGTGGCCGCTGCTGTTGCCGTTATCACGGTTCTTCTTTTGTTGGTGCAGGGGGATTGCTGTAGCTGCGAGATCTCCGCCTACGTCATCATCGGCGGCAGTATGATCACTGGCAATGGAGATCATGTCATCCAAAGTCAGTTTATTTGCGTTAGCCAAACAAGTGAGCTTATGCCTCAGCAACCCTCCTCTCTGTAGTCCACCAATAAAGGCGTACATAGCGGTGGTGTGGTCGACATTTTCGCACTCGTTCCTGCATGCCAACCATCGTGTGAGGAAGTGTCTTGAGGATTCTCCCTTCTTCTGAATACATGCTTGTAAATCACTTGCTGTGGCAGGTCTTTTGTAGGTGCCCCTGAAGTGTTTCTCGAATGCAGTCTTCAGGTCAAACCAGCAAAAGATGGAGTTCTTCTCGAGGTCGCTGAGCCAGATCCGGGCTGGACCTACAAGGTACAGCTGAAGCATGCGGCAGGCGATATTAGGGGTTCCTCCGGCGAAGGTTACTGCATTGTAGTAATCCTCACGCGAGCCGTGGCTAGGAGATTGTGAGCGAGAGCGAGATCTCCGGCCGCCGCCTCCGCCTCCACCTCCGCCGCCACCGCTAGGTGGTAGTGAGGGAGACCTGCGAGGGGGCCGATCCGACTTTTTGCTTCCGCCGTCAGATTCTCCTCGCCCCTCCCGATGCTGGCTCCGGCTTCTGTGGCTGCCTTCACCTTGGCGCTAGCTTCCATGGCCGTTCCTGCTTCGACGAGGCTCCGGGTCGCGGTCTTCGTTCCGACTCCTCCTAGGATCGGGTTCACGATCGTTGTTCTGGCTCCGGCGGGGTTCCGGCGTGCGCTCCCTATTCCTGTTTCTTGAGGGCAGCACGTTGTCGCGGATGATGATTCCGCCAGGCCCATTGGGCCTGGTGTTTCCGGCTGGACTACGGCGTCGAGGGGGACGCGGGTATCCGTTAGGCGGATGAGAGGGGTTGCGGTAGTTGTCCCTTCCAGAGTACATTGCATCCTTTCCCTTTCTTGGATCTGACGGAGGCGTCTTTGATGGTACCGGGATTGGATTTGGGTGTTCTCTGGCTTTCCTTCTGCGTTCCGAGGATCCGGTTCGCGATTCGTCATCTCGATGGCGATTGTCGTAGGCGTCCTTCTGCGCAGTGGAGATGCAATGCTCTGGGTTAGATTCCAATTTGCGCGAAGTGTCTGCCTTGCTCTGCTGCCTCATTGCTGAAGCGACGAGCGTACGGACGTAGTCGATGTCGATCTCCTCGTCCTTTTTCTTCAAGATCTCCGCAGCCTTCTTCATATTGTCCTTTGGAGTGGCGTATGGCTGCTGCTCAGTCGGAGTTGCGAAGGTGATCTTACGGGGAGCTATCAACTCTCGCCGGACTCTTTCGACCTCCTGATGAGCTTCAACGATCTTGTCCTCCCAATGCTTCCGGGGTTCCTTGACCTTTGCCAATCCTTCGTCTACCTCCTGCTCGCGCTGGATGAAGTCTTCCACAAAAACTGCGGCGTGCTTCCTTTCATCAAGCATTGCAGCTGCGGTGTCGGCGAACTTCTTGGCTGTGGCCAGCATCTCCAGTCTCTTGGCTTCTAGCGCTTCTACGTCTTCGGGAGTGATGGGTTTGTTAAGAATATCCGAGTGATAAATTGCATCCATGCCTGCTTGTGCAACCATCTCCTCCGGTGACAGGAGGTCCTCGGAGGAGGGCTCCTTATGCGGTCGTTCCCGCGACATTGGAGATCCTTGACGGGATGGCTGGGGGTCGGATTGGGTGTTTGCATCTTCTGATTCAGGTTGTCCCAGCGCCGCCAAGGTCGCAAGTATCTGCTTAGGATGGGCGGATTCAACTTCAGGCTGATCACCGTATCCGTATTCCCCTAGCTTGCGGTTGAACTCTTCAGTATCCATGGAGGGGGTATCCCCGGAAATTGGGCTTAGGTTCCCCAAAATCGACTCTTCGGCCGGAGTTCCGCTTTCTCCGACAGGCTCGACCTGATCTGGAACAGCGTTGTTTTCCGGTGTCTCCACCTGCTCGGGACCAGCTCCGACTTCTTGAGGGGCGGTTCCGGCGGTATGGGCCAAGAAGTGTACGAAGTGGCACCTCTGCTTTTCTAACACCTGGGAGACCCAGGCGGATCTGCATTGGTCTTCCACCGTTATTTCCTGCTCAGGGGCGGATTGGGTGGGTTTTGAAATTTCCAGATCCAAGGCGGAATCTTCCTTGGGAAGCTCCTGCATCTCAGATCGGATCTTCGCGACTGCGTCCAGCTCAGCGGCGGTCGCGTCTGCGTTACTTACCAATGGGTTTCCGTCGGAATCGACGGTTTCCCCGATGAAGATGTGTATGCCGCCAACTGGGAGGATGGAGAGCTTGACGGGGTTTGTCTTAGCCGGAATCCAGCACTCATCCGGAGGGATGAACGGCAGATTTCCGGCGTAAAGGACGCGCCCCACAGCGATGGTGTCGTCGTAGCTTCCCATGGCGGAACCCTCCCGGTTCCGGCCTCCAGACGCCGCAGGCCCCAAGGTGGGCGCCAACTGTCGTTGCCTAATCGACGGTACCTCGGAGGAGGGATCCTCACGAGGGAGAGAAGAAGTAGGGGCCATAGGGCGGAGTGCACACGGGATGGTGGTACGCGATTTACCCAGCTTCGGAACACCTGCACGATGACAGTGCCTACTGCTGCTTGTCTGGAATTATCTGGGCGCTTTCGCGATGTTACAATGAGTTGTGGTTGTGCCTCTAGGGCTCCCGGGATCCGGCTTATAAAGGCGCACGGATCTAGGGTTTACATGGAGAGTCCTAGCCGGATACAGGTTGCCTAACTACGGTACAATGTCTTGCCGTGTACGTCAAGGATCCGCCTTCCTATCTACGTCGTACCGGATCCGGGTTCCTTAATGGGTCTTCGTGGATCCGGGTTCCTCCATAAGGTCGGTCGGATCCGGCTCCCTTTTCCTGGGCCGGACTTCATCCGTCAGGATCAACAGCAACTGGGCCCCCGATGGGCCACATGCCACATCACCATCTATGGGCCACCCGGGCTTGCCGGATCTAGGCACTGTCGATAGTACACCCATGAAGTATACCCACAACAAGGCGTAACAGCTTTTGTTCTAATCAAAAACCCCCCCCCCCCCCCCCCCCCCCCATGATTTGGCACATCTCTGAAGGAAAAAAAATTCTGGGAGAGGTTAGATTAGAAATTTTTGTGTGTTTGGCCCCATAAAACTCCTAAATTTCATTTTGCCCCCAGCCATCCTTGGCAAGCTCCACCACTGCCTCTTTCGGGCACCAAAGTTGCTCTTTCAAAGCTCCGAAGTTGCTCTATCGGACACCAAAGTTGCTCTTTTAGGCCCCAAAGTTTCTCTTTCGGGTATCAAAGTTGCGTTGCCAGACACGAACGTAGCTTTATCCTGCATAAAACTTGCTTTGTCGGACACCAAAATTGCACGCCAGACACCAAAGTTGCTCCGACGTGTACCACAGTTGGTCCGAGGAGTACCCAAGTTGCTCCGACGATTACCAAAGTTACTTTGTGGGACACCAAAATTGTGCTTCTAGACACAAACGTAGCTTTGTCAGGCACAAAAATTGCTCTGTCAGACACCAAAATTGCACCGCCACGCACGAACATAGCTTTGTCTGGCACCAATGTTGTTATGCCGGGCACCAAAATTGTGCCGCTAGGCACCAAAGTTGCTCCGTCTGGTACCAAAGTTGTTTCTTCCAGCACCAAAATTGCTCCGTCTCATACCAAAGTTGTTCCTTCCGGCACCAAAGTTGCTCTGGTGGACAACAAAACTGCGCCACGTGACAATGTAGCTTTGCTAGGCACCAAAGTTGCTCTTTCTGGTTTCAAACTTGCTATGTTAAGCACCAAAATTGCTTCGTAGGATCCAAAGTTGCAGTACAAAATGTGCTTTCGCAAGTGCATGCCATCGACCTCCAGCATCCTCCTCCTCGAGCCTCCGGCGTTGATGTTGAGCATGTGGTCCTCAAAGAGGCTGCAAGTAGTAGGAAAATGGAAGTAGCCAGAAAAATACTTTTCAAGGTGTGGTGTTTGGATGCTGGGCTTGGAGTATCAAGCTCGTTAGTATGCTTTACGCAGCCATGTTAACTCCATCCACTAAACACACAGTCCTAAAAAGACTAGCCAAACTGAACCAGTGAAGTCAGAGCATATTCATCTACCAAGACTCTCCTGGTTTTCTGAATTCAGAATAGGTATTGGTCGCAACTGAGCGGCAATGCACTGGCCTCCAGCCCCGAAAATTTTCCCTTTTCATTTTCTTTATTTTCATGGATCAACAAGCTACACGGTGAATCTCGCGAGATGGAGTCTCTTCCACCGTACATCCTCCTGCCTGCGTTTATAGGGCCGTAGAGATCTGCATCTTGCCATCTTCTCGAGGCTATTGCACTGCCCCGCCTTCATCAATGAAAGGTCACATCAGTAGTCCCTCCCTCGGCAGCCGCACCGCCGCGAGGTCGCTCTGCTCCGTCTCGAACGACTATGCCGCGTCCTTGCCCTGCTCTGGCGGCCACCGGGAACCTGCGTGGCGGTGAATCGGAAGAGGGGCCTGAGCCCTTGTTTACCTCTCTCGTATTTTTCTTCTCAATGGGTACGGGGATGGGAGGGGATTTGGTGTTCACCCAATCCCCTCAAATACCCTTCCCCAAAAATACACCAGTATGATGGAGAGTTTTTTATTTAGGCAAAAAATGTGGAGATTGAAGGGTATGGGAGAGGATATCTCGGGATTATATCATTCAAAATCGGAGAAGTAAACGGATCAGTGGGAATTTTCCGGGATACGAAATAATCCCCTTTAATCTATACCTACCTACTAATAAAGGAAGGAAGGTTTCTCCCCAATTTTTTCGTCCGTTTTGTATCTATCCCCATGTTTCACTGAATATTACGGGTAGTGCCACCGGTTAAATAATAATGGTTCGGTATGTTTCCGATCAGGATGCTTGCTCGCGCTGGTTGTCCGGTGTCAAGCCTGGGCCGTAGCCCATAGCAGCTAGAAGCGTTGATGCACCTGGTCCACTTGCAATGAATGGGTAGCAAGCCCAGTAATTCTGTCAAAACGCTTCAAAACTCATCAACACGTGTGATATCCCTCAAAAAAAAAAAAAATCAACACGTGTGATACTTTATACTCAATAGTCCCACATCGCTATACTCCAAGGAATTTGGCCGGTTTATATATGTCAAGACACCAGAAACTAACAAGGCGCCTCAATAAGATATGAAGTAGGAAGGAATTAACTTTCGATGTCTAATGAGACAGAAGTGCTGGGTGGAGCCGGCAATGGCTGATCAGAGTGACCGACGGACGCCAATTGATGGAAGGGGAGACAGCGGAAGTGCACACGGAGCTTTCAGCACAGGAGAAGGAGCTCCGAAATTGCCCCAATTTGTAGAGGAGCTTGGTGAGCGGCAGCGCGAGGGAATCGAACGACTGCTCCCTTGACTTGGGGTTCCTGGCGTCTTATTGAAGCGAAAAAAATTACGACTTTCTGCCAAACTATATTTTAAAAGTTTTACAACATATCCAAAACATTATTATTGTTGTAGTTTTGTTTAAGTTGTGAAAGGAAGAAGGCTTTATAAAACCATAGAATAAAATAGTAAAACAAAATAAGGTACCCGACGATACCGCCATGCCAACACGAACTTAATTTACGTGGACAAGAGCATGAGTCCGTAGTAACGAGGTCGCAAGACAACAAAAGACGCACATGAAATTGATCCCTCCCTGTTGCGCATAAATTTATAATTGATGGTCTGTCCGTAACAACGTACGGGTATTTTGTGCTATATTATTTAAATCAGTGATGTTGGATAAACATGATACAAAACAAAAAGATTGGAAAGTAGGTGCAAAGCTTTTCCTTTCCCTGAAAGAAATGCTTTATTGTATTATATACAAAGAAAACTAAATGTGAAGTGAGAGCTAACATATTCGAATGATTAAAACAAAAGAAAATAAATAACACGTTTGTTCAGGGTCTATGAGCATGTATTGTTTATTGTAAACCCGGTGCAACGTACGGGCACTTTTGCTAGTCTATACCTACTAATAAAGGAAGTAAGGTTTCTCCCCCTAATTTTCGTCCGTTTTGTAACTGCCACTATTGTTCCGATGAAATTACAAACATTGCCACCGTTTAAGTGAAAAACGGTTCGCATATTCATGGTGTTATTTTGTCCGTCGCGTTTGTTGTGGCGTTTTGTCCATCCGATCGCCTCTGCGCCACGTGCATGAAGCTGTTGGGCCGTGTTGCTGATGGGCCATTGCGTGGCATAGACCATCAGCAAAACCGTCTCGTGCAGCCACATGACATCCAGTCCAGCCTCGATCCTGCCTTGATTTCTTATCTTCAATAGTCCCACCTCGATTCCATATATTGAATTCCACCAGTTTATAACGCACTATCCAGAACTATCAACAAGCCGCATTGGAAAACAATAACAAGCAGCAGCACCATCGTTGGATCTAACGATATAGGAAGGATGAAAGGAGGAATTTGCATGGCTCCATGACCCAGACTAGAGAGACGGCTCTGCCATGACGGATTTGGGGAAGAAAGGGAAAAGATTGACCTCAAGTAAAAAAAAAAAGAGGAAGAAAGAGAAACGGATACACGATGGGCAACGCGCTAGACCGCCTTCGTAGCACAGCACAGCGGCTAACAAAGTTGGGACAGAGAACGCCGCGCCTAAGCACAACGGGGGCTCCGACTCTGGAGAAGATGAAGGCTGTGGTGGGCCTAGGATTGTATCGCTGGTTTACTTCTGTTTCACCACGTCGCATGGCCTAGGGCCTACGCGGAGCACGTGGCAGACCGAACTTGCGGCAGGATTTGTAGCGTGTTGCTGTGATATTCTTCTGAGTTCTGTCCAACGTCCATGCGAGGTATGGGATAGCCAGGGTGTAAATTAAACATTTCTCCTGATCCATCTTCATGGGTTCGCCTATCTTCTTTCTATCTATTCATTCTTTGTTCTTTATCTTTAGTCAAGAAATTCGATTCTCAGGAGTATTTTCAATTTTTTTTTGAGAACAGTACAACGCAGACGCTCACAAACACGCACGTACAAACACCCCTATGAACGCACGCACGCACACCCTACCCCTATGAGCACCTCCGAGGACTGAGCCGGCATATCTTGAGGTTGACGAAGTCACCACTCGGCGCCATTGTTGACGGGCACGTCACCTACCACTGAAAGCATAGCGCCGGTTAAATCCTGGAATAAATCCAGGTAAATGCAAACACCCATGTCAAGTCTAGGACTTGAACCTGGGTGGGCTGGTTCCACCACAAGGGACCTAACCACCAGAGCCAAGCTCTGTTTGCAGGAGTATTTTCAATTGTTAAGATATTTTTTAAAAATTGTATGTACCTATGCTCGTTCGTATAGTTTCGTAAAATCTGGTTTTTATTTGATTAATGTAAAATGACAAAACATGTCTCACAAAAAACTTTATTTTTAAGTATTTTTTCGCATAGTCCAAATGACAAGTCGATTTTTCATGAAAACACGTTTATGTGCGCATAGCATGTCAAGATGTACACGTGAATTTTTTTGTTTAGAATTTTTTAGCATTTCAAATTACACCGAAGATTCATTTCAAAATAAAGGAAACATATGCATCAAAGAGCCTAAACATCCTATGTAAAATTGTTGCAATTTAGTTTATTCTGCAATATCGCTAGCGCATCATTTTTATTTTCTATTTTGGAGTCAACATGTTTTGCTTTTTCGCAGCAACGCGCGGGCATTGTACTAGTCTATATACCTAATAATAAAGGGAGGATTGTTTTCTTGGTCCAACACTTTTTTGGACAGTTTTGCCCTCCCACCAAATCTATACCCCTAATATATCCAGTACAGGTATGTTTCTTTTTCTTCTCCGCACATGAAACAACCTATGTCGCGATCCTCACCGGATGTGTGGGGCTGCTACCTTTTCCCGGATGGATCACGACGCGTGGGCCGGCCCAATTGATTCCGCGCTGCCGGACGACCGAGTACACCTGGTATATTCCTACGAGAGGACAACTTTGCTGTGCACCAGCTTAAACTCCCATAAACAGCACGATTCAGTTGAATAGTACCACCTCGGTACCTCGCACCAAGTCTCACCGATTTATATACGCTCAGAAAGTTGGGTTATCAGCAAGCTGCCTCCGGAATAAATCAGCAGCAAATGCTTGGAAATCTAATAATGAAGGAGCGAATAAAAATGCCGACGTGTGCTGATGATGGGCAAGGATTGATCGAACGGGACCGTGTATCTGTTGGGATGTGCCTGCGTGCATGAATGAATGAAAGGAAAGAATTGATCCGGCTGGCTGAATCGGAAATTGCTCTGTATATGTTGGGTGGTGGCCACGACGGAAGCTGAGAGCAATCAAATCCAGATTAACTGTACCTCGATAGCGGCGATATACAAGGGGCGGGGCGAGCGGATGCTGTGAACACGCTCAACTCCTGGCACTACGGCGTCAATGTAATTTTTTCTAATCAAATAATCAAAATATGTTGATTGCCTCGCACCGCCCATGGTGGACTTGGGATGATGCAGTTGTATTCATGGTGGATCTTCCGGTGCAGCCACTTCTATTTTGGATCCTAATTTTTTAAATACACTTTTTTGTACATTAATTTGGAACATGAGATTTTATATTATCTAGGAAAAATAACCTGTAATAATGTTTTAAAGTATTTCATAAAAACAATCTATAGCGACACATCCCGCAGCGAGCGGGGAACCATGGTGGTGTGACAAAGTCAGCTAGGCACAGTGCGCGGCCAGATTGGCCAGCCAGGATGAACGCTGATTAAACACCATGTGAGGTACAAAGTTGCGGTCGACGTAGCCATGGTTTCTTGACACATATCGAGGTTGGCCGAGTTTATAGAAATTTGGCTGACTATTATTTAACCAGGAGATGTACATGGCTCGGTCTTGACGAGAGATTATACAAACCGGGTTTATAAAACCCAGTATAACAAAATAGGGTTTGCAAATTTTATTAGGAATTGGAAAAGCATGTAAAATCACGCAATGCAATGATGGGAAGACTTCATAATGATGAAAAAATAAAATCACAGCCAAATGTAATTAGGGTATTAACCGAATTGTTATAGCGATATACTTAAAAATGAGTGTACGAAGTAAGACGAAAAAAGTAAATGTACGATAAATTAACACTTTATCATTATGTCCCATATCAGCTAACCCGGTGCTACGCACAAGGCATACATTCATGTAAATTTTAAGTTTTATAGGTTCTTTTTTTACTAAATTTTGAAGCCATTACCAAAATATTATGGTGTACTAATTATAAGTTCATCTAAATTCATATCTTAATAAAATTTCTAAATGGGGCACACCAATATAACCAGTTTAAGGTATTACAAATCAGTGCAGGAGAAAACGTGACCAGCGTCAACTGTGACAAAGAGAAGAAGTGTCAACATTGATAATCCTTTTACAGCGTTTGATCGATTATTTGTTTCACCCGGTGCAACGCACGGGCATTTTTGCTAGTCCTCATAAATACACTAGAAGTAAACGAGACCTGAATGGGAAACGGTGGTGCTGGTTTCTGGGTAGGGACGGACGTGTTGGGTTGGTCGGCCGGCGCAGGGAGCCGGGGCACGTGAGCTGGGCTGGTACGTCGGCCAAGGAAGTGGAGGCAAACAGATGAGGCTTTACTTTTCCTTCTCGCGTATATTTTTCGAAGTGGAGGCAAACAGATGAGGCTTTACTTTTCCTTCTCGCGTATATTTTTCTTGTCGTTCTCTGCGTGCGCTCGACCTGGCGCAGCTGCGCTCGCAAGATTTCAGGTTTTAGTTTTATAACAGCAGGAAGATGATGCTAAAATTATAACATCTATACTCCTATATAGTGTACCAATTTTGAAAGTTTGAGTCCAAGCATCGTGAAACAATGTCTACCGTTGATTGGACATCATCCAACGGCCAAGAACAATGGGATTCGCAGCTACAGTAGCACCCAGCTTTCTCTACATCCTTCCAGAAGCATCCATGATTAAACTAAGCCCCCTCCTTCCCAACGCAGCAGCTCAGTTCGTTGGTAGCCCACATGCATAAACCAGACTACAATCTCACACCCCGTGTGCCTGGCAATGGCTGGGCCTATGCTCAAAGGACGGAAAGGTGAAAATGCTTTGAGACGAACAAGTGATGGTAAAAATATTTGATAGAGCCGAACATTTTATTTTATGCATGCACAAGTGCACCTTAGGTTTCAAGCGGGACATTTAGATTAAACGTCCACGTTTAGTCGTTCAGCCGCATGATGCATGGATGCGGGGAGATCTCTGAAGATGATCAGAGCTTTGGCAGGTAGAACGGTAGATGGAGAAGGTACAAAAGAGTAAGACATTAAAATTTTAACCACATAGTACTAATTTATATTTCTGCATTAGAAAGACATGTCAATGTTTCGGCAAGACATAATTATCTCAAAGTTGAAACTCCGAAATGTTATTTTGGGAAAATTTAGGAGAGTTTGTTGGTTATAATGACTGGTTTTAACGTGCAAAGCACGTGAAGCTGACTAGTACACAAAGTTGCAGATGTGGCACATTCCTTCCTTCACTTATTTTGTCTTCTAGCTCCTTTCTAGAAGGTTCTTTCTAGGTGCCAGATGACGTTCACTTCAACTTGATCACCATCAACTTCTCTTTTTTGACTCCTAATTCTAAGACGGTGCTCTAGACGTTCTTCACTCCTAATTCTACGGCTGCAGTCTAGACAGAATTTCAAATTCTTGTCCTCTTCTTGGCTGTCACAGGTTGTGATTACTCTTAGGTCCACCTCTATCTGGAGGTCGAAATGTCCAAGATATGGCAATGCAATCATGTGTGGTTCCAGTGGAAGAATGCACGTGGAACCACAGGGCAGGGACAAGCTCTTTCCTCGTTCACAACTGAAGAGATGGACGCTTTTGCTCCCATAGTCAATGGCAATTGACTTGACGCTACCATACACAGCGCGGCTTTTCGAACCGAGGTCTTTGAGGTTCAACCTGACCTCAACATGGGTCTCAATGGCTTCCGGAATCACCAAGTATGTGACCTCCAACTTGCGGCCAAGGCCTCCATAGATGGTTTGTGTGAATTCCTCAACCTCTTCAGGCCAAGCAACATCCCACCTTTTGAAAATACGACCGGTAGAAGACCCCTCATCATCGTCGGCTGTGAAAACCTCCAAGCCCAAGGTGGAGTAAGCCTCTAGCATCCTATATGGTCCAGTGAGTACCAAATCCATTCCTTCCTACACATGAAGCATGAATGTGAAGGGTTTTAATTTATTACAATATATAAAGTATGTAAAGAGGCATAAAGCATGTAGTAGATATAACATACAGTAGCTAGTGTATACCTCTTGTACTTCCCCCTCAAGTGCCCTATAGATGTTTGTATATTGGTTCCAGTCCAATGCGTTGATATGGCTGATACGGAAGTTTGCACGAATGGCTAACAATTGCACCACACGTAAACATGACACAATTTCACGACCGATATCCTCCAATGCAAATGTAGCATCATCCTCACCTCCGGCACCATCCTCACCTCCAGCACCATCATAATCTCCGGCACCATCCTCACCTCCGGCACCATCCTCACCTCCGGCACCATCCTCACCCCCGGCACCATCCTCACCCCCGGCACCATCCTCACCCCCGGCACCATCCTCACCTCCGTCACCATCCTGATCGGCAGTGTTAAGAAACCATCCATCAAACTTGAGTTTGGTTCCATAAATGTTCCAATCGCACACTTCACTCATCGGCTGATTGTTGTCACCCTCAAGCGAGGGGAAAAAAAAGAGATATTAGCGAATAGGAATGTCACTATAGAATGTAATCAATCGCCACACAATTGGGACTGGCAATAGGCATATCTATAGTACAAACAACAATATGGCGAAGATTTACCACCATTACCTGTTTTACTTCTACATTCCACAAACAGTGAACAGCAACAAAATCAATCACGCCAGCAGCAACGTATTGTAGAACAGGCTGCCCCCCACCCTGGGAAAAAAAAAGACGAGGTGAGCATATGGAACAAGGCCTTTTTATTTTCAAGATAATATCAGGTGCAACTCAAGTAGCATAACTCACCTGTGTGGATTGATACCAGTTCATTATGATGTTAATTACAGTCAAGCTGGCAGTGTACCGCAAACATGCGTAATTAAAGAAACTGTTCTTGCTACCTCTTGGCACAGCAATACAGAGGGCAAGTGCAACACATATACCTGGAACCAAAAAGCAGAAATCCATATTATGTGCTGAATGATGCAGCAATTGCTCCAATACGCAGAATTGAATACAATAGTTAATCCAAGAGGCAGTTCAAACTTCAAAATATAATTTGTTTTTGTTGGTGCATATTGTCTCGGACCCATGGGCCACAGTTTATTTTTTAATCATACTGGCAACATCAAAAGAGTGGCATGGATCCCATATAGAGCAACTGAGCAACTAAAACAGCCAAGCAAGCAGGATGCACCTACACAAGAATTGGAAACGTTCTAGTTTCAAATCTGAACTTCTCTCGAGTAGTAATACTAAAGAATAAACAAAAGATAGAATGTCCTCTTAGACCAACAAGAATAAGAAAATGCTGATAAATAATATTTTGTCCTCTTAGACCAACAAGAGAAAGAGCTGCAATGATGCGAAAATTTTACTAAGGTCTCACTATAAATACAGGCGATTATGCCAAATGAAGTTTACATGCACAAGTCATAGTGAAGCCGATGTTACTTTTCATCAGGAAATATCTATTACCATTTCAAGTTTCAGAAGAACAATCCACAAATGTAATTTGGCAGAAACAAAAGAACTTGTATTCTATTACTAACCAGATATTAGAGTGTCACCAATGAAAAGCATGGAGGCAGCATCTGCGGGTGGGACCAGGAGCTGTGCATAACAATGCAGATCAGATTAGTTGAACTATTAAACTAAAAAGGAACCCAGTGACAATGTTATCACCAAAGTTTCACTAACAAGATCTATGACATTTATTGGAGCATAAAAAAAATCGACCATAACTGAAGTGAACACCACCCAGAAATTGCCCATAATTCTTAGAAATACACAAATATAACTAATAAATACAAACCTTGATACTGGAGGAAATTCCCAAAACATTGTTTGCTAAACAATGCTTAATAGCAGCACAGCACATGCAAACGAAAAATTGAGGGATTGAAGCCACAGCCCATGACTTGATGAAGTACACTGAAACTGATGAAATCAGATCTGCATGAACTTAAACCATATTAAAAATATTGGTAAACGTAGGCAGCTGGCATCAAACTAGTGTAAGGATGAACCCTTCATGTCTTTGTCCTGCTTAGCTAAGATAAATCCAAAGACACTATAACATGAATAGTAATCAAAATCTAGTAATATGCTAATATCTCAACTTAACAAGGAAAATCAGTCCACAACAAGAAAGTATGGTTTCAGTTTCATGCCACTTAACTGTCCACAATAAATAGTAATCAAAGGAAAGAAGTCAACAAGAAAGTATTATTTCGATGCCATGTAACTGTTGATAAAATATTGAAATCTGATTTAGCATTGATACTTGATATGCTACTTGTCGTGCTAACTTTTAGAATTACTATGCCATTCCACAATACCAAAAAAAATCATCAATGCTAAAAGATAATTATGGAGTGCACGAGATCAATCTAGTAATTTTACGTTTTTGTTCCAGCTATAGTATCCTGAAGATAAAATCTGGCTCTAGAATAATACTGAAAAAACACAGATGCATAATAATAACAAGCTCCGCAGAAAATGAGTAGGAACATACTGTGGATACGTGGAACATCAAAAGGAAGCATAGCATGCATTTTGGATATCATCATCTCCTGCACAATAATAATATAAAAAATAAATAAATTTCATTTAATTTAATAGAAACGAATGAATTTAGGTGGGTAACCCTCAACCGTAGTTTGCTTAAAAAATAAATCGTTCTGTTAGCGACTAATAAGAAGTGCCAAAGGAGACGTCGACGGCGAGGAAAAGCGAAGGTGAGGAGAGGGGGAATCTGAGACGGCGAAGACCTGGCGGCGGGCGGAAAGACTATGAGGATCGGCGGAGATGATGCGTCGGGACACCGACGTCGAGTTTCCCTGCTCGCTCGAGGTACCGATGAGGACCGGAGGGCAGCGCCGTTCGGCAGTACCCGGGAGGGTCGCGCCGTGGGAGCTCTGGGCAGTCGATTGGAGGACGAAACAGCAGACGGCGACGCCGGAAGCTGCGGGCGGGCGGCAGAGAGGAAAGCGAACCCTAGGGAGAGGCGGGAACAATATCTATCGTCTGACTCCCTTTTATATCCCACAACTAGGGCCCTGCTTGTTTCACTTGAAAATAGTCCAAAACAGAAACTTTAGTCGGTTGGCCGTTTTTTTTTTCCGGGTCCGGCTGGATTTCGGCCCATATTCACAAATCACGCGGACCTGGCGAGCGACCGTGCACTCACAAAAACTGTTGTAAGAGCATCTCCAGCAGGCGCGGCAAAAGGCAAAAAAAAAAAAAAAAACAGCCAATTTAGCGCGGGAGGGCGCGCCCGCGCGAACCCCAGCAAATGCGGGAAAAGACGCGCGCGGTAAAATATTTGCCGCGCCCGCGCTTTCGCGCTATCCCGCGCGGGAGAATTGGCGTGTCGGCTGCCGCGCGCGCTATAAAGGCGAAGCGACGCGCGGACGGCAACCGATGAACTTTCCGCGTGTCTCCGCCTCTGCCTCTCTCTCTCCCTCTATCCACCGCTCAACCTCCCGCGCCTCCGTGCAAGATGCCTCCGCGCCGCCGCTCCGCCTCCGGCTACCGCGGCGTCCGCGCGCGGCCGAGCGGCCGCGGAGATCCGCTCCGGCGAGGACGTATCCGGCTCGAACGTTCGACACCGCGCACGAGGCGGAGCGGGCCTACGACGCCGTCGCCTGGCGCCTCGGCCGCTCCCGCCGGAAAATAAACTTCGACGACGTTTGGACGCGCGAGCGGCGGAGATGCTCGCGCCGCCATCGCCGGCCGTCACGACCGAGCAGTGACGGCGCGCCCCGCGAGCACGAGCAGCGCCTGCGCGTGGCGGAGCAGGACGAGCGCCTCCGCCTGGAGTGGGCGCGCGCGTTCCCGGAGGACGTCGCCGCCATGGAAGCTTTCTACGCTCAGAAAAAGGAGCAGAAGGCGAAGGCGGCGGCGAAGAAGAAGGCCGACCGCGACAGGCGCCGCGCTGAGTCGGCGGCGAGGAAGGCAGAGAGGGCGGAGAAGGCGGCGAAGAGGGCGGAGGAGAAGAAGAGAGGCGCCGGACCGTCGACTCTCATGCCCACCTCCTCCTCCTCGTTCGAGTGGACGAGCACTCCGGTCTCCGACACGACTCCGACTAGCGGATCGTCGACTACGACTGGGAGGACTCCGAGTAGATTAGTTTAGTTTAAATAAAATGTCGGTGTTTGTCGAACTTTTAATATATTTCATAATTTTCAGTTAAATTTTCGTAATTTATTTGATTTGTTTGATCCGTTTCAAACGATATACGATTAAACTAGTCGTTCGCGTCTGGCCGCGCACGGACGGGAGCTCCACCGCGTCTGGCCGTGTGACCGCAGTCGCGTAGGGTGGCCGCCGTTGGCGCTCAGTTCGGGCGCGTTCCCCCTGTGCTGCCGTCTGGATGTTGGGGAGGGGGACCGCGGTCTATAGGAAGGGGAAGTAGCAGGCTGTGAGCTCTAGAGGAGGCGCACGGAGCTAGGGAGGCTGCCGCCGCCGAGCTCTGGAGCAGGCGCACAAAGCTGGGGAGGCTGCCGGCGGCGCTCGCCCGTCGGTTAAGAAGAGAACACAGAGATAGGGGAAAGATAGGGACAGAGAGGGAGCTAACATGTGGGTCCCATGGAGATTTACAAAAGGCCCCCCAGAATTTTTAGAAAAAATCCAGAATCTATAATAGTATCAGATTGAGGATCTGTGTTCACATCTGCCTTTTGAAAACAACTACAGGAAGCTTTAGGATCCAAGTTGGACTACAGCACATCATTATCGTCATATCATCCTCAAACTGGAGGACAAACCGAAAGAACTAATCAAATTCTTGAAGATATGCTAAGAGCTTGCACATTAGACTTCGGAGGATCATGGGAAGAACACCTGCCTTTCATAGAATTCTCATATAATAACAGTTATCAGAGTAAGATGACACCATTTGAAGCCATGTATGGAAAGAAGTGTAGATCACCCATCTTTTGGTACGAACCAGGATCAAGCAAGGAATTTAATCCTGACTACATCAATGAGAAACAACAGGTAATCGATATCATCAGAGATAGGCTCAAGATAGCTCAGAGCCGACAAAAGAACTATGTTGATCAAAAGAGAAGGATTTCAGAGCCAAAAGTAGGAGATATGGTATATCTGAAGGTAAGCCAATAAAAAAACTGCAGCGCTTCGGAGTAAAAGGGAAGTTGAGCCCAAGATATATTGGACCTTTCAAGATCTTAAGCCAGAATCGAGGGTTAGCATTTAAATTAGAATTACCCGAGAGATTGGCGTTAATACACAATATCTTCCACGTTTCACAGCTTCGACAATGTCTGAAAGCACCCGATGAACCTGTGTCACGTGAAGAGTTAGATTTCCAATCAGATTTAACATATGTTGAAAGACAAGAAAATTGGAAACAACTCTGAAACAGAGCAATAAAGTATTGCAAAATATAGTGGAAACACCATCCCGAGAGAGAGGCCACTTGGGAAAAAGAAGAAGACCTAATGAAGGCATACCCAAAGTTATTCAGTTACACTAGATGATACCACGCGCGTTGCTGCGGGAAACCCATTAAACAATTTAGAGAAATGTTTGAATAAATAATAACCGATGTACATTTTCATTGAAGGAGGACATTTCAACACATGGCCAAAAATTTTGTGTTGAAATCTCACACACCAAACGGTAGTACGTACAACAAACAGCTGCTTTGTTGTGGCTAATACAGTTACACCGGGTAAGAAAATTGTTTTGGTGTAGACTAACCAATGGAAACAAATCATGCAGTTGTTCACATGTTAATGAAACCAAAATGTTGGTGAAGCACCTTTACAATATCGAAGCCACCTATATCATCCAAAGAGAAAACTCGCGTAATCATGCCAGCCACCTGCCTCGTCGTGTGTTTCCTCCATCTTCTCATCGGCGACGGCCTGCTCCTTGAGCTCGTTAGCGGCGGCATGGCGGGAGTCCACGGTGGCCTTGTGCAGCCCTCCCCGCCGCCCTCCTCCCACGATTTGCTTGGTGCAGGATTTGGTGGACGAATCGGACGGCGGCGGGCTGCTGTGGTACAGGCCGGCGGGCTGCTGTGTCGACCTCCGTAACCCTCCCGCCGCCCTCCTCCCTTGCTTGGTGGAGGATTTGGTGGACGAATCGAACGGAGAAGAACACGAATCGGCCGATTCCGTGCACGAATCGACGAGGAGGGAGAGGAATCACCCGGATTTTCGCCGGCGGCGGGTGGAGGAACACAACGGCGGAGTGGAGAAACACAACGGCGGAGTGGAGGAACACAGCGGCGGGTCAACTCGGGGAGGAGTGGGCGCTTCAGTGCGGCTCGCTGCGTCTCGCCCAGGTGTGCGGTGCGGGTGCGGGTCAACTAGAGTACAACGTGGATCAAAACCAGAGTCCATCGTGGCCAAATCTGCTCCCAAAACAGCTACTCAATACTTAAGGGGGTAATTTGTCCGGTATTTGATACTTAGGGGGGTAATTTGCCCCACTTAATACATAAGGGGGGTTAGCACCCGTAACCCAATACTTAGGGGGGTGATTTGGACTTCTTTCCTGTGGCGGCAATCTGAGTGATTAGAGGGGAGATTTAGGAAACGTGGGGTCGCTTGTTTGAGTGTTAGGAAGGAGATTTTCGGGCCGAAAATGCCTCCCCCGATGCGAGCCGGGATGCCAAACCCTGTCGAGAGCCTCCTCTCCTCCCAAAATCCCCGCCGCTTCCTCTCATTTTCAGCAAACCGGTTACTCCGCTCAAAAAAAAACAAAAAAAAGGAAAAGAAAAGGAAACCCCAGCAAGGACGTCCGGAGCACATTTGAAGTCCGCCCGTGTTTGAAACAAATTTACCCAAACGATTTTATAGAGAAAATTATATTTTGCAAATATTTTTATCCTGGTTTGTAAGCATATAATTTAAAGTCGTTTTTATCTAAACATACACGTTACAGATCCTTCTAACAAACAAATAAAAATCCTGACATACATTGTTGGTAAGTATTGTATTTGAAAGAGGAATGATCAAAACACCACAAAATGTAGAACTGTGTTTCGATATTGGTCAGTTTCTCGTGCCACTGTAAGCCTTATTTTTGTCTCCTTTACCGCAAGAAATTTTTCAAAAGTATGAAAGGCATTATCGCAAATTCCTGTGGGGAAATTTCCGCATATTGATCATTCTATCAGGTGTAAGAACGGAAACTGCTCAGAGCATTCCATCAGCGTTACATAATCTGGGAAGCGAGATTAAGTCATTATCAGAAATTTGGCCATGTAGATGTAGATTCAGCACAATATAGACTCATCCATATCTAGAAAAAATGCTGAAGCTTTTTTTAGGAACAGAGTAAGTACATTTTATTGGAAGATAAACATGTATGGCGGCATACATTGCGAGACTAGCTGTCATGCTAATCCAACTCATGTTCTTCAACCAGATACATGAGTATAGATGTAATGCAATGAAGCCTTGCATTAAAAATTCGTAGACTTTAATTCACCTGATTCCACTTTCCAGTGTGTTCATAGGTACGAATACTTACAATATGCAAAAGCATCTCATCAATTATGAAGCATATTATTAACATCGTGCCTTGAAAAGAAAACTGGGCGATGATCATCTAACGTTGTTACACGCTCAAAATTTCTGAGTTCTCTGCAGATATCTCAGATGTTATTTGAGGGGGTATTCCTCAAACATGACTTGCTAAAGAAACTGTTTACAACAATTACAATTTGCCTCATCGCATTCATCTCAAGAACACACTATTGCTCGGCGGCAATCTTTCTGATGACATATGGTAGAATACCGCCATGGGTGTAGTATGCGATCTCCACCTGAAGGAGCAATCAGAAAATGCATTATCAGAAATCACTACAGATGGTCAACAACATTGGCCTAGAAAGATGCTCAGGAAATACTCTATGTACCTCAGTGTCAAAGCGGAGTGTGCACGTGAACGACTTTCCATCATCGGTTGTGACCGTGACATCTTGGCCAGGCTTGATCTCCTTCACATCGGTAGGAAGCTGGATGGAGTAGCGTTCATGCCCAGTTAAGCCAAGACTGTCAGCGCCCTCCCCAGCCTTGAAGCATAGAGGGACGATGCCCATTCCAGCAAGATTGCTACGGTGAATCCTTTCAAAACTCTTGGCTATCACGGCCTTTACTCCCTGCAGACACCAAGTGAAAGGGCACATGTTAGTGGCAGTTTGTGGCATATCATACATAAGGTGAAGAGGTCATGGGGAAGCATTGTTACCTGCAGCATCGGCCCCTTTGCAGCCCAATCCCTAGAGCTGCCACTGCCATACTCGGCACCAGCCAGGATAATAGTGTCATGTCCTTCATTCTTGTATTTCTGTCAAAAAACACAAGAATATAAACAATGAGAGATTTGAGCGCTCATTATGCAGACTTATATGTTGCATTACTAAAAAGCAAACTTTAGATTCAATTAAGTTATAGTACTATATATTGCTAAGTTTTAGTATATTACCATAGCAGCATCAAATACAGCAAGCTTCTCCCCTGATGGAACATGGATGGTTTTCGCCCCAACCTCTCCCTTCAAGAACTTGTTCACAAGACGAATGTTGGCAAAAGTTCCCCTAGCCATGATCTCATCGTTCCCTCTTCGACTGCCATATGAGTTGAAGTCCTTCCTTTCAACATTGCGCTCCTTCAAGAATTTGGCAGCTGGGCTGTCTGGGTGGATGCTTCCAGCAGGGGATATGTGATCAGTTGTGATACTGTCACCAAAATTGAGAAGACAATACGCATCTTTCACAGGCCGTGCCCCAGGAGGGGTCATTGTCATATCCTTGAAATAAGGAGGCTCGTGGATGTATGTTGATGTTGGATCCCATGGGTACAGAGTGCTTGCTGATACTGGCAGCTCATTCCACATTGGATTTCCCTTGGTGATTGACTCATATGTGCCCTTGAACATGTCTGGGAGTACGCTTGACTTCACAACCTACAAGAATTAATAGCTTATTTATGAGGAATATCCCAAATCAAATATGTTCTTGAAGAACGAAAGGAGATAAATATGAAAAAAAAAAATGATAGTTGCAGTGCCAACCTCTGCAATCTCATCAGTAGTAGGCCAAATATCCCTGAAGTAAACCTCCTTCCCATCTTTTGAGATGCCAATTGGTTCTTTCTCAAAATCAATATTAACCTGCAGCACACTCCACAAATTAGCTAAGAAAATCAGACAAAAAACTGGGAGAATTTTAAACTAGTTAGCTTGGTAGTCTGGACCGTCCTCATACTCATGAACTGTATTGTTCAGTCATAATAATAGCATTACATAAACAACAAATTCTCGATTCGCTCCAGTAGTTCCATGGTTTAGCAAAGAAAACCAAAGAATAATTTTAGGTAGAAATTCGAACTGCACTAACAAATTATAATCCAAGCAGTAGCATTACATAAATGATAACAGTCCTGATTTGTTCTGGTGCTTCAACAGTTAAGTTTGAAATATTATACAGATGTTTAAAACTTGGGAAATCCATGTTCACTTACCGTGCCAGCGAGGGCATAGGCCACAACCAATGGAGGAGAAGCGAGATAATTTGCTCGGGTCAATGCATGTACACGTCCTTCAAAATTCCTGTTTCCAGACAACACAGCAGCAGCGACAACATCTGAAACAAAAAACATGAGTAAAATACACATTTCACAACATTGCAAGCCTTTCACATCCAGCGTGTCAATCTCACCATTTTCAGAAATCGCAGCAGCTACAGATTCATCAAGATCTCCAGAGTTTCCTATGCAGGTTGTACAACCATAGCCAACAATATTGAAGCCAAGCTGGTTTAGATATTTCTGCAGACCACTGCATAGGAAAATGTAGGATTTTTTTAAAACCAAGGCTCCAAAATAAAAGGAAACTTGGAATGGAGAACCAAGAGTCACCTCTTGTCCAAGTACTTCTTCACAACACCAGAACCTGGCGCAAGGCTTGTCTTAATCCAAGGTTTCACCTAATTAACATCAGTAATGTTAAATTACAGACAGTGGACTACAGAAATTATCAGAACATCAGCACAGAAAATAGTACTGCCCCTGTCCCGAAAATAGTACTGCCCCTGTCCCGAATTTTAGTTTGTTGAGATACGCATGGGACGCATTTTAGTGTATAGATACATGTGAATCTAGACAAATCTGTGACATCTAATTCAGGACAGAGGGGGTACATTAAATCGTCCGCTTCACTTGTAAAAAGGCTGCAATAACTTTATTCGTAAAAATTATCTTATTTTAATATAGGACTCATGTTGCACATGAAGTTATAAAGTTATAAACTACCCCCTCCAATCCATAATAAATGTCAGGGATTAAAGTTTGTACTAAGTCACAGACATTTATTTTGGATCGGAGGAAGTACTACAAACATTATGGAGTTCCTTTTATATTTTGCAATAGCATATGCTATATAGACAAAATGACTAAGGACATTAAGTCTAAGCAGAAATCATACAGTTAAAGGCAAAAGTCAAGGGACAAACCTCAAGGCCAAGATCACAAGCCTTTTTGGCAACCAAAGCAGCTCCCAGCATAACATTAGGATTTGATGTGTTCGTGCAACTGGTGATAGCCGCAATTACAACATCTCCGTGCTTAATTTTTGCTGGCGTCCCCTTGAAGGAAAAATCAGCAACTTTACCCTGTGATTCCTTTGGGACAGCAAAACCCTGCAAAAAAAAACTGGGTGGTGAGCATAAAAGGATAAGGGAAAATGAAGTACAGAAAATTAGCTGGTATAAAGTGTTTGCCTATGTATTTTGTACAATATATTATAGAGGTATTGAATTCCAGTCGTCTAATCAACATAGTAGTTTCATAGGGTGTCCAAGAATGATTTAACCTAAACGGGAGTTTCATCTTATCAATAAACACCAGGATGGTTGCACATAGCACAAGAATCACAATGGCGGAGTATTTCCGTAATATACAGTGCAAATTCTTACCTTGAATCCTACATCATTGTCTAGGCAAGAGAGCCAATCTGACTTCATATTCTTTAACGTCACTCTATCATGAGGCCTGTTGAGTATATCGTTAGTTTAGTCATGAAAGAGGCCAAGCACACGCCAAGGATAAGAGTTACCCAGGTACATTACCGTTTTGGTCCAGACAGACATGGTTCCACCTCATCCAAGTCAAGTTCCAAATAAGATGAGTACACTCTATCAGCTTGAACCTACACCAAGGGAGAAGTATCAGTATCATATAAGTAAATAAATAATACTACCTCTGTCCATAAATAGATGCCAAAATTTTGTCTAAATTTGAATGTATCTGGACACGATTTAGTGTATAGATACATTCAAATTTAAATAAATCTTTGGCATCTATTTATGGACGGAGGGAGTACTAACATATAACCAAAAAATTATGTCTAGATAAAGTATGAAATCACCTGGCTGTAGTCGACAAACATATTATTGGCGCGCAGGTAAGACTCTATCATGGCCACCTAAAGAATGCAACCGCCAGAAAAAGAGTAAAGATGTGTGTGTAGTTAAGATGCAAATCAAACAGTCACAGCATATAACATACAGTTTCATCGCTTCTGCCAGTTAGCTTCAAGTACTCCAATGTCTTCGCATCAACTGGGAAGAAACCCATAGTTGCACCATATTCTGGTGACATGTTTGCAATAGTAGCCCTATCCGCCAGTGATAATTCACCCATACCTCCTCCTGGAATTGTGTATATGTAAGATCAGAGAAGCTCCTAAAAAGGAAGTGGCTGAGATATAAAAACAATGGCATGAGGGGTACCATAAAATTCAACAAACTTCCCAACGACACCATGTTTCCTAAGCATTTGAGTTACTGTTAGAACCAAGTCTGTGGCTGTAACTCCATTCCTCAGCTTCCCTGATAACTTGAAACCAACAACTGCTGGCAAGACCATGCTCATTGGCTGCAGAACAAATCACACTCAATTCAGATAACAGGCATAAAAGGTTGTATTCATCTTATCTGGAACTTGTTAGCAACAGATATTAACTTCACCTGGCCAAGCATAGTTGCTTCTGCCTCTATACCACCAACTCCCCATCCAGCAACGCCAAGACCATCTATCATAGTTGTGTGAGAATCAGTGCCAACAACACTATCAGGGTAAAGGATCCCACCATTGTTAAACACGACCCTGGCCAGATATTCAAGATTCACCTAAAATGGAATTGTCATTATTGTTTGCTAGTGGAAATAATTCGCAGGAATATTTGAAAAGAAAATCAGAATTGGTACCTGGTGGACAATTCCAGATCCGGGTGGAACAACAAGCATGTTGTTGAATGCAGTCGAACCCCATTTCAAAAACCCAAACCGCTCCTTGTTACGGCTGAACTCAAGCTCCATATTTGCCTGAACAGCATTTTCCGATCTTGCAACATCAACTTGTACTGAATGGTCAATAACAAGGTCTACAGGTACCTGAAAAATTATATATCCAGCAATATCAGAAACAGCACAAGATAGAAGCATTGAACTGCAATTGCTAAGCTACCCTCTGAGGATCAGTTGACAAAAGGAGCAGTAGTAGACTTCATTAGCACCCATTCTGAGGGGGAAAGTTCATATGGATTACCTTTTGAGGGCTCCCCTCTAATCAATTAGAGGATATTGAGATGCTAGGATAAAGAAGTTACAAACATACATACCATAAAACACTAACTAGAATAGATGCCATATATTGGAACTAACTGGAATGGGAATATGGCATAAAAACTATCAATAATGAATAGTCAGTGTTCAGTAGAAGCATGCCAGTTCAGAATTAAAACATAATCACATTTTCCACCTTACTGTTAGTTAAATTAAATGATTAAATAAGATGAGACAATTAGGTTGTTAGTTGTGATAACAATAAACTAGGGCACACACGATGCTATCAGAAATCCAGAATACTGACACTGGCAAAACATAGAAAGCATATTAGCAAACAGAAATTATCAGTTCATTCAACAGCTATGGTCAAGCTAGTTAACTTAGTTATCAATTTTATCAACCAAAAGCTCCTTCACTTAATTATTTATTTTTTGTAATGAAATGTGGCATGCTACCAGCACCAGAGGATTCCCATCCCATATTCCCATTCCAGTTAGTCCAATATATGGCATGCTACAGTACATCAAAGACGCATGTCCAAAAAAATTCTAACAAATTATATAGACAAGAATGTAGTTAATGTAACTAGTGGTCTGTAAACTCACCAGAGGATTAATTTTGTTGGGGTCACTGCCAAGTTTGCTCATAGCATCCCTCATACAAGCAAGATCAACAACTGCTGGGACACCAGTGAAATCCTGTATAAAAAGAAAATTGGCAAAACTAAATAAACTGAATATTTTAGAAAGCAGAACGAAGATTCCCATCATCAAACATCGCATCAGAATTCGTAACATCGGGATAAAATAAGCAATATATCCAGCTCACGCTACCACTTGCAAGACTAAAATAGGAAGTGTTGACTTTTAAAATTGACACTGCAACAGCAATACTCGGTGACGATGCAGCTAATTTTATAAGGAAACCTATTAGTACCTACTGTGGATGGGGAATATAACTATCTTTAAACAACTAAAGAGACAGCAGCAATCGCACAACATAAAATAAAACGGGCACAATACATGGGGATCAGGGGCCTCCACTTTCTCGAAAGGATAGGAAAGCGGGACCTCCATTTCCAATAGTCCTGCCACCAAAAGCTATTGACTCGAATCTCTATCATACTAGTCACCTTTATTCCTTCCACAGCAGCTGGACATCATCATGGAGCACATAATAAGTGGAGACTGTGGCAGGGATCAGTACCTGGAGGAGTACACGGGCAGGCTTGAAGGGGATTTCGACCTGCTTGGTGGAGTTGTTCTCCCAGTCTAGGATCTTCTCAACGTCCTTCCCCGTGACCTGGAAGTCGTCGCAGTTCCTGATTGCCGACTCGAGAAGGATCCTGATGGAGTATGGGAGACGATCTGGTAAAAACAAGTGATGGGTCAAAATTTCGGAGTTGACGTAATTGAGCAGTATAAGCAGATTTAAACATGCAAAAACAAACACAAGAGAACGGCGATTCATCCAGAGACAAATTTCATCATCAGCTAATTAATGATTTACAAACAGAAACCCGCGAGCGTCTGAATTTGAGCAACATTACACACAATCGAACGCAGGAGCAGATCGGAGCCTATTATGCATCTCCGTATAGGACCAAACACAATTCATCCGCTATAAAATCGTAGGTAATATAAACAGGTCGAAAGAGGCCAGCGTCGCCCTGTGCCCTGTTAGATTCCCGATTCACCCGAGACACAGGCACAAACCATGGAAAACAGAGGCCGGCAACATAGCGGGGACGAGGGCGCGCGAAAAACGACGGAGAAGTAGGAGGAAAATAACTTACCAATCCGCGGATCGGCGAGCGCCGGTAGGCTGTAGTACTTGCCGAAGTTGGCTCCGCCTCCCGGCTTGGCGAGGCTGGTGAGGATTTCATCGTACGAGTTCTTCGTCGCTGCCAAACAAACGAACAAGCAAACAGAGACCCCGTTAGTAAGAGACCGGAACGCGATGCGATGATTGGAAGAGGATGGTGAGAGAGGGTCGCGGTGGTGTTACCTGCGGAGGCGAATCGGCGCTCGAAGATGGCGGTGGCGGAGGACGAGGAGCGGGCGGCGGCGCGGCGGCCGCCGAAGAGGCGGCCCGCAAGGCCGGACGCGAAGGGCGAGGACGCGGCCCGGCGCGGGGCCTGGAGAGGGTGCGCGGGCGCGGATGGAGACGGGGACGGGGACGAGGCGGCCTCGGCGACGGCGGCGGGCTTGGAGATCGCGGCGGCGGCGGCGGCGGTGACACGGGGCCCCGCGGCGGAGCGGGAGAGGAGGGAGGTGGTGAGGGGAGGCATGGCGGATCGGAAGGGGAGAGAGGGGAATGGTCAGAGGGGGGCGGGGTAGGCGGGCGTTATATAGGCCGCCGTGAAAGTTGGGAGGAGAGACGCGTGGTGGGCAGGCGCGGCGCGAGTGGGCTTCCCCCGGTAGGGTTGCGGCCGAGAGAGGGAGATGGGTCGGATCGAGGCAGCCGCCGCCGGAAATGGTGGAGCTGAGCCTGAGCCCGGAGCCGGATGTCTTTCTTTCTTGGAGCCGGGGCCAAAGCAATTGGGCCAATGCCATCGCGGGAATATCGGACCGGTGCCCGGACCCCACATGGCAGAGGGCCATTCATGGGGCGTTGAGCTGGCGTTATTGCTAAGGTCACCCACGCTCCCTACTACTTTTAGCATCATTTTTAAAAAAAAGGAGCATCATTTTTCGAAGGGTAGATGCTTGTGTAATGTTGTGTTCGATTATTGTCATCAAATATATATTTTGCTTGTCTACTGTTGTATGGATATCGATAGTCGCATTGTTTACCGATGTTGGCGGGATCGCTCGGTCAAGTGTGAAACATCGCATTCTCATTTTTGTCATGTACGTCGATTTGCTGAGCGGACTTGAGTTTGTGTCGTTTGTTCGTAGGGGTTCCAATCATGTGTTAGCAGCTTACATGTGCCAAGACAGTTGCTAGTTGTAGTGAAGATGGATTCCACGACTGATACTAATCTTTTGAACTGGCCTTGTCAGCTGACTGCATAAGGCCAATTGTGGAGATGAGCCATATGGTACTCTAGAGCATTATTCACACTTCCAGTATATAAGTTTGCCATACGCCGGCTAACATATTGATAGTTGTGCGTTTAACTGTGCAGTGTCGGATCTAGGATGGTAGAACTGGGGGCGCCACATGATTTACATGGACAACAAAACTTTACTATATGGGTTCAAATTTTGTGATGATTAGATTGCAAATAGTGTCACTCCGCTCAACAATATAAGCCATTTTGGCAAGCTGCAATAGCTTGCCGAAGCGGCTTATATTATGAAACAAAATACTAGAAAGAACAAAAGAGCAAACAATAGATCATTGGAGAAAAAGTGCCCATGTGCTATGCTTGATCTATCTTGGTGCAATAAAAGTGTGTGTGCAGGCAAACTGCGTTGTGGTCCCACACAGCATGTTGGTGGTACCGATCTATCCCCTGATCTTGGTATTCTCTTGCCTGGGACAAATTTGAATTGTTTACTCGGACTTGGAAGTAGAAGTAGTAACAAATTATTGCACGACATTGCTCTTTTGGCCGGTACGAAGACGGTCACAAAAACGTGGACTTGTATAAGTCACCAGCACTTTTTGTTTGTTAAGCCATAGTGCTTGATCACCATATTGGCATTGAAACTCAGAACGATTAGAGACGAAGGGGCCACCACTAGGACACTTTTACCTTTTTTTAGTTTTAAAATAATGATACTTCCTCCGTCCATAAAAGATGTCTAAACTATAGATAAATTTGAATGTAGCTATATACTAAAATGGGTGTAAATACATCCTAATTTTGATAAAATTAAGACATCATTTTGTAGATAGAAAAAGTACTTTATTTTTTGAACTATAGACGGTCAAGGTTACCCTAATAATGTGGAAACGATAAAAAAATGTGAGCACTGAAAACATGTACTTGTACATCTGGCCGTATATTATTTTCTATAAGGATATATTTATATAATATACACTTAGTTATCCTCAATAAATATTCCTGCATTATTTGTCCATGGAGGCAGATGGGAAATGGCTTTTCGATTCAGACTGCATAACAAAACAACGAGAGGGCGAGAATCAACCTGAGGTTGGGTGGTTAGGAGGGTGGTTGTACCCCCAGCCCACCAGAGTTCAAACCCCAGGTTTGACATCTGTGTGTCTCGTAAAGGCGGAATATTCATTCAGTGGGAGGCGACGTTCCGTCGGCAATGGCGCCTGTGGTGACTTCGTCAATTTCAAGATCCAATCTGCCGGCTCAGTCTTCTGGAGGTGCTCATAGGGGTAGGGTGTGCGTGTGTGCGTTCATAGGGGTGAGTGTATGCGCGTGTATATGATCACCTACGTTTGTACTGTGTTTCTCAAAAAAAAAAAAAAAACAACGAGAGGGCAAAAGCTCGTTTCGCTTCTCCTACAGCCTAATTTTATCCATGACACTTGTCCTTTCGTTTCTTTGATGGTCTTGTTTGGCAAAGTCAGCCATAGGCCCCAATCCCCCACACAGGTCCAAGAAAGTTAGAAACGTGTGCACTATCCAAATGTACGTGTAAAGCACAAATGGAATTTGAATCTTTTATTACATCGCCATCCCAAGACAAAATGATGAATCTTCTTCGCATCGTTCTTACATCAAAAAATAAAAAATAAGATTGCATCTGACATGACGCCCATTTTACTATCCATCATGGTGTGTAGTGATAAGAGACCCTTTTTTTTTTGCACGTATCACATTCTTTACATGTGTGGTTGATGGTCGCCCATTTGTTTTTCTCTCTTCGATATTAGCTAAAATATTAAATATTATTATTATTCTTTAATTCCAAAAGTATTATGCGTTCTTGATTTTTTTGAAAAAGTAATGTGGCGTCAGCCTAGTCGATCCAACCAGGAGTTGGTCGGACTGGGCAAAACAGAAAAGTAAAGAGACCCCCCACCCCCGCCCCGACGACCGAGAGCCCTGTCGGGCTACGCAAACTCGAACAGTCGGCATTCGGGCATATCAAGCCCGAACGGACCGGTCGGGCTGGGCCAAAACCCGATATGTCCCATGTCGGGGTTAAATCATCCAACGCGTCCCCTTCTTCCTCCTCTTGCTATTCTCTTCCTCTCTCTTTGTTCTTGCGAACTCACATATTTCCATCCCCACTTTCTGCCGATTTGATCCATTTTTTCACCAAGTCAAGTTGCTAGACCTAGTAGGGGTGAAGGGGAACCCTGATCTACTGATGGGAGAGCTCGTGGAGGTGTTTTTGTGGTGTTATTTTGGTGCAATGGTGGTGATGCCGGTGGTGCTTGGTGTTGGGGCTGTAGGTTGAGTGTGGTGGTGATGGTGGTGGTGGTGTTGTTGGTGGCATTGGTCGGGTGACGCAAGGCCACTGGACGAAGGGGCTTTGCACACTTCAAGGGTAAACCCTAATCCCGCGCTAATTACAGTTTATTGTACGTTGCTTATGGATGTTAGTGGGTATATTTAGTTAGTTCTGTGAATATTTGTCTGGTGGATTAGGTATTTTTCAGTTATATATTGGTTTGGCGATTTTTTGTTTTATTTAGTTGCTATTATTTAGACGGTGTTGGCGGTAGTCTTTTTTATTTATTGAAGATGTATATTTAGACGATACAATGTCGTGGTGCGTAGCATTTGACGAAATAGATTTTTTTATAGGTGACATGTTTGATTTAGTGAAATTTGTTGTTTACTGGCACTATCCGAACGACTCCAATGAAAGCTGTTGTGAGTGAGTTTCAGTATGTGGAGTTGGAATTGTTGGACCCTCAAACATGGCGCACTAGTCAATCAAAAGAGTGGTTAGCAGTAAATTTTGGGCTTGCTCCTCAAACATACAATGTCGGTGTGCATGCGTGTGGACGAAATATAGTTCAAAAAAAGTAGCATATGAAGCCGATAAATCGGACCTCTCAGTGGGTGCATTAATTACAAGCGTGCGAGTGCATGGGAACTCACCCTATCGCATCAGTGCTCAGGGAAAAGAAAGTAACTTTGCATGAAGGCAAGGGTCTGATGAGATGAATGTATCTATGCCATAGTCCGTGTCGCACACGTTGGAGGCAGTGGCTATGAATCAGGGCAAAGCAGTCATGCATGCAGGGAGGAGACGATGCTGATAGTGGCAAGGCCGATGGTGACGATGAAGAAGGGCACATATAGAACCTGATGGAAGAAGAGGATGTGAATGGATTGGCAGATGATCTTGATTCCGATTATTCAAATGAACAATATACCTTGGAAGAGGTCTCGATCCCTTTTTCATGGAATCGTGACTTGTCACTGGAATGACCGTGAACAATGGACATGATTCTGCATGGGATTATTAATAGTGGAATGCAACAATGATAGTTGTCCCACGAGGGTGCACGTCAACCGTCCTAAGTGGGGCACAAAGTGGATGGAGATCGGCTTCATGCCGCACACTTGTGTTATCACAAATATGTTGCTAGATCATTGATTAAACCGTACTTCCACTCTTCTGGCTCGACTATTGTACGCCGAGATAGTGGAGAGCAAAGCAATAGAGGTGATGGCCATTTAGAAAATAGTTAGGGCCTAATTCAATAGCTCAATTTCTTATGGAAAGGCCAGGAGGGCGGTGGAGGAGATATTTGGGTCGTTCCTAGACTCCTACGACTGTGTTGTCCCTCTCCTCCATACATTACAAGAGAGGATTCCGAGCATCTATGTCGACATCCAAGACTTCTGGATGTCGGAGGTCCCTAGGGTTCTACGTCGAGTGTTTTTCTCTTTCATTATATGCATCAAAGCTTCCAGTCATTGTCGTTGACCGGTGCATGTATGCATGTTGTTTGGTCCGTTCTACTGCTTGAAGCATCTATCTCACTGTTTTCTCCATACTCAAGAGACACTACTGCAGAATAACCGAGGAACTCATCATGTATGCACCTCATTAGGGGACGCCCCCTCACCTTGCAAATTACGAGCAAGAAGACAAGGCAGTCCTCTGGATTGTGGTTTCTCCCAATTCCATGGGTTGCCCTTTGTTGTGAGGTGCATACAACTGTTCATTAATTGGTGCGACATTTTAGACATCTTAGTCATCATTTGGATTTTCCAGAGTCCCTTCAGTTAGACGTCTTTGCTGCCATGCCACCATGGTTGCATTTTGGCCACATGGCATCTTTTGTAGGGCACATAGACACATGTGCCATCGTATGACGACTTCAACAAACGATATTTGCAGGAGGCAAATATTTAGCTTTTTTTATACTCCATTTTTCATTTTGAGAAATTTACTCCTCTTTTTTTTGACACAAATTTACGCCTCTTCTGAGGTACGGATTTGGTTGGGCCTGCTTGGCCCAACTTTGATCAGGGGCTCATTTGCTTGCTTAATAAAAATAAAAGTTTCACCTAAAAAAAAAAGATGCGGCACGGATTGAGTTTCAACACAAAACAAAACCCAAACCATCAAACGTGCCAAATATAGCACGACTGAGGCGGCGGCGCGGGGTGGCCTGGTGGGGTTGTGCCCGGAGTCCCGGAGGCGCACCGCGCACCTGATTCTCAACTTAACGAGGCGCACCTGGGTCGGCGCAGAGGCGAAAACCCCGCCTTTGGCCGGAGGAGGCGCACCGGAACTCGCCGAGAGAATCAATCGGCCTCGGCGGCGGAAGAGACACCACGCGCCGTGCGGGCGCAAGAGGGGGCCTTTTCCCCTTCCGGCGAGGTAACTATTGTGCAATACGGGGGCTTAGATCTTCTTTAACCCTCCCTTCCTTTTCGCCTCCCTCCCTTGTCCGAACAGATTCGGTGCTGGGACTAGTTCCTCGAATCAGTCAGTTCGTTTTGTTTTTGTGCATGGTCTCAGGTTCGTCGGAGATACCTAGGTTTGGGGCGAGTCGGGAACAGCAAGAATTTCAGACTAATAATGTAAGTCAAGCAGACATTGCCGCACCAAAGCCTTCCAGTGGTTGGCATTGGAGATATCTAGTTGTTTCGTGATGAGGTTTATGCGCTGCTCTATGTACGATTCAGTGCTTACTGTGAGTTATAGTTGAGGGCAACAAAGATTAGATTTGTTCTCCTTGATGCATTGCTAACCACATGCATCCATAAATGTCCATACATTTTCAGTTATTGCAATCTAACACACCTAGGAAAGTGATGCCCCCCCTCTGTTGTTGCTGTTGTTGCAAATGTCACATATCATTATATGTACTGTAAGTCAAAGCCTAAAATCCTGGTAAAAATAAGTTCCGGAGATGTTCCTGTTATCGTACTTTCAGTGGTCGACCAGGTAGCTTGAGGCCTGGCCTCTGTTGATTATGGTGGTTTCAAAGCACATTTCACTGAAATGCATCTGCACTGACATTAGCACAGAATACCGGTGAAAATACGTGTACTTGTTAGCTGTGTGATCCAATGCCATTTTGGAATTCGCCTAGTAAAGCTCATCTTTTACTCATTTGCCATCTGAGCCATCTCCACTGACCCAGTAGGAAAACTGACAATGTTTTTCAAGATCGAATTTCCTAATCCCGAGCTACTTTGTTTGCTCTCTTTTGCTAATAAAGCCTCAGGTTACCTCTCATGAATCATGATAGAACTATTCTATTATGTTGTCCAGTGTCGATATTTGATGTATGCATTTTATTTGACTTACTTGAGCATGTGGTTATACTAAATCTTCCTGAGCTGTTGACACAACCTTTTCTTTTTGTAGTTGGGTGACTCAGAATGGACCTAATACTTCCATTTAAAGTTGGAGGTGTTGTAGAGTTAAGATCCTTCGATGCTGGTTACAGGGGTGCATGGTTCCGTTGCAAGGTTGAACTAGTAATCTCTTTTACTGTTGCGTGTTTATATAGTAAACACATATCTCTTTTGTTAGTACTTCTTGGGTTATACCCCATCTGCAATATTTAATTCAACTTTAATTTTCCGCTTCATCGAAAATAGTATGACCAAGACTATTGATCCAACTCTGACATTCTCATATTATGTTTTTATTTGTTAATTTGCACTAATCACTATATCATAAAGGTTTTCCCCACCAAGTTCGAGTTTCAACCCGCAATGCCAAAACCTTCTATTTGACACCCTCCAATTGTTCAAATCTCTCCTACTATGCTTTTAATAGCTCAATCTTAAACTATGGAGTTGTCTGGACTTCTCTTGGATTGGTTTCTTTGTCTCATGCTTCTATGCCCTAACTCGTAAAACCTGACAATGGTAGGGGTGCCGAGTAGTATACCATCATTGGTAGGACTACATGGACATGCGAATAGGAGAGGATCAATCTTTTCGTGTCATATCTTGGCCATATGTGTACCAACACAGTATCAAGATCAGATTAAATCTAAACAATTACATGTCTCTTGTGTTTGTTCGTACCTTGACGACTAACAAATGACTACCAACATTGGCTAGTGCAATCCACTTAGACACTTCAACACCCCCACTCACACGTGTGACGGGGAAGACAAGTCAACACGTGTAGAGACTCAGAGGTAGGCTCAAGAGGCCTTGTACGTGGACCGGTGACTCAGATGTATCGCTCAAGAGGCCTATACATGGACACTGAGGGGGCAATAACAATTTTAGGATAAATTGCGAAATCCAGGACTCGAACTCGAGACCTTAGGTTGTGATACCATGTCAAGCTTCATGCACTAGCCAACGCAACTAAAAGTCCGAACTGATGGACAATGTGAGCGGGGAGGCCAACACGTGCATGAAGTCTCAGAGTTATAAGGGGCCTATACATGTACCGAGGGGTCATGAGAAATTTTAGGATAAATTGCGAAACAGGGCTCGAACTCGAGACCTTGGCTCCAATACCATTTCACTAGTCAATGCAACCACAATTCCAAAATTATGAAAAGGAATAGTGCAATCCACTTATACACACCAACACCCCCTGACGAGAAGACAAGTCAACACGTGTAGACTCAGAGGTATGGCTCAAAAGGCCTATACGTGTACTGAGGGGCCATGAGAAATTTTAGGATAAATTGCGAAACCCAGGGTGATAAGTGAGAGGCACTAGCCAACGCAACCAAAAGTCCAAACTGATGGGAAGGGATAGTGCAATCCACTTACACAGTTTAACATGGCAACATCAATTTTAGGATAAACTGCAAAAGGCAGGAATCGAACTTGAGAACTTGGCTCTGATACCATTTCAAGCTTCTTGCACTAGCCAACGCAATCACAAGTCCGAACTGATGGAAAGGCCACTGCAGTCCACATATACATACATCAACACCCCACCCCTTGTCACGTGTGACCGGGGAGGCCAACACGTGCATGAAGTCTAAGAGGTATGTCACAATGAGCCTTTACGTGTAATGAGGGGTCATGAGCAATTCTAGGAGAAATTGCGAAACCCAAGACTGGGCTCTGACACCATGACAAGTGAGAGGCAGTAGCCAACGCAACCAAAAGTCCAAACTAATGGAAAGGGCTAGTGCAATCCACTTATACACATCAACCCCCTCCCCTCCCCCCCCCCCCCCCCGCCCCCACGTGTGACGAGAAGACATGCCTATACGTGGACACCGAGGGGGCAACAACAATTTTGGGATAAATTGCAAAAGCCAGGACTCGAACTTGAGACCTTAGAGCAGGATTTGTGAGTTTGACGGCATCACTTTTCACATAATTTCCACCCTAGAGAAGGCACGTCTCGTGGGGTGTTGGGTTAAACATTTAGCAGCTGCACCGATATGTGTTCTTTCATATTTTGTTGAGGAGAACCACCTCTTGGTGGTGTGGTCCAGTTGGGGCGCGTGAATCTAACGAAGAGTTAGAATCCCGTTGCTCAGATTTACTACCTCCGTTTCAATGAATAAGGCGCACGTGTATTTCAAGACGAACTTTGACCAAAAAATTTAAGCAACAAAATCTTGATAATATTGTACGTAATTGATATCGTTGGATAAATATTGAAAAACACTTTCTAATGATGCTAATTTTAAACCAACAATCTTTGTATATTTAGAGTAATTTTTAGTCAAAGAAAAAACACACAAAAAGAGGGTGCCTTATTCATTGGAATGGATGGAGTATACTATTGCGGGCTCCTTTTTAGTGTTTAATCAGTAAAAAGAGGTAGAAAATGTGCATTTTAAAAGAAAATTACTCTTAAGTGATAGCTTGCTAATCTAATTTTGTGAAAATCCATCTCCTGCGTACCAACTTATATATTCAGATTTTTTTGGAGAAAGGTCCTTTTTCTGTATAGCGAGATGGGCTATTACTAAATCATTTCACTTTCAGATCAGCGATATGTGTATCAGGTATGGTCACATGGAGTATCAGGTTGAGTATATGGACTATCCAGAGGAAAGTAAGTAATAGTTTTATGCCTTGTCTTCTATGTAGTATATGTCATTTTCATATGGAGAACCCAATAGTATATACCTCTGTTTCTTTCTATAGTGTCTATAGATTTTTGGCACGGAAATTAGCGCAATAGTATTTTTTTACACAAGACCCCCTGGCTGAACGATTTGAGATCAGACTAAAATTAGGGAAATCGATAACTTCCTAACTTACCATAACAAATCCCACAAATATGTCTGGTTGTCTCTCCATATATGTGTAGCCAGATTTAATTAAGGAAAGAAAAACATTGCTTCCTAAATCTAAGAAATCCTTGGAGCCATGCATTAGGAATCTCAATTAATTGTTTCCTGTTTTGTATGGATCTTTTTTCATGCATGTCGTGTGGGAGTTGACTGGTGGAGGGGGTAATTGAAAAAAGCCAAGCTACAGCCTTATATTGTGAAACAAATGCCAAAAATCTATAGGCACTATAGAAAGGAACAGAGCCTTCCTCCGTCCCAAATATAAGGCATATTAGTTCAATCAAAAGTCTAACCTTACTAAGTTTGACCAAATATTTACGGAAAAATATGAATATCTACAATATTGAGTAGACATATTGAGAAAATATACTTTATTGTGAATCTATTGATATTGATTTAGTGTTCTAGATGTTAATATTTTTTGTATAAACTTGGTCAAACTTAGAAGATGTTGACTTTTGACTAAACTTATATGCCTTATATTTTGGGACGGAGGGAGTACTTTTTATTCGAATTTGTTTTTTCTGTGCTAGCTTTGTCTGGGTGTTTGTGTATACTGCACAATTTTTTGAAGAGAAGTATTATGCTGATTATTATAGTGGAGGCTATCTTGATCTGACGGTGATTTTTTTCTTTTAGTTTGTAGCTTAGCTCCCTTTCCTCTCCCTGGATACGTTTTCTTGCAGCTTACGCTTAGCTGAGGTGCATTTTTCATAGTTTGACTGATGAACCAGGCTTGAATTTGTAGCATGTAAGCTATAAACTGATCTATGGTCTGTCCTACTTAATATTTCAATGGAGCTCCAGCGAACCCAGCCCACACTGCACTGGAGACGCCCCTATTTGCTAGGCTACATGAATCAGTCTGGATTGTTGAACCTAGTGCAAACTATAACTTTGTTATTAATTCGTCGCCTAATAGTTGCCTAAATGTCGCTATTTTGTCCGAGCGCTCTGAGGTGGACGACTCAAAGCGACGCCCAGAATTTCTCAGTTAGGCAGGCGCCCAGAAAAAATGGCTTCGCCATGCTCGCCTGTGCGTCGCCGCGGCTAACTGCGTCGCTCGGCCTGGGAGAAATCGGCAGGATAAGCTCGAGTTTTTTGCATTAAATGAGCAAAAACTTCAGATCTGGAGGTAGCAAGTCAACGAGAGAGGGGAAATGCAGTTGGCGTGGCTGATTTGCTCATGGACAGAGGAGATGCGGAGCTGAGCAGCTGCTGGAGCTCGCCGTGTCTCGCCGGCTATGGGCTTTTGGAGCTTGCCATGGCTCTCTTTCCATGGAGCTGATGGATCTCGCCATCCTTGACCATGGGCTGCTGGAGCTCGCCATGGTTCCCACGCCAGGCTGCTGAAACAGCAGTACAGGTGGTGGTAGAAGGAAGAGGCTAGGTTTTCTGTGCTCTAATATCGTTCAGGCTGTTGACTTGCTACCCTCTCTTATGCAGCATTGGGGAGCTGCTAGGTTTTCTGTGCTCTTATATCGTCCAGGCTGTTGGGCCTAATGGACCGGCTCTAGTATAACTTTGCGGCCAATTTGTCACATAAGGTGGAAATTTGATGCCATATTTGTATAATTTCATTTTTTTACCATAAAATTATTATTTATTATTATTTTTGCCAAACGCCCAATCGTCGACATGTCGGGTGCCATGTCGACTCAACTCCAAGAGCTCGACTCAACTCAGCGACATAATACCTTGAACTATAATATAAACCATGAGACATAGCCTTCAGTGGGCAACAATAAACAAAAGTGACTTTTGTGTGCACGTGTGCTGCACTGTTGTTTCATATGACTACATATTACATTGCTGCTTCTTGCAGTTTCAGTTTGCACTTTTCCTAGATATTGTTTACTTTCTAGAATTTCTCGGAAAGTCCTTTTGGCTCCTAAGCTCCAGTGCTCCCTTCGTTTTAAAATATTCAAAAAATATGCTTAAAAGTTTTAGAAAAATCTGAAATAAAATCTGGATGTAGTATATTCTACAATCATGCAAAATTACAAAGCTAAATTAGTTGAATTCTGAGCTTAAAAAATCACAAATTTTGGAGTTTTTAAAATATGCACTGGTTACTATACCCCGATCTATACCTTTTCATTTTTGTGTAGGATTCGCAAGTTTGTAGGATACATAATTAAGTACATACAGAAATTGTTAACACATTTTTTTGGAACTTGTTAATATGATTTTCTAATTTTTTAAAATAAAGGGAGCACTGGATTTCACGAGCGGGAAATCTCTGCCCCGAATTTCTGCACTAATATCTTGAAAACACAAGATATACTAACCTCATGATTTGTGTGGGGGTTTAGTACAGCTAAGTTTAATGCTAACAAGCAAGCATTGCGGCTCAAATATACCCTTCAAGGCCTGCATTAACTAGAAGATCCACTGAACTTACCAGGACTCTTTGCCATATTTTGATTCCAACAGCTACTGTACTATGTTAAGTTGAAAATATATCTGACAGACATTTTCTACGAGCTTGAGTCTTGGACTTTAGGTTGGAAAAGTAAAGCGCGATACATACCGTTGGGATGAATATTGACTCGTGTACAGTGTACTGCATGGCCTCTAGGCCAATAGAAAGTACATGTACATGTATTTCACTTGGATGCCTAAAACAGGTATAATGCATCGTCTTAGTTGCAATTGTAGGCCAGAAATGTTCCTTCATCCTTAGAGGGTTAGTGTCAACATGTGAAAATCTGGATGGATATTAGTGTCAAAAGCAAGCATAGCGAAATCACCGAAAAGTTGTGCCAACAAACCTCCAAACGGCTGTCAAAGCTAGTTTTTGTTACTTTTTTATACGTCTAAATGATTCCTTTCATCTACTAACAGAAAGGAGCTGGAGTAGACTCTACAAAGTTCCCCCAAAATACCGTCGGAAAGCAGGTCGGAAAGCAGGACAGAATAGGGAGCTCATGCTACGACCTCCTTTTCCTCCATGGTGTCGGGATAATGATATTCCTGAGCATGGCCAGAAGATGGATGTTCTAGCAGTTGTAAGCAGCCCTTGGAAAGTTGGTGACTTGATTGACTGGCAGCACACCAGTTGTTTCTGGACCGGGAAAATTACCGAGTTACTGGGCGATAACAAAGCTATGGTAAGTATTTAGTATGGTTATGGCAAATGGCGATTGCCTGCTCTTCATGGATGCAAATAGCTATCCACTGTAATTTAAACTTGTCTTAATTATTTTTTGTTTGAAACTTCATCAAAAAATTAGCATCATCATGTTATTTATATTCAAATTTCACTTTGATAGATTCTAAAATGTTTTACCTAGCATCATCTTATTGAGGATGGTAGGAGCCTGTCTATTTGCATATTATGATTGCTCAAGCAATTATGCTTGCTTTATCTGCAAATTAATTATTTCAAGTTGATTTCAACTTGTGCTTGCTATATTTGCACAACGATTGCAGTAGATGGTGTCAAGACCATTCGCTGTGATCATGCGAATCTGACAAGGACAAGAAGTTGCAACTTTCCAAACATTTAATAATCACAATCCAAGACCGCAAAAATTTCGTAAAAGGAAAACTCTCATTACCACCGGGAGAGGAACTAAGAATCACATCTGTCAATAAATGTGTCAGTTGTGTTTGTGCCTCTGTCCCACTTACCAGTGTTATAGCCAGTGGTAGGACTATAGGTACTCCCTCTGATTCAAATTAATTGACTCCACTTTGTCTAGATACGGATGTACCTAGATGTTTTTGTTAACTAGATACATCCGTACCTAGATAAAGTGGAGTCAATCATGGTTTTAAAGGTGTCGCTTAGACGTCCAAGCGCTCCCCCTCAGCCTTGGAAAAACGGCCGCTTTAGGCGCCTAGGTGTCCAAAGCGTCCGCCTAGGCGTCGCCTAAGCGTCAGAGCGCCCCCTCCGCTCTAAGACGCCTTAACGCCTTTAAAACCATGGAGTCAATTAATTTGAATCGGAGGAAGTACCAAAAATTTCTGGTTCTTAGATGGAATATAAAGTGAGACCAACCTCAGCCGAAGTATGAGGGGCCAACATCCAAATTCCAAAAGAAGTCCATGCCTTCTTTTCTAGCAAACGATTTGAATGCCTCTGTGCAGACATGGTTAGCTGTTGTGTCCATAATGTAACTTTTTTCTTCTTTGCGTTTTTGTTAGTGATATAAACTTTTTCTTAAAATCCTTCATTGCATATTTTACAGCAGACATTTGTTGCTATGTTTGGGCGATTACATTTAATATGCGCTAGATTATACTATTTCTACTTGGTCCTTGTCTACAGATAGCTTGTCCTGAAATACCGCTAGGTGAAGGTGGATGCTATGAAGTCTATCTTGATGACCTGAGGCCAGCGCTTGATTGGTCCCTCGAAAAAGGGTGGAGCGCTCCTCTTTCAAAGGTAACTGCATAATAATTCAGTGTCTCATGAAACATCCTAAGCATCGGTACGCGTTCGTCTTCGACAACGGGCAGGTCAACACTGCCAACTTGTTCTGACACTATCCAGGCTGAGGCCAGACAGTGGGCTTTAGTAGAGGCAGCTGGGCTGGTGGCACTTCTCTCTGTGGCTCCTAGCGTGTAGGGTGTCGCGTTGTAACTATGTCGTTTTGGCACCTCGAGGCCTTTTTTTTTACAAACTCTTCTTTCTATCAAATGCATCGAGACACAAGGCTTTTGCTTTTTCTCGAAGAAGAAATACAGTTCAAAAACCACCACAGGGGGTTATTTAAACGGTATTGGGTAGTGCAATATATGGTGGAGCTGGCTACCTGGTTCCGAACTTCAGCATCAAGAAGACATTTCCTTCTTGTGTGAAATTCTCTAACTGGCCAATCTGAAACTCAAAGCAGAGACAATCTTGAAAATTTCCAATCATGATCTTATCACTATCTTTCTATTCAACGTTTTACAAGCCGATCCTACAATCCTGATATTTTGCTAATAGAAAAATAATTCGACCTAAGATTATGACTCCGAAAACCTGATCTGGCTTACCAATTAGTAACTTCTAAGATGAAAATAATATAAACACAGATAATATGCTTTTCATGGTAGGATAATTTAGTATCAGTTAATTATAAATGAATTTATATAATTAATTAGATAGATCTCCATTCCATTATATTTCTGGAATCAACAGTTGTTTTATTGTGCCAGGAAAATGGTGAATGCTGGTATACTGCCCGTTTGGTCACAGAGAACCCAGGTATTACTAATTTGCTGATTTCTGTAAACTACATGGTCTTCATACAGCTCTTCAATTGTGATGGTGTAGTCTGTCATATTTTGACACATACCACCCCATCAGCATGAAAGTAATCAGAATCTTAGCTGGATTCTGCTCCATTTGGCCAGTTGATTCCTCATCTTAACCAAGGGCAGAGCTTATCTGTCTCTTGTCCTTGTGAACAGGGATCTTCCTGATTGAAGCATATCCTCAGGAGTTGATATCTCTAACTCTCTGCCCATAAACAGGAGTCAGGAAATGATGAGACTAGTATTACCTCCTTGTTTCCAATGACTCTTCATTATCTCCTGAGCAGAGTTCTCTTCGCCAAAAATGTCTCTTTCCTCTTCTTACCTGTCAGTCATTATCAGAGTCCAGACATTCACTAATTTGACATGTACTGGCAAGCCTTGTCAATAAAAACCCTTAACTCATTCATACATTCACTAATTCATATCCTGGAAATAACCATTGAAGTAGCATACCTTATAACGTTTTGGAATGGTCAACACAAGTTTACTATAATCTCAAGCACACATACCTTGTCATGCTGAATGTAGACATTTCCTCAGAACCACTACTATAATGCAGCTTCTTGCCAGTGCTGCATAACTCTTGTCCAAAGTGAAATCTTAACGATTACTCCCTCTGTTCGTAAATATAAGATGTTTTGGCCAGTCAATTTGGCTTCCCAAAACATTTTATATTTTGGGAAAAGAGGGAGTACAATACATTATTCAGAACCTTCATCACTTACGTACTGCAAGTCTCTGCATGCAATTCATATGAAAAATATCTTTATGAAAAAAAGAGCTGCAGCATGCTACCAGCGTGGGGCAAATTTTTATAAATCCATGCCGCAACGATGGTGCACACAAGCTGTAGCAGCACAAATGCACCTACATCTGGCCCACATCAATTCAATCTTGTACAGCACATCTGCTCACTTTTGTCGATATAAATCTTTTATGGCATGCCCAGTAATGCATGTATTGGGAGCTAAGGATTTTGCTGGAGGGGCCAGAGCAGGATTAGGGAAGAATAAGAGACATATAGTGTGGTCTTGTAGTGGGATCTGACAGAGCGTCTATTACAATGTGTATCCATGTGATCCGCAGCCATGGCAGTAATGGGGCATGTGATCAAGTTATCTTGTTTTGTTTGTTGAAGCGTCGGTTTGTTCTTTCAGATTCAGGCAATAGATGAAGACATAAAATCGAATTGTTCTGTCTATATTTTTAGTTGCTGAGAAGTTAACCTGATGTACTTAACTAACTAGTTCCAACAAGCTAAACTTCTGCCAAAAAAGATATTTCAAGCAACATGTGACAATGGACCTCTTCAGAAAAAACGGGGTTAAAAGGTGCCCTGATCTCTGAACCGCCTTTTAAAGAAAACCAGACTGGACCAGTTTGATAACAGTTTCGTGCAGGCGGGATTAGTTTTCACAGGCTTACTGAACCCTGCCTTGAATAGGTTTTCATCTGTTGCATTTCTTAGAATTAAATCTACTTGGTGTTTGCTTTTGAATTGTTCATCTAGAGTTGCATTAAATTAGAGCAACTGCCTTCGCAACAGACCATAATATTTTGCTTACTATTGGTATACAGATACAGGAAGTAGCAGCTCAGATGAGGACATTGAGCAATCTGATGACGGTATCAAGGAAGTACAAAAGTGCTGGAATGGATCATTTGACACAGCGAAGCAGGAACAACACAATTGCTTGAATGGATCATGTGTTACCGCGGAGAAAGTGAAGGACCCGGATGTAAAACATCCAGCTAGTAGAAATGGCAGGCACTGCATGAAGAGTCAACCACATAGCGAGGAGGAACCACAAAAATGCACGAACGAAGAGCCTGATACGTCTCTAGTGGCCATCCGCCCAAAAGCGCAACTTACGCCTGATGAAAGTGATGAATGCTGCACGAACATCCAGGCTGAGTATCCAACATCCCCACTGGCCAATTCAGGACATTCTTGTGAGTTCCTTACCAATGGCCAATCAGGTATCACCAGTTTGAAAAAACTCAAGACCTCAACCGGGTGTGCATCAGTTCAGCAGCCTCCTGGCACTGCTGGTGAGGCGTTGATGGATCTGGAGAAAGTAGCAAGTAAAATCAGAAGGGCCCAGGATCTCCTGCAATCTATCGACGATACTCCATCAAGCAGAGCGCCTTCTTGGCGATTGTATCGGTAAAGCATAACTGAAGTTATGTGGCTTCTGACTATAACCTGATGTAGTTAGTGCTCGACCCTGGTTATGCTAGTTAGTTGGAATCTCTGGAAGAAGTGAGATGCAGCAATGGAAGGCGCAGCAGCAGCGGGGTCTGATAGCTTTTGCGACGAGTAAAGAGTTAGCTTCTCCCAGGCAAATAAATGGGTGGCCGGGTCTAGATCTGTATCGGTCTTTTTTCAATCTTCCTCAGCTCATGGCCATGGCTGTGGGGTGGAAGGCTGGATTGAGATTTGGTGTGGATCCTATGCCGGCACCCCTTTGCCGTGTCCATGGGGAGGCGTTGCGAGAGATGAAAGATGGTTTGGCCTTGTACACGATGAATAGAAAAACCATTCAGCTTGCAAGAGATGAAAGATGGGTTGGCCTTGTACACGATGAATAGAAAAAACATTCAGCTCGCAGAGAGTAATTTGCATCCACTTTTGACTAGCAGCCTATGACTATGGATTTTTTTTTGTAAAACGATATAAAATATACGCATACAAAAAATATTACTTGGAACAAAAAATCAAGTTGGAGGGAAACAAAACTTTTTTCCATAAGAAATTAAAAAACTAGGAATGAAAATCAAAGGTAGCGACTGATGAAAAAACTAGGAATAGACAAATTGGCAAAAAAAAAAAAATCATGACTCCGATCTGGAAAAAATTGGTAGCACGACAAGGGAAGCTAAACACAAAACACATCTGGGAACAATATTTTAGTGGAAACAATTTAGCAGAGTAAGCTAAATAAATCTTTCAGAAAGAATGAACACAAAAGTATACACTAAGGAACAAAAAAAAAAGAACATCACATGGGAAAAGAAAAAATAACTAGAAATAAAATAATTGTGTAACCATTTATTTTTGGAATAAGAGAAACAATCTTTCGGAACAAAACACAAATCTATATGGTAAGGAATAAATAATAACATTGTAAGAAACAATAAAAAATAACAAGGAACAAAAAAATTGTGGAACTAATTTGCTAGAACAAGAGGAACAAATGTTTCAGAATAAAAGGAACAAATCACTATATATTACTCATGGGATATGTGAAGATGCGCCGAAGAAGAAAGTTAACATGGTGTTGCTCATGATTTATACTAGTCATATATATGACTAGAATAAAAGGAACAAATGACTAGTATAAATATTAGACAAATCGTTAACTAATTTGCTCGAAGAGATCCTTTGATTGACTCTTGCCATCCATATGGTGTTCATGGATATGTGAAGATGCGCCGAAGAAGAAGCTCTCCCATGGTGGATTATGGGGGAGCAATCCACAAGACTTCGTCAAGCAAGCACAAGCAAGAAATGTGTTCCATATTGTTGCGGTCAAGATCATCATCATCGAGCTCAAGTGGAATGCGCAAGTATAAGGTTCGCTCGTGATAGGGTTTCTTTCTCACCGGTATCATAGAATAGTTGGAGACCGATTTATAGTTTAGTTGCTGTACTATCAAGAGGGCTCTCGAGTGAGTAACTCGATCGTATCGTTCGGAGAGAGCTCAAACCTTTGCATCCTTGCATCATCTTTCTTGGTGTTTTTTTGGATCTTATCCATGTGATGTTTTAGAGCTTGTGCTTATTTACATGACAAGCTCTAGTTCATCGAAAACGGATTTCGCATAAATCACTTATTGCGTTTTCGAGTTTGGTGAATCACCTTTCTTGGTTATTATTTGGGTCCTATCCATGTGATTTTTTAGAGCTTGTGCTTATTCTCATGACAAGCTCTAGTTCATCGAGAATGGTTTTTGCACGGGCAACTTGTTGCATTTTCGAGGTTGGAGGTTTTACCGGCTGTTGCGGTCAAAACCCACCGGCGGGCAGCGACGGGCAACACAGTAGAGCCGGGAACAACTTAGGGTTGCGGCTGGCCCTGGTCCCTCCGAGCGACGGCCCGTAAAGCCTCTGGTACACACGTCCGATGCTGGTGCAAGGGCGTGCCACCTGACCTATACCTGGTCAGGAAGGTGATGGAGATGCCTCGCTTAGTTTCCTGCATGGCATACACGTAAACATTAAATACGAGCCTCGATCGGCTCTCAGGTTATCCTGTGAATCGGCTCAAGGAGCCGATCCACCCATGATTCGTACGAGGTGCACGAATATATGGTGGTCCTGCTTGATCAAGATAACGCTAAAATGATCTACGACGATTTAGGGTTTTCACCGCATAATCGGATCATCCTACTCACGATTGGGCCTCGCGGCCACGCACGGTGATCGTAAGCCGATCCTAGACAAGGCCTAAAAACCAACACGAGGTTGATCCCCGGAACATCCTGTCTAGGACTAGCAAACGACACCCTACGTGCCGCTGGATCCTCCAACCCTTTGTAAGGCCTAACTATTGCAGATATTAAACTAATCCTTGAAGAACAAGGAGCAACCGTAACGGATCGGATCTACTAAATAATGATCAAGCGGGGTGCCGCCCCTACACCTAAGATAGGTGTAAGGGCGGCTAGATATGCAAGGGTTGCACTACGATAGCATATGATACGAAGAACAATGCTAACCCTAACATATCTAAGATAACTACGTTGCTCGCCATCAAAAAGGCTTCAGTACGAGCAACGCATGAACAACGTAATAAGCTTGTGCTGCCTAGATCGCAAGATGCGATCTAGGCAGCATGATGCTTACCGGTAGAAACCCTCGAGACGAAGGAGTTGGCGATGCGCCGAGATTGATTTGTGGTTGAACGTTGGTTGTTGTTTATTTCATAAACCCTAGATACATATTTATAGTCCAGGGGACTTTCTAACGTGGGAATAATCCCAACCGTGCACGAGGCAAACTCTAACTAACCGACACGTAATCTACTATGTTACAGATACAAGGGCAAACTAGCCCAAACTTTGCATATAAGGCCGATTCACGTATTTCTTCCGTATATAATCTTCAAGTCCATCTTGATCGCGGCCCACCTCTGACTCGGTCAAATTCTGGTGATAACACATGCCCCCCTGGTTTTGGAATTGATAATTCCAAAATCACTCTGCTTTTCCTTCGAAGGGTCATGTCATGGCAGAGCAGAACCGTTGCAGTATCCTTCATCATGATGCCCTGTCTTCTCAGCTTCTCTGCACGATTTGACAACTTTGGCTCCACCTCCTCGGAAACTGCTCGAGCAATAAATTTCTATTCCATCCCCCTTTATTTACAGCATCGAACAGTTCACCTCTTCATCCCTCTGCACCAGACTAGCCGTCAGCCAAAAAACCCTCTCCTTCCATAGCCATGTCGTCCTCTTCCTCCTCTTCCGTTTCTCTCCAATCCTCTTCTTCAAGCGAGTCGATTCCAGAGCACGACCAGATGGAGGCGTACAACCGGCGTGCTCCCAAGCATTGGGACAAGCGGGAGTGGGACTTCGATTTCGTGCCAGAGGGCGAGGACCTCGTCTGGTCAGATGGGGCCATGCCCCTAACTGACGGGGAAGATGACCTCCGGTTCCTGGTTGACGGAGCACTGGAGGCGGAGAGCGACGACGACGACCCTCCCTTCCGGGGTAAATTCACCTCCGTCACCAAAGAAGAAGAAGAGGATGACGAAGACGAAGACATCTCCTCCGACATGAAGAAGGAACAGGAGGACGACACCTCCTCCGACGAACCGCCGCCAAAACGCATCCGGGGCTGGGCTTGGTCAGACGAGGACGATGATGATGACGAGGAAGAAGCCTCTGCTGAAGGTCACAGTAGCAGCAACGAGGAACTCGTCGACAGCAGCAATGACGGCAGCTACCCCAGCGACGGCGAAGACAGCAACAACCCTTAGAGTAGGGATCTACTAGCATAGGGTTGGCAGTAGTAATCTGTTCCCTTTTGTCGAACAATCGGCTTCTCTTTGTAAGAAATCTTATTATTAATGAAAACTTCCTTTGATTTTGCCGATGTCCTCTATGCTGATTTAGTCGACTGTTAGCCTAATCAACGCTCAATGACTGATGGCAACGCATCGGTCTCTCACGATAATCTGCGAGACAGGCCGATGACGACAGCATTTGGCACAGCCGATCGCAGCAGGCCTGCGATTTGGTCTTGAGCAGGCGTCTTTAAGAGAACCCTGGAACTGTCGCTGAATTAGCTTGGATGCTAAAACTGATAACTCTGTAACAAAAGCACCACTCTTCAGGACAATTGCGATGTAGAGCCAGCCGATTCCAACCAAATTGGCTCTCCAGGGCCAAGAACTTTTCGGACGAGTTGCCCCCCAAGCCTCATCCAAGGCGGGAACAGTGACGAATCAGCCAAATGTGTTACCATCGGCCTCCAAGTTATAGTGCAGAACCAGCCGATTCCAACAAAATCGGCTCTCCAGAGCAAAGATTTTTCAGGGCGAGCTGCCCCCCGAGCCTCTTCAGCTCCCATCAAAACGTGGCAGGGAAGCTTACGCCCAAAGAAACGACGCACTGAAAGGGTTCGGAAAGATCAGCAAATTCGTACCTTGAACTTAAGAAGCCTTAACATAATGGCTTCCCGACTCCTCCTAGTTCAATCCTTTGCGCCTTGCTGATCAACTCGGCTCCTCATCTTTGGCAAACTGATGCAACTTCCGGTGAGGATGTTTTGAATTTATGATACCCTCCAAGACTCTGGACGCAACAACCTCTGAAAGTGACATCGACTAAGCCGCCACCTTAATCCACGCCAGGCAAAAATGCCATAGCCGCTTGATTCGTTATCGGCTGTGCTCATGCTTCTAGGATGGGTATGCTCCCTTTGTTGGACTCACCCTTAACCTGATCTGCATGCTTACATTGGCACTGCTGAACTTGAAGTCTTGCAGAAGGAGTTGGAGGTCTTGAGAAGGAATTCATCTAGTAGAGCCTCTCCTTGTAACTCAACAACTGCTCCATCGGGCTTCTGCTTATATCAGCTGTACCTCTTGAGTCGATGTCCATGCATCGGCTTTTTATTCTAAAATATTTTTTTTTACTGGCCGATTTTTTTAATCGGCCCCCAATGTTTCACTGCACACTGCACACATGTTCATCTGACTAGGTGCCCCCCGAGCCGAATTTGTCAGGTAACTGCAGATATCGGCTCTGTAGTTTAGCCAAGGCATTGTATTTGCACGTCGGCTCTGGCAGGACCAATGTTGATTCTTCTTAACTCACCAGCCGACGTAAAAACCGCTGCCAAGTAGAGTGATGTTGAACACAAGCAGAACATGTGGTGAGGACAATTTTGGCCGATTGCTGGAATCGGCCTCCATATTGATCGAAGTGTTCAATGAAGGCGTTGTGCTTTTCCTTCATATACCTTTGGGGGCCGATCCCAAGGATCGGCCTTGCCACATTTGCTCATCGGTTGGCTTTTGCTATACGGTCAGGCCAGTGGATAAAACCAGCCTAACCCTTCCCTTCGTCACGTCGATGCGCTCGCAGTCATCCAAATTGGGCGCCTCGTGTAATCCTGGAGCACTAAGCTCCGTCGGAAGGACGAGCACCATGTTTGTGCCAGCCGATGTTTCATCATCGGCTTTCCTTTGCTTGGGGCGCCACTCCATTTTCCGTGGTCGACCCTCCTCATCCAGGGTTCGCTGAATTTTCGCGGCCAGATCAGGTCGCGCCTTCCTTAGCGTATGCAGGTATAACCTTTCGGCTTCCTCCAAGCCGCGCAATCGCTGAACCCTGCGCTTTTGGGAACGGCTGAGTCCATCAGGGCACCACCTTGGCCGGTGGTACCTGTCTTCCTCTTCTTGTCCCTCGTCTTCCAAATCCTCAAGATCTTCCATCCGAGGGGACTCAGCGCGTTTGCTTCGAGGTGGGAGAGGCCCTAAGCGTTGGAACACGGACACGTTGGCTGCCTCCTTCTTCTTCTGGTTACATGATACGTCCAATTTGCATCACTATTTTATATCATAATTTGTTGTTATTCATTGATATATTTCATATTGGGACACAATACTTATGTTATTTCATCTATTTTGCATGTTTCATCATTATTGGAGGATCAAGCACCGGAGCCAGGATTCTGCTGGAAAAAGCACCATCAGAATGCAATATTTCGGAAGATCAACTGTGGAAGGAAATTATACCAAAAATCCTATTTTTCAAGATGACGAAGGAAGCCATAAGGAGGGGCCAGGAGGACCCAGGGTGGGCCCACACCCTAGGGCGGCGCGGCCCATGCCCTGGCCGCGCCGCCATGTGGTTTGGGGGGCCCACGGCCCCTTTCGCCTCCTTTTCTTCGCGAAATCCTTCGTCCCGAAAACCTAAGCCACAGAGGGTTCCTCACGAAGAGTTACAGCCGCCTCTGCGGGACGGAGAACACCAGAGAGAAAAGAGCTCTCCGGCGGGCAGGAATCCGCCGGGGAAATTCCCTCCGGGAGGGGGAAATCGACGCCATCGTCACCGTCATCGAGCTGGACATCATCTCCATCACCATCATCATCATCTCCACCATCATCACCGCCATCTCCTCCGCAGCACCTCGTCACCGCCGTAGCAATTTGGGTTTGATCTTGATTGTTTGATAGGGGAAACTCTCCCGGTATCTATTCATACTTGTTGTTGATGCTATTGAGTGAAACCATTGAACCAAGTTTATGTTCAGATTGTTATTCATCATCATATCACCTCTGATCATGTTCCATATGATGTCTTGTGAGTAGTTCGTTTAGTTCTTGAGGACATGGGTGAAGTCTAAATGTTAGTAGTGAACTATGGATGAGTAATATTCAATGGTATGATACTTAAGTTGTGGTGTTATTCTTCTAGTGGTGTCATGTGAACGTCGACTACATGACACTTCACCATTTATGGGCCTAGGGGAATGCATCTTGTATTCGTTTGCTAATTGCGGGGTTGCCGGAGTGACAGAAACCTAAACCCCCGTTGGTATATCGATGCGGGGAGGGATCGCAGATCTCGAGTTTAAGGCTGTGGTTAGATTTATTCTTAATTACTTTCTTGTAGTTGCGGATGCTTGCAAGGGGTATAATCACAAGTATGTATTAGTCCTAGGAAGGGCGGTACATTAGCATAGGTTCACCCACACAACACTTATCATAACAATGAAGATTATTTAGCCGTATGTAGCGAAAGCACTAGACTAAAATCCCGTGTGTCCTCGAGAACGTTTGGAAATTATAAGTAAACAAACCGGCTTGTCCTTTGTGCTAAAAAGGATTGGGCCACTCGCTGCAATTGTTACTCTCGCACTTTACTTACTCGTACTTTATTCAACTGTTACATCAAAACCCCCTGAATACTTGTCTGTGAGCATTTACAGTGAATCCTTCATCGAAATTGCTTGTCAACACCTTCTGCTCCTCGTTGGGATCGACATTCTTACTTATCGAAGATACTACGATACACCCCCTATACTTGTGGGTCATCAAGACTATTTTCTGGCGCCGTTGCCGGGGAGTGAAGCGCTATTGGTAAGTGGAATTGGTAAGGAAAACCTTTCTTGTTGTGCTGATTTTATTTCTGCTTTCGCTATAAGTCATTATGGAGAGATCTTCTCTTCAATTTTTATTTGGGAAATCTACTACTACTGCAACGGTAGTGGATGAGGCGCCAGGTGAGGAAGTGATACCATATAAAATACCTATGAAAATTATTGAACGTGTTATGGATAACCGCTATGAAGGGGATGGAACTGTCCATCCTGGTGATCATTCTTGTTTTTGCATGAATTATGCGGGTTATTCAAATGTGCAGGTATTGCTATGGATGAAGTGAGGAAGAAACTATTCTCTTTATCGCTGTCCGGTAAGGCGGCGCATTGGTATAAATTACTGGATAATGGGGATTCTCTTGAATGGAATGATATTGTGCCCCGGTTTTATTCTAAGTTCTACCCTCCAAGTGAAATTCACAAGGATCGGAATCGCATATATAATTTTTGGCCTCATGATGGAGAGAGTATTGCCCAAGCTTGGGGGAGATTGAAGTCTTTAATGCTCAAATGCCCCATTCATGAGCTTCCTGGTAATGTTATTATTGATAATTTCTATGCAAGACTTTCTTTTCAAGACAAGACCTTGCTGGATACTTCTTGTTACGGATCATTTACACGCAACAAAGAAGAGTTTAAAAGGGACCTTCTTGATCGGATCCAAGAAAATACTGAAGGATGGGAGAACGACAAGGATAGAGAATCAGGTATAATTTATGATTATAAATGCATTGAAGCTTTTATGGATACTGATAAATTTCATAATATGAGTGCTACATATGGTCTTGATTCTCAAGTTGCTGCAAATCTTTATAAAGCTTTTGCCTCTCATTATGAATTGCCAAAGAAGAATTTTGATAAGTATCATGAACCATATAAAGATAAAATTGATTCATCTATTAATAAATGCGTTGTAGTTGAAACTGCTGATCATGTTATTCCTGAAGCTTATATTGAAAAAACTCCTTTCCCTGCTAAAATGAAGGAGTACTCTGTTATAAATAGTGCGGTTCATAAAAGTGAAAAGAAACCGGTAGAACCTGAAGAACAAATAAAAGTTGAACCTGCTGTTGCAATAGTTAAAGATCTTGTGACTGAAAATGTGGAGGATGGTCATATTATTTTCTGTGAAGATGCTTCTAATATTGTTTCACATCCTAATAAACCCAAACAAGCTAGTGTTCCTATGCTATCTGTTAGAATTGGTGATCATTGCTATTATGGATTATGTGATATTGGTGCAAGTGTTAGTGCTATTCCTTATGAGCTTTACACGGAGATTATGCACGAAATTGATTCTTGTGAACTTGAAGATATTGATGTGGTTATTCAGTTGGCTAATAGAGAAACTATTTCTCCAATTGGTATTGTTCGAGATGTGGAAGTTTTATGCGGTAAGATTAAATATCCTGCTGACTTTTTGGTACTTGGTTCTGCTGCTAGTGATTATTGTCCTATTATTTTTGGTAGACCTTTTCTAAATACTTGTGGAGCTATTATAGATTGCAAGAAAGAGAAAATTTTGACTAAATTTGCTGGTGAATCTTATGAGTTTAACTTCTCTAAATTTACTAAAACTCCTTATAAAGCTGATTTGCCTAGTGATGATTTTAAAATGGAGCAGTGTGCATCTATTGTTCTTGTTCCTAGCAATCCTTTGCAGCAACATTTGGAGGATAGCGAGAGTGAAGTTTTTAGGAAGGAAAGAGATGAGCTTGAGGAAATTTTCCTTCGCCAACCTATTCTCAAGCATGATTTACCGGTGGAAGATTTGGGTACAACACCACCACCAAAGGAAGATCCTGTTTTTGATTTAAAGCCCTTACCTGATAATCTTAAATATGCTCATATTGATGATAAGAAAATATATCCTATTATTATTAGTTCTAAGCTTTCAGAGATTGAGGAAGAAAGGTTATTGGAAATATTGAAGAAGCACCGAGGAGCTATTGGCTATACTCTTGATGATTTGAAAGGGATTTCTCCTTCTATTTGCCAACATGCTATTAATATGGAAGATGATGCGAAGCCTGTTGTTGAACATCAGCGTCGTCTAATTCCGAAGATGAAGGAAGTGGTAAGAAATGAGGTATTACGACTTCTTGAAGCTGGTATTATATATCCTATTGCTGATAGTAGATGGGTTAGTCCTGTACATTGCGTTCCCAAGAAAGGAGGAATGACTGTTGTGCCTAATGATAATGATGAGCTCATCCCTCAAAGAGTAGTTGTAGGGTATAGAATGTGCATTGATTTTCGAAAAGTTAATAAAGTTACTAAGAAAGATCATTACCCTTTACCATTTATTGATCAAATGCTAGAAAGATTGTCTAAAAACACTCATTTTTGTTTTCTTGATGGTTATTCTGGGTTTTCACAAATTGCTGTTAAAGCTAAAGATCAAGAGAAAACGACTTTTACTTGTCCCTATGGAATTTATGCTTATAGACGCATGCCTTTTGGTTTATGTAATGCTCCTGCTACTTTTCAAAGATGCATGTCTGCTATTTTTCATGGTTTTTGTGAAAGTATTGTAGAGGTATTCATGGATGATTTTTCCGTTTATGGGAATTCTTTTGATAGCTGCTTGCGAAACCTTGATAAAGTTTTGCAGAGATGTGAAGAAACTAACCTTGTTCTTAATTGGGAGAAATGCCACTTTATGGTTAATGAAGGAATTGTATTGGGACATAAAATTTCTGAGAGAGGTATTGAAGTTGATAGAGCTAAAGTTGAAGCAATTGAGAAGATGCCCTATCCGAGGGATGTTAAAGGTATTCGTAGTGTTCTTGGTCATGCTGGGTTTTATAGGAGATTTATTAAAGATTTCTCCAAGATTTCAAAGCCTCTTACTAATCTTCTTCAAAAACTCTTAAGAAAGCCTTAACAACTGCTCCTATAGTTGAACCTCCTGATTGGAACTTACCATTTGAAATTATGTGTGATGCTAGTGATTTTGCTGTAGGCGCTGTTCTTGGACAGCGAGTAGATAAAAAACTGAATGTTATTCATTATGCTAGTAAAACTCTTGATGCTGCTCAAAGAAATTATGCTACAACTGAAAAAGAATTATTAGCTGTAGTCTTTGCTTGTGATAAATTTAGATCTTATATCGTTGATTCAAAAGTTACTATTCATACTGATCATGCTGCAATTAGATACCTAATGACAAAGAAAGATGCTAAGCCGAGGCTTATTAGATGGGTACTTCTTTTGCAAGAATTTGATTTACATATTGTAGATAGGAAAGGTGCTGACAATCCTGTTGCTGATAATTTGTCTAGATTGGAAAATATTGTTTATGATCCTGTTCCTGTTAATGATAGTTTTCCAAATGAACAATTGGCTGTAATAAAGGTGAGCTCGCGAGACAGTCCTTGGTATGCTGATTATGCTAACTTTATTGTTTCCAAGTACTTGCCTCCAACCTTTTCAGCTCAGCAAAGGAGGAAATTCTTTTATGATTTGAGGCATTATTTACGGGATGACCCACACTTATATAAAGAAGGAGTGGATGGTATTATGCGAAGATGTGTTCCCGAATATGAACAACGGAGATATTGAGTAAATGTCATGGTAGTGCTTATGGAGGACATCATGCCTTGGAGAAAGAACCGCGCAAAAGGTTCTACAATCAGGTTTTTATTGGCCAACTCTCTTCAAAGATGCGAGAAAGTTTATTTTATCTTGTGATGAATGCCAAAGGGTTGGTAATATCTCCAGACGCAATGAAATGCCTATGAATTATACTCTTGTTATTGAACCGTTTGATTGTTGGGGATTTGACTTCATGGGACCTTTTCCGTCTTCGGAAGGTAACACTCACATACTTGTTGCCGTTGATTATGTTACTAAATGGGTGGAAGCTATACCTACAAAAAGTGCTGATGGTGAGACCTCTTTAAGAATGCTTTTAGATATTATTTTTCCTAGATTTGGAGTACCTAGATATATTATGACTGATGGAGGTTCTCATTTTATTCATGGAGGTTTTAGAAAAACCCTTGCTAAGTATGGTATTAATCATAGAATTGCTTCTGCTTATCATCCTCAAACTAGTGGTCAAGTAGAATTATCAAATAGAGAGATTAAATCTATTTTGGGAAAGACCGTTAATAAAACTAGAAAGAATTGGGCTAGTAAATTGAAGGATGCACTATGGGCTTATAGAACTGCTTATAAAAATCCCATGGGAATGTCACCTTATAAAATGGTTTATGGGAAAGCTTGTCATTTACCTTTAGAACTAGAGCATAAAGCTTATTGGGCTGTTAGAGAATTAAATAAAGATCCTAAACTTGCCGGTGATAAGAGGTTGTTGCAATTGAGTTCTCTAGATGAATGGAGAAGTGAAGCTTATGAAAATGCTAAACTCTTTAAGGAGAAAGTTAAAAAATGGCATGATAGGAGGATTATCAAAAGAGAATTTAATATTGGGGATAAAGTCCTATTGTATCGGTCTCGTCTCAGATTCTTTGCAGGGAAATTACTCTCGAAATGGGAAGGACCATATGTTGTCGAGGAGGTGTATCGTTCAGGAGCAATCAAAATTAGCTCTCTCCAAGGCAGTGCTACGCAAGTGGTGAATGGACAAAGACTCACGCATTATATCTCAGGTGATTCTTATAATGTTGATGTTGATATTATTCAAGTGGAAACACCGGAGGCTTTCATTAAAGGGCAAATTGGCAGTCCGCCAGAACTCGACTTTGAATAGGCAACAGTACTGGTAATGAAAAGTACGCAATTTACTTTCCGAACAATATTTTTGCTGTTTTTAGAAAATATGAAAAATTACGAGTTCAAAACGGAGTGGAAAGGACGCACGAGGGGGCGCCACAATAGGCCGGCGCGGCCAAGCCTGGGCCCGCGCCGCCCTATGGTCTGGCCGCCCCGTCGCCACTTTCCGACTCTGGTTCGATCTGGTACTTTCCTTATGTCGTGAAAATTTTTGCTATATAATCCCCCGGACCCCTGGAGGTCCGTATATCGTGTTCTCGACGTGTTTTGTTTCGAGCTGTTTCTGCCAGGATCTGTTTTCAGTTTGGAAGCACCATGGTCTCCAAGAACAAGGGCAAGGGGATTCCGGAGGAAGAAGTGAAGGAGGTACCATCAAGACAAGAGCAGCAAGCCGGAGGGAGCAAGCAAATCTTGGTGGGATCTGTTGACACTCGACGTTCTTTTTCTCATAACCTGCAGGGACCTTTACCACCCGCTCTTAGCCTCGACTCCTTCCCCATGATGGAAGAAGTTCTACGGATTACCGATGAGTTTTGTGATCAATATCGGGCTCTAAGAAGAGAAGTGGAGATACTCCAGGAGGAGAATTGCCGTCTCCGAAGAATGATTGAATACCACTCGATTCGCATCACAAGGTCGTCATCGCCAACTTCAGATAACAATGAATCTCTTCGAATCTTAGTGCAGAATTGTCAAGCTGAGAAACTGAAGTTGAAGGAGCTTATTGAGAAGCTTGTCAGGAATTCATCACCACCATCTCCGCAGGAGTAATTCATGATCGGTATTGGCATCCCCTTGGTTTGTTCCAAGCTTGTGGGAGTGCCGCGGTATCACATCATCACTACCTTTTACTTTTATTGTCAAGTAGTGTCATATCATGAGTAGGGAAGTTATCATATAAGATGGGTTGCAGTTGGAAGTATCTCTCTTTAGTTGGTTATCTATGTATCCCTTGGTGTGAGTTATCATTATGGAATATTAATGAGAAGTCTTATCATTTACATATTGCACATCTTATTCTAGTTTGCAATCTCTATTATATGATTTACCTTGTTGTTAGTATTGGTATCACTTTGGGAGCATTGAATAAATCTATTTGGTTTTGGCAAACTTAGCATTGGTCAAATAGCAACAACACTTTGAGGTTTAAGTAGAAAAGAGAAATACATGTAGATGTTTCATTGTCTTTCTTGTTAGCTCATAGCTTATTATTCTGAAGTTAAGATTGTTAGTGCTTACAAGGAAGATGCATGATTGTTTCTATCATATGTATATTTGTTTGTTTCCCTCGACTCTTATGCTTGCTAATTAACCTTGCTAGCCAAAGACCTGCACTGAGAGGGAATACTTCTCGTGCATCCAAACCTTAACCCAAACTTATGCCATTTGTGTCCACCATACCTACCTACTACATGGTATTTTCTGCCATTCCAAGTAAATACTTCATGTGCTACCTTTAAACCATTCAAAACTTAGAATCTCTTATTTGTGTCAATGTTTCATAGCTCATGAGGAAGTATGTGGTGTTTTATCTTTCAATCTTGTTGGGCAACTTTCACCAATGAACTAGTGGCTTCATCCGCTTATCCAATAATTTTGCAAAAAGAGCTGGCAATGGGATTCCCAGTCCCAAATTAATTAAACTAAATAGACACTCCTCCATGGTATGTGATTGATGGACGGCACCCGAAGGATTCGGTTAGCCATGGCTTGTGTAAGCAAAGGTTGGGGGGAGTGTCATCATCATAATAAAGCTAAAATAAAAAGGCACTCCTTCATGGTATGAGATCGTTGGCAGGCACCCGAGGATTCGGTTAGCCATGGTTTGTGAAAGAAAGGTTGGAAGGAGTGCCACACAAAATGAAAATAATATGGGAGCCGCTCTTTGAAGGTTGTCTGGCAAGGGGGTTAGAGTACCCGCTACCAGTCGTTGACAACAACAAACACCCCTCAAAATGTTACTTTTATTCTCTTTATATGATTGCAAAAACTGAAAAAGCTCTAGCACATGATTTAATCCCTGCTTCCCTCTGCGAAGGGCCTATCTTTTACTTTATGTTGAGTCAGTAAACCTATTTCCCTCCATCTCAAGCAAGCATTTGAGTAGTTGTGATCAAACCATTATATTGTGATTTGCTACATCATGTCTTCTATTCTTCTTTGTTTAGTACAAGTTTTATCTGAATGAATATAGCTTTGCAAGTTATCAATGATCATGAAAAGACCATTATGATTGAGTATGCAAGTTGTGCCTTATAAACTTTAACATGAGAGCGCTGCTCAATGAGGTAAATATAATCTGTTAATTGTTCTCTGACCAAGAACGACGTTTGCCATCACCAATTATGATTTCTTATGCACCTTTACTTGTGATTACCTTATACTTGTTTCAAGTTGAGTTATAAGAGGTTGTTTACTATAATGTCTTGTGTGAATGAATATGATGCTTCTTGTCCGTATTTATTTATCGACTCTTCACTCCATAAACATGTGGTCCTGTCTATCGAGTTCAGTTTCGCTTGGGGACAAGCGAAGTCTAAGCTTGGGGGGAGTTGATACGTCCAATTTGCATCACTATTTTATATCATAATTTGCTGTTATTCATTGATACATTTCATATTGGGACACAATACTTATGTTATTTCATCTATTTTGCATGTTTCATCATTATTGGAGGATCAAGCACCGGAGCCAGGATTCTGCTGGAAAAAGCACCGTCAGAATGCAATATTTCGGAAGATCAACTGTGGAAGGAAATTATACCAAAAATCCTATTTTTCAAGATGACGAAGGAAGCCATAAGGAGGGGCCAGGAGGACCCAGGGTGGGCCCACACCCTAGGGCGGCGCGGCCCATGCCCTGGCCGCGCCGCCATGTGGTTTGGGGGGCCCACGGCCCCTTTCGCCTCCTTTTCTTCGCGAAATCCTTCGTCCCGAAAACCTAAGCCACAGAGGGTTCCTCACGAAGAGTTACAGCCGCCTCTGCGGGGCGGAGAACACCAGAGAGAAAAGAGCTCTCCCGTGAGCGAGGAATCCGCCGGGGAAATTCCCTCCGGGAGGGGGAAATCGACGCCATCGTCACCGTCATCGAGCTGGACATCATCTCCATCACCATCATCATCATCTCCACCATCATCACCGCCATCTCCTCCGCAGCACCTCGTCACCGCCGTAGCAATTTGGGTTTGATCTTGATTGTTTGATAGGGGAAACTCTCCCGGTATCTATTCATACTTGTTGTTGATGCTATTGAGTGAAACCATTGAACCAAGTTTATGTTCAGATTGTTATTCATCATCATATCACCTCTGATCATGTTCCATATGATGTCTTGTGAGTAGTTCGTTTAGTTCTTGAGGACATGGGTGAAGTCTAAATGTTAGTAGTGAACTATGGATGAGTAATATTCAATGGTATGATACTTAAGTTGTGGTGTTATTCTTCTAGTGGTGTCATGTGAACGTCGACTACATGACACTTCACCATTTATGGGCCTAGGGGAATGCATCTTGTATTCGTTTGCTAATTGCGGGGTTGCCGGAGTGACAGAAACCTAAACCCCCGTTGGTATATCGATGCAGGAGGGATCGCAGGATCTCAGAGTTTAAGGCTGTGGTTAGATTTATTCTTAATTACTTTCTTGTAGTTGCGGATGCTTGCAAGGGGTATAATCACAAGTATGTATTAGTCCTAGGAAGGGCGGTACATTAGCATAGGTTCACCCACACAACACTTATCATAACAATGAAGATTATTTAGCCGTATGTAGCGAAAGCACTAGACTAAAATCCCGTGTGTCCTCGAGAACGTTTGGAAATTATAAGTAAACAAACCGGCTTGTCCTTTGTGCTAAAAAGGATTGGGCCACTCGCTGCAATTGTTACTCTCGCACTTTACTTACTCGTACTTTATTCAACTGTTACATCAAAACCCCCTGAATACTTGTCTGTGAGCATTTACAGTGAATCCTTCATCGAAACTGCTTGTCAACACCTTCTGCTCCTCGTTGGGATCGACATTCTTACTTATCGAAGATACTACGATACACCCCCTATACTTGTGGGTCATCATTACACTCTGGGCAATTGCCGATTGTAGGCAATCGGCTCATTCCTGAATCCCAGCAGTGTCTGAAGAAGGGGCAGTCCCAGTGCCTATCTTCGTCGTCTTGCTCCCTTGATTTTTCTTTGGCACGGCGCTCGTACTCCTCCTCATCGTGATCATGCCGACGATGTCTTCCGGCTTCTCTAGCCAGACGATCTCTTTCATCATCATCGCTGGATCGTCGGTGTTGGTCATACTGACTCACATACTTATTGAGGAGGTGATCAGAGAGGGGTCGCTGATATCTTATGTTCTTCACTTCTCCCTCTGTGACGTAGCGCTTGCCATCATGATGGAGCCGATCGCGTGGAGCGGCCTCCTCTGTGTCCTTGCTACGAGAGCAGCTGCCCTCGTCTCCATCCTTGCCAGAGTGGTGCCCAGGTCCTACCATGTTGATACTGAACGAGGATCCTGGCTGGCAACCTTCAGGGTAAGTGCACTCCACCATGTTAACGGTGGGGAAGGGGTGAGTGTCGACCTTCATGGCGTACTGGTTAAAAATCAGTCGTCCTTGTTCTATCGCCATTTGGATCTGCTGACGCCACACCCTGTAGTCGTTGGTGGCATGGGAGAGCGAGTTATGCCATTTGCAGTATGGCTTTCCGTTCAGCTCCTGTACCGTGGGGAATTTGAGACCTTCGGGTATCTTCAACTGCTTCTCCTTGAGCAGGAGGTCGAAGATTTGCTCAGTTTTGGTCACGTCAAAATCAAACCCTCTGGGCGGGCCTGGTGGCTTTACCCATTTGCAGGACACGGGGGTTGCCCCCCGAGTCCATTCAGCCACTGCTACCTCTTGATCTCCCGCAAAGCCTTCGTCTTCATCCGCCTCAACCAGGACTACCGCACGCTTGAATTTGTCCTGGTACAAGTCTGGATGGCGCTGTTCATATGCTGACAGTTTCTGAACCATGTGCGCCAGTGAAGGGTAGTCTGCTTGGGAAGCCATATCCTTGATTTGTGAGGCAAGGCCCACCACTGCTAACTCGACTGCTTCTTTTTCAGTCACACGAGCCGAATAACATCGGTTCCTTAGATTTCTGAAGCGCTGGATGTATTCTGCCACGGTTTCTCCACGCTTCTGACGTATCTGTGCTAGATCGGCAAGGCCAGACTCGGAAGCTTCTGAGTGAAACTGCATGTGGAACTGTTCTTCCAACTGCTTCCAAGTCCGGATCGAGTCTGGTGGCAACGAAGTGTACCACCCGAAAGCCGATCCCGTGAGGGACTGTGCGAAGAACCTCACGCGTAGTGGATCCGACGCTGAGGCCGTTCCTAGCTGAGCCAAATATCGGCTCACATGCTCGATGGAGCTGGAACCATCTGATCCACTGAACTTGGAGAAGTCAGGGAGCCGATACTTGGGTGGTAGTGGGACCAACTCGTATTCATCGGGGTACGGCTTGGAATAGCCGATTGTCCTCCTTTTTGGCACCATGCCGAACTGGTCCCTCAGGATCGTACTGATCTGGTCCGCGGTGCTGGCTGCAGGAGTCGAACTCTGAAGATTCGCCGGGGTGGCGTACTTAGCCAGCCATGCTTGCTTTTCCAGCTCTGAGCCAACTGCAGGAGCTGCGCTCTGGAGGTTCGTCGGGGTGGCATACTTAGCTAGCCACGTCTGCTTCTCAAGATCTGTCGCTGACGTTCCTCCTGCTTTCCCAGAAGTCCCTGCTGTCGCGGCCTGGTTTGTGAGCGCCCAGTTACTGCAATCTGGCACGTATGTGCACATGTACCCGTGAGGGATCTCCTTAGGCGCCTCATGCAAGAACTGGCAGTCACTAGGGTCACCACCGATCTTGTAGACGACGAATGCCGGTGAATTCGGCACTTATGGTGCTGCCAACGCAAATGGCAGCGGTGGACGGGACTGGAGTGGCATCTCTCCTTGGTGTGTCCCGAGAGCTGGTCCTGACGGAGAATACTGGTGCCTCATGATCTCCTGGATCACCCGGAGAGCGACACGCTCCAAAGTGTTCACCAGGTTCTCAGAGTGGCGGTGCAGCGAGTGAGCCACCATGTAGTTGATCTCCTGACGTAGGGACCTAGTGCGTTCTTCTGACGGGGCAGAGAGGTCTATCCCATCGAGTGCACCATCAGGCGAGAACCCCTTCCACCTGATGCCATGTGAACGGGTTCTGTGAAAAGAGCCGATGAGGTCGGCTTCGAGGATTGCTTTGACCTCGTCATACTTCTTCTTGAGCTCATCGGTCAGATCCTCGTACGTGACTGGAGTGCCGTCCGCCATCTCAGATGTAGATGGCGATGTGGTTGATGACGAAGCTTGTCCCACTGGGCCTGCCAGAATGTGTTGCGGTCAAAACCCACCGGCGGGCAGCGACGGGCAACACAGTAGAGCCGGGAACAACTTAGGGCTGCGGCTGGCCCTGGTCCCTCCGAGCGACGGCCCGCAAAGCCTCTGGTACACACGTCCGATGCTGGTGCAAGGGCGTGCCACCTGACCTATACCTGGTCAGGAAGGTGATGGAGATGCCTCGCTTAGTTTCCTGCATCGCATACACGTAAACATTAAATACGAGCCTCGATCGGCTCTCAGGTTATCCTGTGAATCGGCTCAAGGAGCCGATCCACCCATGATTCGTACGAGGTGCACGAATATATGGTGGTCCTGCTTGATCAAGATAACGCTAAAACGATCTACGACGATTTAGGGTTTTCACCGCATAATCGGATCATCCTACTCACGATTGGGCCTCGCGGCCACGCACGGTGATCGTAAGCCGATCCTAGACAAGGCCTAAAAACCAACACGAGGTTGATCCCCGGAACATCCTGTCTAGGACTAGCAAACGACACCCTACGTGCCGCTGGATCCTCCAACCCTTTGTAAGGCCTAACTATTGCAGATATTAAACTAATCCTTGAAGAACAAGGAGCAACCGTAACGGATCGGATCTACTAAATAATGATCAAGCGGGGTGCCGCCCCTACACCTAAGATGGGTGTAAGGGCGGCTAGATATGCAAGGGTTGCACTACGATAGCATATGATACGAAGAACAATGCTAACCCTAACATATCTAAGATAACTACGTTGCTCGCCATCAAAAAGGCTTCGATTGAGCAACGCATGAACAACGTAATAAGCTTGTGCTGCCTAGATCGCAAGATGCGATCTAGGCAGCATGATGCTTACCGGTAGAAACCCTCGAGATGAAGGAGTTGGCGATGCGCCGAGATTGATTTGTGGTTGAACGTTGGTTGTTGTTTATTTCATAAACCCTAGATACATATTTATAGTCCAGGGGACTTTCTAACGTGGGAATAATCCCAACCGTGCACGAGGCAAACTCTAACTAACCGACACGTAATCTACTATGTTACAGATACAAGGGCAAACTAGCCCAAACTTTGCATATAAGGCCGATTCACGTATTTCTTCCGTATATAATCTTCAAGTCCATCTTGATCGCGGCCCACCTCTGACTCGGTCAAATTCTGGTGATAACACCGGCATGTCTTTTTTAGATAGGTCAAACCTTTTATCATTTATTTATATCCTCCCTTGCTGGACTATGATGGTTCCCTGCATGATCTTGTAGAGTTTGTTACTAGCTTCGAAACGAGCCCAAGATCATCAAAATCGGAGTCCGGATGCTCAAGTTATGATCATTCTCGTTTTGGTGTTTCTGCAGTTTTCGGGGGGGGGGGGGGGATAATCCGGCCCAGATTCAAAATATCCGGCCAAATATCCGGCCCCTTACTGCGAGCAGTTTTCTCAAGTCCTTAGCCGTTTTTCGGGGGCCAGATGTTTTGCAAATATCCGGCCCAGAAAATCCGGCCTGAGCTTACCCAAACGGTCATATTTCGATGGGAGGGGTATTTAAGCACCCCTTCTTCCTCCTTGGGCTGGTTGGTTCACTCTCTCTGTCTCCCCTCCATTGTTGTCCTTCAAAGCTTGCCCTAGTTCTTGATTCCTCCCATGATTCTTGCATATTCTTGAGGGAAAAGAGAGAGGAGATCTAGATCTACATTTCTACCAATCAAATCCATCTCTTTGTGAGTGGAACTCTCTAGATCTTGATCTTGGTGTTCTTTGTGAATTCCTTTGTTCTTCCTCTCTTATTCCTCCAATAGCTTTTGTAGCTTTGTTGGAATTTGAGAGAGAAGGACTTGAGCATCTTTGTGGTGTTCTTGCCATTGCATTTGGTGCATCGGTTTGAGTTCTCCACGGTGATTCGTGGTGGTGAAAACAAGAAGGTTGTTACTCTTGGGTTCTTGGAACCCTAGACGGATTCTAGGACTTTGTGGCGATTTGTTGGGAGCCTCCAATTAAGTTGTGGATGTGTGCCCCAATCTTTGTGTAAGGCCCGGTTTCCGCCTTGAAGGAAATCCCTTAGTGGAACCGTGACCTAGGCCTTTGTGGCGAGGGTCACCGGAGATTTAGGTGAGGCGCCTTCGTGGCGTTCGGTGTGTGGTGTGAGTACTGCATCTTGGGGTGAGGCCTTTGTGGCGTTGGTGTGCATCGAGCAACCACACCTCAAGGCGAGCCTCTTGTGGCGTTCGGGAGCACTAAGCCACCGCACCTCTCCAACGGAGATTAGCACTCGCAAGAGTGTGAACTTCGGGATAAATCTTCGTCTCCCGCGTGTCTCGGTTATCTCTATACTCGAGCTCTTTACTTATGCACTTTACCTTGTGATAGCCATCGTGCTTGAAGTTATATATATCTTGCTATCACATAAGTTGCTTGTATTGCTTAGCATAAGTTGTTGGTGCACATAGGTGAACCCTTGCTTAGAATAAGTTGTTGGTGCACATACGTGAACCATAGTATATAGGTTTTGGGCTTGACAAAGTAAACGCTAGTTTTATTCCGCATTTGTTAAGCCCATCTCGTAAAAGTTTTAAACCGCCTATTCACCCCCCCTCTAGGCGACATCCGTGTCCTTTCAATTGGTATCAGAGCAAGGTCTCTCATTCTTAGGCTTCACCGCCTTGAGAGTAAAGATGTCGGTTAGGGGATTAGTGCACAATAACTTATTTATATTTGATGACACAAATTATGATCTATGGAAATTTATGTGCTTAATATTTTGCGGGGTATTTCCCCGGACATGGAGCAATTTCTTGACATGGGTTTCTCTTCTCCTAAGGATCCTAAAAATTTATCTCTTGAGGAGGAGAAAAACTCTTGCCTCGATGCTCTTGCTTCTCATGTGTTTTCCATTGTTGTGAGCAATGTAGTTACTTCATCAATCATGCCTTTTGGGAGCTCTCATGAATTATGGACAAAGCTTCAAGATAAATATGATGTGTCCAATATTTTTGAGGATGATTGTATTGCTTCCACTTCCGGCTGTGATGAGTTCTCATCTTCATCCACTTCACCAATGTGTGGCAAGACACAAGGTAGTGATATGGTGAGTGGTGATGGCAATTGCAATGTTGGTATTGAGCTTACTATTGATGATCCTTCATCTATATCTCATTGCAATGGTTCATCTTTGGACCTAAACACATATAGCACTAGAAATGATTTACATGCTTGTGTTCATAGTCCTTGCATATCATGTGTAAGTTGCTTGAATAAATCTAATGATGATATGCTTGCTTTGTCTTGTGGCCATGATAAAAATGCTTCCATTTCCTCTAGTTGCTATGTGACTAACAATATAGAGGAAACCAAATATTCTATTGGTCAAGACAAGGTCTTGAAAGGATCGTCAAGTAACTCCTCATCTTTATCTCACGGTCCTCATATATGCCTTATGGCCAAGGGTTCCACGGTACCTCCTACCATGGAACCTAATATGTCTCGTGGTGATAAGGATGATGATGAATATGAAGAAGAGGATTGGGTTGTCTCTCTACGCGATAAGGGTAAGAGTATGTTCAAGGTTCTTTGCAAAGATAAAATTGCTAGCTCTCACTTCTTTGAAATCTTGACTACCGCTATTGAGAGCCAAAAATGTATTTGGTTGCGTGAGAACACCATTGATAAAATGGGTGCTCTTGAACGAGAGTATGCCAATGATGTAGCATCCCTAAAGAATGATCTTGAAGAAGAACAAGAGACTGTAGCCTCTCTTGAGGAGCAACTTGAAACTCTTGAGGTGTCTCAAAATGAAATATTTTCTAAACTCACTAAGGAAAGAGATCATGCTAAAGCTAAATTAAAAATGCTTAAAAATGAAAAGTCCAAAGTTGGTGTTGGTTATGATAAACTTGTTAAGGATCTAGATGATCTAGACAAGGCCCATAAGGCCTTGGAGAGTGAACACTCTATCCTCACCAAGTCACATGAGCAACTACAAGCTTCATATTCAAAAGAGCATGCTATGTTACCCTCTCTTCGTGATATGTCTTGTGATGATGCTTGTGCTACTAACTCTACTTCTTGTGAATCATCTATCTCGAAGGAGAATGTTGAGCTAAGGGTTCAATTTAAATTGCTAACTAGCAATTATGGGAAATTGGAAGAAAATCATGGAAAGCTTTCTAGCTCCTATGAGGATCTTCTAGCTTCTCATGATACGCTAAAGTTAGCTCATGAGTCTAACATATCAAAGGCAACACCGTGTGAGCCTCATGTGGATACTAGCACTACTACTCAAAATGCTATATTGCCATGTGCTAGTCCTAGTAATTCATCCATTCATAGTATTGATAAATCTTGTGATGAATTATCTTCCTTGCCTTGTTGCTCTAAAAATGAAGGTTCTACTTCCTCTAGTACTTGTGTTGTTACTAACCATGTAGAGGAAATCAAAGAGCTCAAGGCCCAAGTCTCTTCTTTGAAGAACGACTTGGTAAAGAGTCATGAAGGGAAATGCAAACTTGACAAGATGTTGAGTGTGCAACAATCCCCGAATGACAAGAGTGGACTTGGATTCAACTCCAACAACGAGAACAAGTCCACGAACAACAAGATTAAGAAGGGCCAATTACAAGTCAAAGACCCGGCCAAGATTGTTTGCTTCAAGTGCAAAATTGAAGGGCATCATGTTAGATCTTGCCCTTTGAAGAAGAAGCAAAAAGGGAAGCGGCCTCAAGCTCAAACTCATATTCAACCTCAAGTTGAAGAAATGCCACTTTCCAACAAAAATCAAGCCAATGCTCCCATTGTGGAGAAATCTAGTGAGAAGAAGGAGAAGAAAAGAACTTGCTACATATGCCGTGAGAAGGGCCACATCTCCTCCTTTTGCACTATTGGTACCTCATCCAACTCTATCACCATTGATGATGTTTATTCTCTTCGTAAGGATGAGGGTGGCAATGTGTTTTCCAATTTTCTTGGTGCTCAAAGTGGTGTCAAGAAAAGAACCATTTGGGTTGCCAAGCCTATTGTGACTAACCTCTTAGGACCCAACTTAGTTGGGGACCAACAATCCAAAACTTGATCTATAGGTGCTTGTTGGAGGGCATTGGAGACTTGGCTACATCATGAAGAATTAAGGGATCTTCATCATTTATATTATCTCAAGCCAAGTCTTGGTTATCTTGCTTCTATCATATATTCAATGTTCCTCCTTGCGGTAACATGTGCTCAACTCTTTTATATTGAAAGTTACTCGCCCCTTTGCATGTGTTAGTTTTTGTTCCTAACATGTGTTTGTATATGTTGTGCTTCCTACTTGCTTTTCTTGAGAAATCAAGTCTATGCATGTTGGGTTGCACACCATGTATTTGTGTTTGTGTTGGAGCCACTTTGCATCTTGTTGTATCTTATATGGCTCTTATGAGCGATTAATGACTATCCCATTTTGGGGGAGTGATATTCCTTTGGGAATTTCATGATCCTAACAATGTGTGTACATGAGGAATATCACTTAGAATTGATATTGCAAGATTATCTAGTCTCTATGTGGTATGTCATATTCATGAGAAATTCAAATTCTAATGTCCATTAATATCTCTAGTTGGACCTTATTTGCCTCTTGTGAAAATAAATTCATTATCACATTATGAGGGAGTAATAAGCTTTGTGCATATTACAAGCCTAGAAAATGTGAACATTTGAGGTTATGTCACATAGAATTGATATTGTAAATTATCTCTCTCCTATGTGGCATGTTTGCTCAAACAAACTCCAATTTGCTTAAATAGCTTCATTGCTAATATCTTTGTGGATCTTTTTTGTGAAAGTTTTTCTTGGCATGGTTTTTTCACAACGTGTCCCTCAATACATTTTTGGAAAACCATGTGCTTCAAGTCATACTATTAATTGATTTGCATGTTGGTATGAATACTATTAATTGCTTTGCATGTTGGTATGAATACTATTAATTGCCTTGCATGTTGGTATGACTAAATGAAGCTATCAAGAAACTATCTTTGCATGATGGTTAACTCTTATCTTTTACCATATGCTTTATTCGTTGTAAATATGATCTTATGAATTCTTACAAACTACCACCGGGAAATATTTCCTAATACCCCTTGTCCTAGGACAATTGGTAATCTTTATGAGGTAGATTTTTATTGATCATATTTACATTGGCTCTTGTGTTCGAATTGCCTTATTTATTGCCATGAATTTTTTTTGCTTTGACTCCCATGTGTCTTCCTTGAATCTTATGGATCTAATTTGTCTATTCAAACTTTCTTAGCATTTTAAGTAGATAGAGGTTGAAAGTGCATGGAGCCCCCATGTGTGGTTTTGGTAATTAATGACAATCCCTATGGACTAATGTTTGCATTAAGTTATATTTGTAGGAGTTGTCCATAGGCAATGCTTGAACCATATGTTGGCTTCAAGGTTGTAATAATAAGAAATTGATGAAGGATATCAAGTGTCAAGTATGTCTTGAAGATGAAGATGAAATGAGCCCTCAAGTTATCTCAAGACATCAACATGATGAAGAATGAAGAAATGATGTGCAAGTTCAAGATGAGCCAACTCGAAGAGATCATATGCTTGAAGCTTGCCATCCATATGGTGTTCATGGATTTGAGAAGATGCGCCGAAGAAGAAGCTCTCCCATGGTGGATTATGGGGGAGCAATCTACAAGACTTCGTCAAGCAAGCACAATCAAGAAAGGCGTTCCATCTTGTTGCGGTCAAGACCATCATCATCAAGCTCAAGTGGAATGCGCAAGGTTAAGGTTTGCTCTTGATAGGGTTTCTTTCTCACCGGTCTCATGGTGTAGTTGGAGACCGGTTCTTAGTTTAGTTGCCGTACTATCAAGAGGGCTCTCGAGTGAGTAACTCGATCGTATCATTCGGAGAGAGCTCAAACCTTTGCATCCTTGCATCATCTTTCTTGGTTGTTATTTGGATCTTATCCATGTGATGTTTTAGAGCTTGTGCTTATTCTCATGACAAGCTCTAGTTCTTCGAAAACGGATTTCGCATAGATCACTTGTTGCATTTTCGAGTTTGGTGATTTTCTCGGTTTCTCATGTTGAGGTGTTGCACCTCTAAAAATAATAGAAAATCACCCCCAGCTAGTTTCCATATTTTTGTTGGGTAGCTCTTGTCGTCCTCTTTCCAACAAAATTGGTTTCGTCTTAATCCGAGTTTCCAAACTCTAGATATTTGCATTTCCATATTTGGGTTTAAAAGAAAAAGAAAAGAAGAAAAGAAGAGAGAAGCCGGAGGCTTGGGCGGTACCGCCGGCCTGGCCACGGCCGGAGGCTCCGGCCATGGTACCGCCCAAGGTACCGGTGGCGGCGGGGCGGCTCAGTATACTTGCCTGGGGGGTTGGAGCCCCGGCGGTACCTCGGCCGGTACCCCGGCCGGAGGCTCCGGCCTCCCCTCCCAGCCCGCGCGCCCCAGGCCTCTCCTGGCCAGCGCTGCTCGACCATGGCCGGTAGTACCGGCCCTACCTGGCCGGTACCTCCGGCCTCCCCCTCCCACGCGCGCACCGGCCTCCAACGGGCAGATTTTGGGGCCTCCTTTTATGCCCCCTCTCTCTCTTGTTTTTTAACCCCTTGCTTCTTCTTCTTCCTCCTCTCTCTCAAGCTCACCACCATTGTTGTTGACTTTTTGTGAGCTTGATCTCTCTTTCCCCAACCAATGATTCTTGCATCTATTTGAGAGAAAGATTGAGGGGATCTAGATCCATACTTTGACCAAACCAAATCATCTCTTTGTGAGTGAATCTTTGGGATCTAGATCTTGGAGAATTTTGTGTTCTCCTCTTTGTTCTTCCTCTCTTATTCCCCTAATAGCTTTTGTAGCTTTGTTGGAATTTGAGAGAGAAGGATTTGAGCATCTTTGTGGTGTTCTTGCCATTGCATTTGGTGCATCGGTTTGAGTTCTCCACGGTGATTCGTGGAGGTGAAAGCAAGAAAGTTGTTACTCTTGGGTTCTTGGAACCCTAGACGGATTGGAGGCCTTTGTGGCGATTTCTTGGGAGCCTCCAATTAAGTTGTGGATGTGTGCCCCAAGCTTTGTGTAAGGCCCGGTTTCCACCTCGAAGGAAATCCCTTAGTGGAACCGTGACCTAGGCCTTTGTGGCGAGGGTCACCGGAGATTTAGGTGAGGCGCCTTCGTGGCGTTCGGTGTGTGGTGTGAGTACCGCATCTTGGGGTGAGGCCTTTGTGGCGTTGGTGTGCATCGAGCAACCACACCTCAAGGTGAGCCTCTTGTGGCGTTCGGGAGCACTAAGCAACCGCACCTCTCCACCGGAGATTAGCACTCGCAAGAGTGTGAACTCCGGGTTAAATCATCGTCTCCCGCGTGCCTCGGTTATCTCTATACCCGAGCTCTTTACTTATGCACTTTACCTTGTGATAGCCATCGTGCTTGAAGTTATATATATCTTGCTATCACATACTTGCTTGTATTGCTTAGCATAAGTTGTTGGTGCACATAGGTGAACAATAGTATATAGGCTTTGGGCTTGACAAAGTAAACGCTAGTTTTATTCCGCATTTGTTAAGCCCATCTCGTAAAAGTTTTAAATCGCCTATTCACCCCCCCCCTCTAGGCGGCATCCGTGTCCTTTCAGAGGTAGCGTGATGATCCTAGTTTTGTGCATTTTGTATTCATATGCAAAATCCTAGATAATGCACTAATCTTGGGGGAGCTCTTCTATATTTGTTAGAATGCTTAACATCTCTTGATCTTTATCAAAAATTTGGTTTTGGGAGACATAATTTTTTTTGGTACTTTGTGCCATCATAAAAAGTGTTGAGGGTTTGGTTTATTTGTTGGAACCTTGCTCTCTTGGGAGTTGGTTATCTCATTCCTTTGTGTTTAGGCTTAATTAGCTTCTTATAATGAGATAAGTCTTTGGAGTCAATCTTGTGTTGATTTGATTCTTTGATACAATTTGGGCAACCGTTGTCTCTTGATTTATTTGGTGTTTTGTCCAAATTGTATCTCCATTTGGTTCTTGAAAGTATTGTGCATGCATATTTAATATATGTATATCTTATGACATGTGTCACTTTCTTTGATCCAATATATAGGGCAAACTCCATCAAATCCTAATTTGGCTAAGATGTGCATGAAATTCAATTTCATATCTATATGCACATAGAATTGTGGAGTTTGTCCTATATGTTGTAGTGTGTCTAACTACTTCGGACCCAATTAGTTTGGGGACCATTTTGTACTTACCTTTGTGTTAGGTACAATGGATATGCATTGGATGCTTGTCTCACTCTTGGGAATAAGTGGTGACTCAATGGTAACTTGAGGTAAGCTAGGATGGTCAACGAACACATATCTACTACATCCACACCAATGTTATCTCGGTAACAAGTATCTTCTCATGCATATTTTTCTAGCATCAAACCATGTGGTTGCATCTTGGCATGAATCTCTTGATTTGCAAATGTTGTGCTTCTTGCAAAAGTCTTAATGAAACCTCTTTATTGTGAATGTGAGTAATTTGAGATGAGTGCATTTGTTGGGAAGTATTTTAAATCATGCTCATGATTCATCCATCCCAACTATGCCTATCTAGCAATTTTATTGCATATCAATTCCTCAGGGCTCTCACATGTGCAATATATATGAAAGTGCAAATTTAGTTACTTCTTTTGGTATTCTCGTTTGTGATACTTGTTGCCTTTCTCAAATGCATCCCAACCATCTTCTATCCCTTATTGATATTTGTGATGTATTTTAGTTATTTGTGGTTGAAGTTCATGAATGTACAATAAGATAAAATTGAGCCTTTGGCCATGCTATTAAGCAAAAATTCTTATTGGTATATTGCATGACTTCATCTTGGATATCATACTATATTTCTTGCGTATCTATTTTGTGTGTGCATGTTTCTTTGTGGATAAATATCTTTGTGATATTGCCCACTTAGAGAAACTTATACACATAAGAGATGATACATCTCCTTTTGATATCTTATTTATTTATTGCGTGTTGATTGGTCATGCTAAGCAATATAATTCATTGAAGACTATGATGATGCTTATTGCAACCTAATACAAACATGTTGATGTCTTGAAGTAACTTGAGGGCTCACTTCATCTTCATATTTCTTGGTGTTTTTTTTGGATCTTATCCATGTGATGTTTTAGAGCTTGTGCTTATTTACATGACAAGCTCAGTTCATCGAAAACGGATTTCGCATAAATCACTTGTTGCGTTTTCGAGTTTGGTGCATCACCTTTCTTGGTTATTATTTGGGTCTTATCCATGTGATGTTTTAGAGCTTGTGCTTATTCTCATGACAAGCTCTAGTTCACCGAGAATGGTTTTTGCACGGGCAACTTGTTGCATTTTCGAGGTTGGAGGTTTTACCGACAGTCTTTTTTAGATAGGTCAAAACTTTTATCATTTATTTATATCCTCCCTTGCTGGACTATGATGGTTCCCTACATGATCTTGTAGAGCTTGTTACTAGCTTCGAAACGAGCCCAAGATCATCAAAATCGAAGTCCGGATGCTCAAGTTATGATCATTCTCGTTTTGGTGTTTCTGCAGTTTTCGGGGGGGGGGGGGGGGGGGGGATAAACCGGCCCGGATTCAAAATATCCGGCCAAATATCCGACCCCCTTACTGCGAGCAGTTTTCTCAAGTCCTTAGCCGTTTTTCGATGGGAGGGGTATTTAAGCACCCCTTCTTCCTCCTTGGGCTGGTTGGTTCACTCTCTCTCTCCCCTCCATTGTCGTCCTTCAAAGCTTGCCCTAGTTCTTGATTCCTCCCATGATTCTTGCATATTCTTGAGGGAAAAGAGAGAGGAGATCCAGATCTACATTTCTACCAATCAAATCCATCTCTTTGTGAGTGGAACTCTCTAGATCTTGATCTTGGTGTTCTTTGTGAATTCCTTTGTTCTTCCTCTCTTATTCCCCCAATAGCTTTTTGTAGCTTTGTTGGAATTTGAGAGAGAAGGACTAGAGCATCTTTGTGGTGTTCTTGCCATTGCATTTGGTGCATCGGTTTGAGTTCTCCATGGTGATTCGTGGTGGTGAAAACAAGAAGGTTGTTACTCTTGGGTTCTTTGAACCCTAGACGGATTCTAGGCCTTTGTGGCGATTTGTTGGGAGCCTCCAATTAAGTTGTGGATGTGTGCCCCAATCTTTGTGTAAGGCCCGGTTTCCACCTCGAAGGAAACCCTTAGTGGAACCGTGACCTAGGCCTTTGTGGCGAGGGTCACCGGAGATTTAGGTGAGGCGCCTTCGTGGCGTTCGGTGTGTGGTGTGAGTACCGCATCTTGGGGTGAGGCCTTTGTGGCGTTTGTGTGCATCGAGCAACCACACCTCAAGGTGAGCCTCTTGTGGCGTTCAGGAGCACTAAGCCACCGCACCTCTCCAACGGAGATTAGCACTCGCAAGAGTGTGAACTTCGGGATAAATCTTCGTCTCCCGCGTGCCTCGGTTATCTCTATACCCGAGCTCTTTACTTATGCACTTTACCTTGTGATATCCATCGTGCTTGAAGTTATATATATCTTGCTATCACATAAGTTGCTTGTATTGCTTAGCATAAGTTGTTGGTGCACATAGGTGAACCCTTGCTTAGAATAAGTTGTTGGTGCACATAGGTGAACCATAGTATATAGGCTTTGGGCTTGACAAAGTAAACGCTAGTTTTATTCCGCATTTGTTAACCCCATCTCGTAAAAGTTTTAAACCGCCTATTCACCCCCCTCTAGGCGACATCCGTGTCCTTTCAGTCATGGAACAATTTATGGCCATGAGGGGAACAACAAATCAAAGAGAACAACATGTTAATGCTTTTGGTGGAACACTTAAAGTGTCCTCGAACAAATTTTTAAGTGTCTTGGAACAATTTATGACCACGAAGGAAACAAAAAAATCAAGAGGAACAACATGTTAATGTATTTTTGGAACAACTCTTAGAAAGTCCCGAACAATTAGTGAAGTGTCGTGGAACAACTTATGACCACGAATGGAACAAAAAAACAAGCGGACACAACATGTTATTGTTTTTCTAAACAACTTTTAGAGAGTTTGGAACAATTATTGAAATGTTACAAAAAAAAATTGACCACAAAGGAAAAAAGAAACAACATGTTAATGTTTCTAGAACAACTCTTAAAGAGTCGTGGAACAACTTTCGAAGTATCTGGAATAACTTTTTAAAATGAAAAAACTTTTCGAACAAAGGAACACCAAATATCAATACACTAGGGAACAAAAGAACATCACAATAAACAAGAAAAAATAACCAGGAACAAAAAAACTAAAACAAGAAAAAATCTTTCAAAATAAAGTAATAAACACCTATACACTAGGGACAAAAATGTATCCCATGGAACATGATAGAAAAAGTACTTAAAAAGGTAATAAAGTAAAGAGAACAGAAAAAAGAAAACAGTGAAAGAAACATATATGAAAGAAAGAAATAAAATAAAAATAAACCGTCTACTAGAACAAACACTTACATAGAGAGGAGACTAGAACGACACGATCTATCTATTTTTTGTTCTCTCGATCGTACATGGTTCAAAGCACGTACGCAGCCGAAACTCGATTGGGCCGATCCACTAAGGGCGCGTTTGGTAGCCTGGGCCTGATTCGTGGCTCACTGGCGCAGCGGTGCAAGCACACTTGAGCGTCCAGAACGAGTCATGGGACGAAATTGGCCTGTTGTTTGGTAGGTCGGGCTGCATCGACTGGGCCAAAAAGGACTTTCTGTTTGTTTGCCTGCAGCCAAGCCTAAATCTCGATGGAGATGTTATTAGGCTTGTTTGGTACCATCCATGCATGCCTAAGGTTACCTCTTTTCTACGACGGGTAGCCTTACCATGCTCTCACCTCCCATCACATATAAAGCACAGTTCATGATAGTTGCAAACTTATGAAGCATCATAGGGGGTTCACGCCCTAGCTAGTACGAATGGTAGTTCATAACACGATGCTCCCTAGCTACTACGAATTGCAGTTTATCATAACAGGGTCGTTCAACATACGGGGATCGGAAAGGGGTTAGAGAAACATGGGGTCATAGGGGTTCTTCTTCTTCACGTTTTCACTTCTTCACTTCTTCTCAGATGGTGGTGTTGCCTCTGGCTTCCCACATTGCGGTTGCCCACTCTTGCCTCTTCACCTTCCAGGCATCATTGTCGCCTGCGTCCACGCCATGACCGGTCTCTACTTCATCAAAAGTGACAACCTCTTCGAAGAACTCATCCTCACCCCAACCTAGCTAGGATCCAGTTGTGAAGAATGCAGCAAGCAAGGACCAGCTTTACCTGAGTGTCAAGCGTGTGGAACGGTTTCTGGTCAAGGACCTTGAACCTGTTTCTTCAATGCAGCAAAGGCCCTCTCAATGGTGACTCTAAGGCCTGAGTGTCTGAACAACTCTCTCGCATTTAGAGGTCGGTGCTTCACAGAGAACTCGTTGAGGTGGTACCTTGTTTTCCTGAAGGGAGGTAGAATTCCAGGTCGGCATGCAACATCTCCAAGGTAGAACTTACCGTCAAGGATTTGCAACCCATCAGGTCTTGACAAGCTATCGGTCAGGATGCTTGCATCATGAGCTGAACCCTCCGACCCAACAATCACGTAGGTGAACCTCATATCGAAATCCACAGCTGCTAGCACGTTTTGACTGGTGTAGTGCTTCCTCCCGCGGAATGCTGCATGCATTGACCTCGGTACCTTTACAGTGACATGAGTACCATCAATAGCCCCAATGCAATCATGTAAAATAATTAGCACACAGTCATGTTTCTGACAGTACCACAAATCTGATAGGTAGAAGAAACATGATTTTGTACTCATCCTGAAATAGGGGAACCACCTGTAGCTGTTCTGGATCTTGGTTGGTGTGTTCATTGATGCTGGCTTGATCATTTCACCTCTGAGCTCCCCAATTGCGTACAACACCTGATGGAAGTACCGAGAGATAGTCTCCGTGGATCGCCTGAATGTGTTATGGATGACTCTGAACCTCTGGTTATCACCGACGACATGAAGAATCATTGCGACTTGTTCTTCGACAGTGGTGTGGATTCTATCAGCAACAGTCCTCTACCCCTGAACGTTTTCACAAGTGCATAGAAAGGGGATCTTCTCATCCGTAGCATCTGGATAGCCTCTACGTCATTGCAATTGTAGATGTTGTTTAGGTTGGCAATCCTCTCCTGATCTCATTGGAACATAGGACCGTAAGTCACACGAGAAAAAGTAGCATGCCTAACTGCTCTCTTGTGCACAATCAGGATCCAGGCTTGTATGCAAATGATGAGTGTTGCGACGTGATGCACAAGCTGGAGCTGGTCGGTCTAATCAAACAAGATTTATGCATTACGAACGATCTTATCGAACCCAACTAGTTCTACCAACATGAATCTAACACTACAGTAGAGCATAGGAGTTTTCCCTTACCTCCGTTATGGTGGACGAATGACACGCCCGAAAGCCGCCGCAGATGTGCGCAGGCTCCGCCGCGGCTGGAGAAGAGGACCCTGGTTCGGCGCCGGAGACCGAAGGGAGATGCGCGCTGCCAGATCTGGGTCGCTGCCGATGGTGCGAAATTTGGGGAAGGGAAAATTTGGGAGGGGACTAATGGAGAGGGTAACCGAAGAGGGAGGTTACCCCTACCTTTGCCGCGCAACGCTGCTGGGATTTCAGCTTCTCCCGCCATGCCGAGGCGAAGCTCCCACGCGAACGGCGTTATTGATTTTCGTCTCGCTAGGGCCTAGCCCTAGAGAAACTGTCAAACCAGGCGTTCCTCCGGAACCTGTCCTACATATGCTTTAAAACCCATGTTATGGAAGAAGGCGAGTGAGCCTAGGAACCAAACGGCCCAAAAATGCTGGGCGATGCGAGACAGGCGCCCAGGCTACCAAACGGGGCCTAACACGCGGGCGTTACCGAGCAGTTTCCAGAGACTGGGGTTTATTTTTTCAAGGAGGAGGTGGCGCGGGGTGGCCGGAGGAAGGGTAGGAGGTCAGCTCAGAGCACGTGGGGCTCTGGCCGGAGGAGGCGCACCTGAAGAACTCGGCGACAGAATCGAATCGGCGGAAGACACCACGCGCCGGCCGTGCGGCCGCAAAAGCCCCCGGCATTGTCCCCTTCCGGCGAGGTAAACCACTGCGCAATACGGGGAATAAGATCTTCTCTAACCCTATCTTTCTTTTCGTCCCCGCTCCGCTGTTTGAACAATGTTTCGTGCTGAGTAGTTCTCGTGTCAATCCATTTTTCTTTGTGCACGGTCTCAGGTTCGTCGGAGATACCTAGGCTTGGGGCGAGTCGGGAACGGCAAGAGATTCAGACCCAGGTAAGTCCAGCCGTAGTCATTGCCACACCAAATTCTTCCACACCGTCGGCATTGGTGTTTTTAATGGTTTCGTGGTGAGGTTTGTGCGGTGCTCTATGTACGATTCAGTGCTTACTGTGAGTTATAGTCGAGGGCAACGAAGATTAGATTTGTTCTCCTTGATGCATTGCTAAGCACATACATCCAGAAATGTTGATACATCTTCAGTTATGCAATCTAACACACAGGGTGACTGGGGAGGGCAGGATACTTAGGAAAGTGGTGCTTGCCCCCCTTGCTGTTGTTGCATATATCACATATCATTTCAGAACATGTGTACTGTAAGGGAAAGCGTAAAATCCTGGCGAAACGAAGTTCCAGCAGACGGTCCTGTTATCGTACATGTAGGGGGTGGCCTCGGTTGATTATGGTTGTTTCAAAGAACATTTCACTGAAATGCATCTGCTCAAAGATTAGTGCAAAATCCTGGTAAAAAGACGTTAACTTGGCAGCCGTATGATCCAATGCCATTTTGGAATTTACCTAGTAAAGCTCGTCTTTCACTCATTTGCCGTCTGAGCCATCTCCACTGAACCAGTAGGCAAACTGGCAATGTTTTTCAAGATCGAATTTCCTAATCCCGAGCTTACTTTGCTCTCTTTTGCTAATTAAGCCTCAGGTTACCTCTCATGATAGAACTATTCTATTATGTTGTCTAGTGTTGATATTTGATGTATGCATTTTACTTGACTTACTTGAGCATGTGGTTATACAAGATCTTCCTGAGTTGTTGACACAACCTTTTCCTTTTGTAGTTGGGTGACTCAGAATGGGCCTAACAATTCCATTTAAAGTTGGAGATGCTGTAGAGTTAAGATCCTTCGAAGCTGGTTACAGGGGTGCATGGTTCCGTTGCAAGGTTGAACTAGTAATCTCTTTAACTGTTGCGTCCTCATATACATAAACACATCTCTCTGTTGTTAGCATTGATGCTTCTTGGGTTATACCCCATCTGTTCTTTTATACATGAAAATATTTATTTACTTTTTGTGGTCACTATAACAAGTCCTCCAGAATGAATAATTTAATTCTATAGCTTCAATTCAGTGCTCCAATTCATCGAAAATAGTGTGACCAAAGACTACTGATTCATCTTGACATTCTCATATTATGTTCTGTTTGCTAATTTGCACTATATCATAAAGGTTTTTCCAGCCAAGTTCGAGTTTCAACCCCAACGCCAAAACCTTCTATTTGACACCCTCCAATTGTTTAAATCTCCCACTATGCCTGTAATAGCTCAATCTCAAAAGCTGGAGTTGCCTGTACTTCTCTTGGAATGATTTCTTTTCTCTCTTGCTTCCATGGCGTAGCTCGTCAAACCTGACAATGGTAGGAGTGCCAGGTAGTATACCATCCTTGGTAGGACTAGAGGGACACTCATATAGGAGAAGGTCCATCTTTTCATGTTATATACTGGCCATATGTATACCAACACGCGTGGCACTTGTACTTGTAGTGCTTGACGAAGTGTGGTCCATGGTGGCCACCGTAGATCAGATTATTTCTAAATAATTACATGTCTCATGTGTTTGTTCGTACCTTGATGACTAACAAATGACCACCAAACGTGAGGATGACACCCTAGGGCAGGATTTGTAAGGTTTCACGGGATTACTTCTGGCATAATCTCCACCATAGAGAAGGCACATCCCGTGGGGGTGTTGGCGTAGACATTTAGCAGCTGATATTTTGTTTAGGATAACCACCTCTTGGAGTCTTGGTGGTTTGGTCCAGTTGGGGGTGCATGATTCTAGCCAAGGGTTAGAATGCTGGTGCTGAGATTTGTACTATTGTGGGCTCCTTTTTAGTTTTCATCAGTAAAAAAAGGTATAAAGCGTGCATTTGAAAATAAATTTACTCTTGAGTGATAGCCTGGTAATCTTATTTTGTGAAAATCCATCTCATGCTTTCCAACTTATATATTCACATTTTTTTGGATAAAGGTATTTTTTGCATAATGAGATGGGCTATTACTAAATCGTTTCAATTTACTTTCCAGATCACCGGTACCAGGAAGGGTCACACGGAGTATCAGTTGGAGTATATGGACTTTCCAGATGAAGGTAAGTAGGAATAGTTCTATCCCATGTCTTCCATATATATTATTTTCATATGGAGAACCGATAGTATATATTTTTATTTGTATTTGTATTTGTATAATTGTATTTGTTATCTTCTGTGCTAGCTTTGTCTGGGTGTTTGTGTATAGTTCCCTGGCTCAGTTTTTTGAAGAGAAGTATAATGCGGATTATTACAGTGAAGGCTATCTTGAACTGACAGTGAACTTAATTTTTTTAGTTTGTAGCTGAGCTCTCTTTCACCTCCTGGATACGTTTCCTTGCAGCTTATGCTTAGCCAAGGTTCATTTTTCGTAGCTTGACCGATGAACCAGGCTTGAATTTTGCAGCATTTAAGCTATAAACTGGTCTATGGTCTGTCCTACTTAAATTTCAAAGGAGCTCCAGCGAACCCAGCCCACAGCGCACAGGAGACACCCCTAATTTGCTAGGTTACCGGAATCAGTCAGGCCATTCAGAGAAGGATTTAAATTCCTGAAACAAGTGACCAAATTGTTGAATTTGGTGCAAACTATTATAGAAACCATGAGACGCAACGTTGTCTTAAGTGGGCAAAAATAAACAGAAGTGACTTCTGTTCTGTGTGCGCATGTGCCACACTGTTGTTTCATATGATATGCTATCTTTAACATATGGGAAAGGTACTACATATGGCATAGCTGCTTCTTTGCAGTTTCAGTTTACACTTTTGCTAGATATTGTTTACGTTCTCAAATTTCTGCACTAACATATTGAAAACACAAGCTTCATTAACCTCATGATTTTTGTCGGATTTAGTACAGCTAAAGTTTAATGCTAACTATCAAACTATCAACATGTGAAACTTTGGATGGATGTTAGTACCAAAAGCAAACATAGGGATACCACTGTAAAGCTGTGCCAACCAACCTGTAAACAGCACATAACCTGAGACTGTCAAAACTAATTTTGTTACTTTTGTATTGGAAAATGCTTTTGGTACATGAGCACCAGTGCTCCTGATTCTATAAAAAATAAACACAATATTTTTGAGACTCCAAATATTCTGAAATTAAATACGTGCATACATATACACATTACAAACATACAGTAGAAATTTCGGGGCAAAATATGCCATATTTTAAGCTATACAAAAAAGACAAATTTCTGACAAAAAACTAAGACTTTCTATCCCCATATACATCCACGAATTTGTCTTTTTTCTGTAGCTCAAAATACAGCGTAATCTCTAACGAAACTTTCGCACCAGTATTTATGACATGTGTATGTATTCATGGAATAAAATTTATGATTTTTCAAACACAAAATATACATTTTTAAAAAACCAGGAGCACTGGTGCTCTGGTGCACCAAATCTCCTCTCCTTTTGTATACGTCTAAATGATTCCTTTTATGTACTAACAGGAAGGAGCTGGGAGAGACTATACGAAATTCCCCCAAAATACTGTCGGAAAGCAGGCCAGAAAGCAGGTCAGAATAGGGAGCTCATGCTTCGACCTCCTTATCCTCGGTGGTGTGGGGATAATTATATTCCTGAGTATGGCCAGAAGATGGATGTTGTAGCAGTTGTTATCAATCCTTGGAAAGTAGGTGACTTGGTTGACTGGTGGCACAATAGTTGTTTCTGGACTGGGAAAATTATTGAGTTACTGGGCGTTGACAAAGTTAAGGTAAGTATTTAGTATGGTTAATGGAAAATGGCGATTGCCTGCTCTTCATGAAAGCAAATAGTTATCCACTGTTATTTAAACTCGTCTTAACTATTTTTTGTTCGAAAGGTTAGCAAATAAGCATCATTATGTTATTTGTATTCAAATTTCACTTCGAAGAGATTCTAAAATATTTTACCTAGTGTCATGTTATTGTTCAAATGGTGATATACTCGGGTATTCTTTTGCCGCGTCCTGAAAATCATGCGAAGTTGTTAGGAGCGTGAATGAATATTGTTTTTTATTTGAGTAAAATGATTGCTGAAGTTATTATGCTTGTTTATATGCAAGTCATTGTTTCAAGCTGTCTTTGGTATATTTGCACAAAGATTGCACTAGCTATTGATGTGTCATGACCATGCACGTTGCACGGTGATAATGCAAATCTGAGAAAGATGAGAAGTTGCAACTTCTCAAACATTTAGTAATCATAAATTCATAATCCAAGGTCGCAAACATATCTTAAAGGAAAACTCTCATTCGTAACACCGGGAGAGGAACTAAGAATCACATCTGTCAATAAATATGCCACTTGTGTTTGTTCCTGCGTCCCACTTACCAGTGTTATAGCCTGGTAAGACTAGGTACCAAAATTTTCTGGTTCTATAAACGAAAAATAAAGTGAGGCAAACTTCAGCCAAAGTATGAGGGGTATGGCATCCGAAAGAAGTTCATGCCTTCTTTTCTAGCAAACAATTTGACTCTCTCGGTGCAAACATGGTTTATTGTTGTGTCCATAATGTAACCTTTTTCTTTGCCTTTTTTTTGTTAGTGATAACAAACTTGTTTCCTTTTTCTATCCGCCATTGCGTATTTTACAGCACAGATGTTTGTTGCTATGTTTGGGCGATTACATTTAATATGCGCTATATTATATATTTTTACTTGGTCCTTGTCTTCAGATAGCTTGTACTGAAATACCGCTAGGTGAAGGTGGATGTTATGAAGCCGATGTTGATGACCTGAGGCCAGCGCTTGATTGGTCCCTCGAAAAAGGGTGGAGCGCTCCTCTTTCAAAGGTAACTGCATAATAATTCAGTGTCTGATGAAATATCCTAAGCATTGGAACACGTTCATTTTTCACAACAGGCAGGCCAACATTACCAGCTTGTTCGACACTATCTAGGCCGAGGCCAGATAGCGGGCATTAGTAGGGCCAATTGGATTGGCGGCACTTCTCTCTGTGCCTCCTAGCATGTAGGGTGTTGCTTTGTAACTATGTGGTTTTGGCCTGTCGGGGCCTTCTGTACAAGATCTTTCTATCAATGCATCAAGACACAAGACTTCTGCTTTTTCTCGAAGGAAAAAAGTGGCAACACAAGACTTTTGCACTATATCATGGAGCTGGTTACTTGCTTCCAAACTTCAGTTTCAAGAAGATATTTTCCTTATCGTGTGAAATTCACTAACTGATCAATCTGAAATAAAAAGCGAAAAGCAGAGACAATCTTGAAAATTTCCGAGCATGATCTTATCACTACCTTTCTATTCATGTTTTACAAGCTGATCCAACAATCGTGATATTCTGTTAATCAAAAAATAATTTGACCTAAGATCCTGACACTGAAAACCTTGATTATTTGTGTGTAGATATGCCTTACCAATTATTAATTTCTCTAAGGTGGAAATAATATAAACAAAGAAATGTGCTTTTCATGGTAGGAGAATTTAGTATCAATTAATTATATAACTTCATTAATTTATTTAATTAGATAGATTTTCGTTCCACTATATTCTGGAACTAACAGTTATTTTATTGTGCCAGGAAAATGGTGAAAGCTGGTATACTGCTCGTTTGGTCACAGAGAACCCAGGTATTTACTAAGTTGCTGATTTCTATAAACTATATGGTTTTCATACAGCTCTTCAATTGTGATAGCGTAGTCTGTCATATTTTGAAGCATACCACCCAGCACCAGGAAAGTAATCAGAATCTTAGCTGATTCTGCTCCATTTGGCCAGTTGGTCCCTCATCTAAACGTTTGGTTGTGGTGCTAGGATTGTTGCGCTTATGCGTTATAAACACAATCAACTTCTCAGCTATGCATGAAAAAATCAGGTTATGACTGAGGGTTTTATCTCGAATATGTAGACATTTTATTAGCTGTTCTGTTGGTTTGACCTGTGTTGACAATACTGGAGGACTCCATTCTGATAACATTCATCGGTCATTTTGATTTTTGAGTATCTGGATAGGTAGCTTTGTGATGTGGGAGATGTCGAATCAAACCCATTCCTTGTAAGTAGGGTGCTGCGCTGGCCATTTTAGTGGCCTGTGTTTGAGTGTTTTTCTCGTTGTACAAAACTCTCTTTAACTTCTCGCTCTAACAGAATGAGCAGGGGCAGAGCTAAGCTGTCTCTTGTCCTTGTGAATAGGGATGTTCCTGAATGAAGCATATCCTCAGGAGTTGATAACTCTAACCCCCTTTCCATCAACGGGAGTCAGCAAATGATGGGACTAGTGTTACCTCCTTGTTTCCAATGACTCTTCCTCATCTCCTGAGCGTAGTGCTCTTCGCCAAAAAATGACTCCTTTCTATTCTTACCTGTCCGTCTTCATCAGAGTCCTCATCTGCAGCAGCTCCCCAGTCTTATCTACTAGCAATCCCTCGATCAGCAGTGCAGTCTGACATTTACTGGCAAGCCTTGTCAATGAAAATCCTTAACCCATCGAGACATTCACTAAATCTTTTTCCTGGAAATAACTGTTGAAACATCATCCCTTAAAACACTTCACAATGGTCAACGCAAGTTTACTATAATTTCAAGCACACATACCTTGTCATGCTGAATGTAGACATTTCCTCAGAACAACCACTATAATGCAGCTTCTTGCCAGTGCTGCAAAACTCTTGTCCAAAGTAAAATCTTAATTGGCAGATTTAGGATTTGATCTCCGGTTTCACAGGAATAGGATCAAGGGTCGAACCAGATAGGCGTACATGCTGCCCGTTGACATGCGCGCGTTTGAGCGGCACGGTTTCGCCTATGTCGACCTGGACGCCACCTCGCCTGGTCCGATCGTCCAGTCTGCTCTGTTCATGCAGATCCCGCATGGTATGGAGGCAGAAACTGGAACAAGCGCCCATGGAGCCACACTCGTTGTGTTTCGCACGCGAGTTCGCCGCCAACGGGAGCCCATTCCAGGCGGAAGAGCACAATGTCTACCTCGAGTGCCATGAGGACGCGCCCAACCGTCTCCGCTTCAACCACGGTGGCTACGTTGTGCTCTCCCTCGTTGCGTTCCCGTTTGAGCACTGGAACCGTCCGCACATCCGTGTGTCCCACGTCATCATGGCGAACCCGATGGAGGTTGCCGAGCTCTGCATGACCGGTCGGGAGTTCATCTCCGTGGTGACCGTCGCCAAGTACGAGTACTTCGCTTGCATCCCGCAGGACCTGAATGTCAAGAACGCGGATGGTGTCTTCACGGTCATCCCTGTCCGCCGCCTGCGCCGTTGGCCGCTGGCTAACGGCCCTTTCCCACCTCCACCACCCCCTCCTGGTGGCCCAGGCGGCCACGACGGGCCCAACGGCCATCGGTGACCATAGCGGTGGCCCCGTCGATGGTCCTAGCGGCCCTCGCGGCCCTCCCTACGCCTATGCACCGCGTAGCGCGGCATACACGATGCTTGCCCTGCTCTTCCCCCGCGGCGAGGGCACCAATGGTGGTGGTGGTGGGCGCCAAGCTCCAGCCGTCAGCGATGACGTCTTCCTCGATATTCCTCCGGCCTTGGTGCTGACGGGGTCCCCTTCGCTGCCATCAACACAGGCGGGTTCACCGGTGCCCCCGATATCAGGATCGCGGCCTGTGATGTCTACTTCCACCTCGTCGTGCGTGGTGACGAGGGCGAGGCCTACTTCCGCGTTCCATGGCCTGCTCTGACGCGCCAGGTCCTCGCGGGCTGGCCCATGTCAACGTCGTCTCTGGTGCGGTGGGCTCCATCAAGGGCGTCTCCAAGTCCGTCTCGGTGCACGTCCTGGCTGACGCCGTCGTGTCCGACGCTCTGGCCTCGTTCGCGCCTGCGTCTGCTCCAATGGAGCATGTCGCTACCGCTGCCTCCCCACCGGCTGCAGCGGCCCTGCCTGCTGACGGCGTGCCGGTCCCTGCCCCCACAGAGCAACGCTGCAAACGTGCACGCACTTGTCTGCCTGTGCGCGCCAGCGCGCGTATGAGGGGCAAGGCGCCCGCCCTCTGCAAGTCGGTTATTGACATGGCGGTAGAGCTCAAAGCGGCCAAGATGGGCACTCGCAGTGTGCCCCCGGTGGTTCTGCCGCCCTTCACCTGCCTGGAGATCAAGTCGATGTCTGCTGCTTGCCAGCTCCTGCTGGACGGCGCAGTTCTTCAGCTCGACGCAGCGATGATGGTGCCCGATGGTGGCCATGAGTGAGCAACCTACATGCTGCGGTTCAGCGATGGCCGCCCCTTTTTGTCGTGGTGTTGCTACCGCTGCTTGCTGCATGCTGCAGCTTGCCGTTGCGTGTACCGCCAGGGATCCCTGTCCCCTACCTAGCGTGAGTGAGTGCTGCGTTTTGCTGTGAGTGTGGTAGAATCTGCAGCTGTCTGGGTTGTGTGTGTTGTTCCTTTGTGTAAATCTAGAGCTAAGGCAGCCTGTTGCCCTCCCTGTTTCGTATGAATAGGAATAGAGTGTGTAAAAAGCTGTTCGTTGGTTCCTGGAACACTCGCGGCCTGAACGACTCAGGCAAATGCACGGACGTCAAACGCAACCTCTCCGCTCACGCCCTCTCCATCATTTGCCTGCAAGAGACAAAGCTTACTGACGTCTCGCCATCCAAAGCCTCTTCCTTCTTGCCGCTGGGATTCAGGAACCTTGCGTCCAAGGCCTCCGTTGGAGCCTTCGGTGGCCTGATCACTGCATGGCGTGAAGACCTGGTCGGCCACGTCTGCGACATGGAGCTGCGCTTCACCCTAACCACGTTCCTGGAATTCACCTTGGATGGATCGCGGTTCGCGGTTTCGAATGTGTATGCCCCCTGCGACTCCACCCTGCGTGGAGAGTTCCTCGATGAGTTGCGCTCTCTCGCGTCTCTCTGCACCCTTCCTTGGCTCCTCGTGGGTGACTTCAACATGACCCGCTCTGCATCGGAAAAGAACAACCACCACTTCGACGCCGCAACCCCTGAGGCGATCAACGATGTCATCGATGAGCTGGTGCCCCAAGAACTGCCGCTCCTCGATCGCCAGTTCACTTGGACGAAGAACGGGGAGGTTCCCACTCTTGTGCGTCTCGACCGTGCATTCATCAATCCCCAGTGGAGCGAGGCGTTGTTCAATTCAACGCAGCGTTCGCTCGTCCGCAACACCTCCGATCACCTGCCGCTGTTGGTGGAGGCCACTTCCTGTGCTCCCGCCTCCCAGATTTTTCGGTTCGAAAAATTCTGGGTCGTCTCCCCGGACTATCGAGCCTTGGTGGAGGATGTTTGGGCCAGGCCATCGAATCAGATTGACGGTACGGCCCATCGGCTTTCGCGTAAGCTGAAATGGGTCCGCGCAGAGTTGAAGAAATGGGTTAGGTCTAGGCTCAGGCCCGGTGTGGTTATTTCGAACTGCAGGGAGGTTATTTCCCTCCTGGACCTGGTGGAGGAATTTCGCGCACTCTCGTGTTAAATCCCTCCTTCATTCCCTCGTCAAGATGCAGCTATCTTCGGAGTACAAAAGCTCGATGCTTACTGGAAAATAGTGGTACACATATCGGCTGTGCAAGCTTGGGGATGAGAACACCTCATTCTTCCACGCGAATGCCTCTGCGTGCTTGCGGCGGAACCAAATAAAGGTCCTCCATCCGATGGTCATCCCGTGATGAATCATGCTGATAAGGAGCGGGTACTACATGCCTTCTACTTGGCGCTTCTTGGGACAACGTCGCCCGTTGTTTGGGATCCTAACCTCGCTGCGCTACTGCCCCTGATTGCTGGGTTGTCCGCTCTCGAGCTTCCTTTTTCTGAGGAGGAACTGAAGAAAGCCCTCTGGTCGATGCGCTCCGACAGCAGCCCTGGTCTCGACGGCTTTGGTCCCGCGTTCTTCAAGGCCTTCTGGCCAGTGGTGAAGGGCGACCTTATGAGCTTTGTTACGGAATTCCACAGCGGTGGCGCCCACCTTTCTGGCGTCAACCAGGCTTTTATTGCGCTCCTCCCCAAGACCGCGGAGGTAGTCACTGCGGATGGTTTCAGCCCCATCTCCCTTCAGAATTGCGTCATGAAGATCATCACCCGCATCCTTACGACGCGACTCCAGCAGTTCATCGAGCAGCTTGTCGCCTTTGAGCAGTCTTGCTTCATTGCTAGACGCTGCATTGTTGACAACTTCTTGTACGCTGCAGAGCTCGCGCAGTGCTGTTGCCTCCGTGAAGCCCCTACCATTCCCCTCAATCAGGACTTTAAGAAGGCGTTCGACTCCGTGAACTGGTGCTCCCTCGACGCTATCCTTGAGGCTTGCGGCTTCGGCTCGTTGTTCCGCACTTGGATTCGCGGGCTCTTGACCTCGGGGAAGGCTGCCGTTCTTCTCAACGGTGTCCCGGGGAGGTGGATGGAGTGCAAGAATGGCCTGCGCCAGGGTGACCCGCTATCACCCTACCTCTACCTGATCGTGGCCGGGCTCTTGCGACAGCTGGTCACTGCTTGCTCCACCCCATCGTCGACGACCTCCCCTGCCCCGTGATCCAGTATGCAAACAACACTCTGATCCTTGTGCGAGCGACTCGGTCGGAGGTGGACACCTTCCCCGCCGCGACCGGGCTAACTATCAACTACCACAAGAGCACGTTTGTGCCCATCTGTGTGCCCGCCAATGATGTTGCTTCTCTTGCGGCGATTCTAGGGTGCTCCATCTCGACGTTCCCCAGACATACCTAAGCTTGCCGCTGTCAGACAGCAAGCTACCCGCCAACGCGCTAGACTTCCTCGCTGAGAAAATTGCGGCGCATATCCCTAGTTGGCGGCTACCCACTCTTGACCCTGGCAGCAGGCTGACACTCACCACCGCTGTGCTCTCTGCGCTGCCGTCGTTTGCCACGTCTGCGCTGCCCGTCCCTAAGGGCACGCTCGTTCGGATGGACAAACCTCGTTGCTCCATGTTCTGCTGCCACCTGCTCCGGTGGAGATTGCTTGGTGTCATGGGAAACTGCTTGCCGGCTCCGTTCCGAGGGTGGCTTGGGCCTGATTGATCTTGGGACGCAAAACACATGTCTGCTGCTCAAGAATGTCTATTGACTACTCATGGGTGAGGAAAATCCATGGACTGTGTGGATCTGACAATGATACTTGTGGGGGAGCCGCATCCCACGACACCTCTTTGGAGAAGCTTCGTAGATCTCATACCTCATCACCTCTGTGCGAGTGGGGGATGGTAGCACAACCTCCTTCTAGATGGATAACTGGACCTCTGTGGGCCCACTTCATGCCGCTCTCCCCTCTGCGTTCTCCCACGCGTTCTCCCACGCGTTCTCCCACTGCCTGGATGCGGATGCGATGGTTGCCGCTGGTACGCGTGTGGGTGCCGCCGGCCTTGCCCGGTGCGATCGCGTTTCTCCCGCCGCCGCGGCGGACTTCGCCATGCTTGAAGACGCCCTCGCCCGCCACCGTCCCACGCCTGTGCTGTGCCGGACAGACGTGCGCTCGTTGGGGGCGCACCCACAGGTTTAGAGACAAGCGATGCGTACCGCCTCCTTCACAGCACGGACCGCGGCCCCTCTCCACGAACTGAACTGGGACACTTTTGTGCCGGTCCAGATCAAGGTCTTCATATGGATCCCGAGGCATCGTAGGACGCGCACCAGGGCGCGCTTGTGCCCTCTGGCCATCTTACATTCGTCGGATTGCCCCTTCTGCCCCGGTGCTGCCTTTTTAAAGAAAACCAGCCTGGACCGGTTTGAGAACAGTTTCGTGAAGACGGAGGTTTCACCGGTTTACTGAACCCCAGTGGCGGACCCTGCTTCATTGATACCTCCCTCAAATAGGTTTTCATGTGCTGCATTTCTTAGAATTAAATCTACTTTGTGTTTTCCTTTGAATTGTTCATCTAGAGTTACATTAAATTAGAGCAACTGTCTTTGCAGCACACCATAATATTTGTTTACTATTGGTATACAGATACAGGAAGTAGCAGCTTAGATGAGGACATCGAGCAATCTTATGGTTGCATCAAGGAAGTACAGAAGTGCTTGAATGGATCATTTGACACAGGGATGCAGGAATTACGGAAGTGCTTGAATGGATCATCTGTTACCACGAAGGAAGCGATGGACCGAGATGTAAAACATCTAGCCAATACATATGTCAGGCGCTCCATGAAAAGTCAAAGGCGCAGTGAGGAGGAGCAGCAAAAATGCAGAAATGAAGAGCTTGATACGTCTCTAGAGGCCAGATATCCAATAGCGCAACTTGCACCCGATGAAACCGATGAACACTGCATGAACAGCCAAGCAGATTGCCCGACGTCTACAATGGCCAATTCTGGACAGTCTTCTTACTTCCTTACCAATGGCCAATCAGGTCTCGCCAGTTTTAAAAAGCTCAAGACCTCAACTGAGCATGCATCAGTTCAGCCTCCATCTCCTGACACTGTTTGTGAGGCTTTGATGGATGTGGAGAAAGTAGCACACCAAATCAGAAGGGCCGAGGATCTCCTGCACTCTATTGACGATGCTCCATCAAGCAGAGCGCTTGCGCCTTCTTGGAGGTTCAGTCGGTAAAGCATAACTGGAGTCATATTTGTAAAGGTAACAATCTTGTCTTGTCTTGATCAAGATTTCCTTTCGCTAGACGTGAGGTTCTCTATAGCAAGCATATAATTTTTGTTTTGTTTTGTCATGACATGTTTGTCTTTAGTGCAGTTCCTATGAAGTCATTGCACAGACGACAGACTGATCTGTTATCCTGACTCACCCGATCCTGTTCATGCTGGGAATGATACCAAACTACCCGTGTGGATAAGTGAACTTTTGGCAGCAAGTAATGTTGGCAGCAGTTTGATCACTGATCCTAGATAGCTCGTTGTATCATTTTGTTTGTAATGCTATGGCATGCGACCGTAATATGATTTAGCAACTGCCAAGCATTAGCTAGTCATGTATTTCCTCTGTTCCAAAATAAGTGTCACAGTTTTATCTAGATACGGTCTAGACAAAGCTGCAGCACTTATTTTAGAATGGAGGTAGTATTATGCAGGGCTGCCGTCCAAGAATTGTCATCTTCCATGCGTGATCATTAGGGTATGATACTAGAGATAGTCTACTTACTGGTTGCAATTGTAAGCTAGTCTCAACAAGTGTTCTGTTACCAGTGAATGCAATGTTCTTGGTTTGAGAATGGAGTTGATCTCAACCTGTGCAATCTTCTCTATGAGAGACATTCTTATTTTCTGTGATGTCCAAATGGCTGCCTTTGGTCTTGAGCTTTTCAAACCCTATTGTTTACAATTTGGTCCATGGGAAGGCGTGCCAGATGTTTTGTTTATCGTTCTTTGCTCAGTACAGACTTTGTGTATGGGATCATAACGGTGACACGATGCGGATAATATAGATGCAGAGTTGCAGGTCTACGGAAAGATTGACGGAAACTAGCAGGTTTGATCAATGGATGTTTTGATCTGTTTTGCTATGTGTGGTGTAGCATGGTGCTAAGCTACTAACCTGTATATCTCTATAATTTTGATGTGGCACTTCTTCTCCCGGTGGTGCCTATGAATACATCGCGCAGAAGGACTGATCCTGATTCTTCTTATCCTGTTCGTGCTGAGACTGAGAGTGATACCAGGCTACTGTATCTATGGATTGCAGTGAAGCTAACCGCTCGCGACGAGTATTACTGGTAGCAGTCGCATCATCGATCATACGTAGTAGATAGCTCGTGGTGTCATTTAGCCGGTATTAGTAGCTCACGCGCTTATGACCGTATAATCTGCTGTAGCAAAAACTGTTGAACATTAGTAGTCTGTCATCCAAGAAATACCATATTACATGCATGATCAGGGTAAGACACTAGATACTAGATACTGTTTAGTTAGAGCATCTCTAGCAGAGCCCGTAAACGTGCCAAAACCGAAAAATAACCGTCAATTTAGGGGTTCAGGTTGAAAAATGGTGCCGATCAGTTACCGTAAAAGGCCAAAACCGAAAAACTTTTTTCGGACCGAGACCAAAAACCCAAATCGGCCTGTATTTGTAGGGGTCGATCAAGCGAACCGACCGCTCGATCCATATCTAGGGGGCGCTGAAATTTTAGTTGACGCAAGTGCTCGCTCTCTCCGTCCCCGCGCCGCCACCACACTCCGCCGCCGCACTGCCCGCTTCGCCCGAGCCTCGCATCCCGGATACTTATAGGTCGCCCCGCACGTACCCCGCCGTTGTTCCTCGCCCAACTCCGGGTGCCGCCCCCGCCGCCGCGCCGTCCGAATCGAGGATGAGCTCCAACGACGACTTCGTCGATGTCGATCTGTCGGATTCGTCGAGCTCGGATGATTCCTACCTCGACGAGCTTCTGCAGGACAACGAGATGGAGGCCACGATGCTCCTCCTCTCCGTCAAGGAGCTGGAGGACCGCGCGAAGCTGCTGAATCGGATGCGCGGGTCGGTGCTGGGCCGAAACCACATCCACCGATATCGCCTGCTCGGCCACGAGTAGCTGATGGAGGACTACTTCGCCGAGATACCTACCTATCCGCCCCATCTCTTCCGTAGGAGGTATCACATGCGGTGTAGTTTGTTCATCAGAATAATTAAGGCATGCGAAGCCAATTCGAATTACTTCAAGCAACATAGAAATGCCGCCGGCGTGATGGGTTTCAGCGTGTTCCAAAAAATCTCTGCTGCCATGAGGGTCATTGCGTATGGCATCCCTGCGGATTACATCGATGAGTATGTTCGAATTGGCGAAGATACTACATCGGAGTCGGTGCGCAGGTTTGCTCGCATGATTATCAAGTTGTTTGGGCCAACCTAGCTCCGAGCTCCCAATGAGGATGACACCAAATGATTGATGGAGATAAATGAGAAAAGAGGTTGGCCTGACATGCTTTGTAGTCTTGATTGTATGCATTGGACATGGAAGAATTGTCTAAAGGCATTACATGAACAGTACTGTGGCAAGAGCAAAGATGCAACCATTGTATTTGAGGCCGTTGCATCACAAGATTTGTGGATTTTGCATTGTTTTTTGGTCCACCGGGAACACTCAATGACATCAACGTGCTGCAAAGATCCCTTTTGTTTGCCAAATTAGCAAATGGGGAAGCACCTACTTGCAACTACAAGGTCATGAACAATGAGTACACAATGGGATATTACCTAGCCGATGGCATCTATCCGAATTGGGCAACTTTTGTTAAGTCTATCAAGGATCCCCAAGATAGAATAGAAGCTGAATTTGCCAAAGCTCAAGAAGCAGCTCACAAGAACATTGAAAGAACTTTCAGTGTTTTGCAAGCTAGGTTTGCCATTGTTCGTGGCCCAGCCCAATTTTGGGACAAAAACACCGTTGTCAATATCATGACATGTTGTGTGATTCTTCACAACATGATCACCGAGGATGAAAGAGAATTGAGCTTGCCCTGATTCTATGACAACGTTGGTACCCGAGTGGAACCCCAACGCAATCCGGATCACATTGAAGTTTTCCTTGAAACTCATCGGCAGATTGAGAATGCCAGTATCCATGCCCAGCTCGTTTATGATCTGAAGATGCACCACTGGCAGCGACATGGCCGTCGCCTTTGATCCTACCATTTCATTCATTTATTTGTCACATGTATCATTGTTGAGATATTTGTTCATTTGTCCAATTTTCCGAGAATTGTTGTAATTTAGTTGAGACATTTTTCATTTGTTCAATTTTCCCAAAACTGTTGTAATAATTTGGTACAGACTATTGTTTATGTGTTGTAATAATTTGGATGATTATTTGATTAATTATAATCCATTGTTGTATGTCCTGCATTTGAATTCTATGAAATACCCTGCCTGTATGAAAAACAGAATTGGTTTACGGGCTCTGTTCTGCACCAGCGTTTTACGACACATAAAGACGAATTTGGTGAACTGAACTACATTTTTTCAGTTCACGTTTTTACGGGCTCTGCTAGAGATGCTCTTACTGACTGCAACAACGTCAGTTCATCTCAAGAGTCCTATTACCGTGATTCGTTTGAGAATGGAGTTTATCTCAACCTTAACGTAAGAGCATCTCCAACGGGACGACGAAACGAACCGCGTGGTCAAAAAATTCGTCTGGGAGCCAATGGTCCAACGCATAGTGACTGTGCCGTTTGCGGAGACGCAAATGCGGCGCATATTTGCGTCTGGATGCATCTCTGCGGACGCTGCGCGATTACACCGAGTGTTCGCGCGCTTTTCCCAGGGCCCGCTTCGCAGCGACCTATTTCGAGCGCATCGCTTCCGCGGCTGTCGCTTCTGCAGTCATCGCTTCGGTGTCTCTGCAAGAGGCTTCGTTATCAATGGCATCGTCTCCCGCGCGTGTCCGTCCTTTAAAATGCGACGGGCATTGTCCCTGCCATTGCCCACACCACCAACATGTCCGCTCACCACCGCGTGCCGCCGCATCCACCATGGGAAAGAAAAAGCAAAACTCCAAGGCGTCTGGCAGCGGCACCAAGAAAGACGCGCGGGCGAAAAGGGTGTTGCTCCCCGTCGATATGGCGCGGGTGTTGCACGCCAACTAGGTGGTGTGCGATCGCTGGAGCGACGTGCACCTTCCTGGTGGCGGCCGGCGGCTCAGCTATTGTCGGGTGCCTGTCCCGCAGGTGCCTCGTCGCGAGCCGGAGAGGAGCACCAAGATTCGGAATAGGCGGGTTACCTACCGCCGGACCTCCGCGACGATCCAAACTTCGCCATTAGCTCAAATCAGTGGCACAACTGGCGCCATACCGAGGAGGATCCGAGGAGGAAGGCGGGCTTCCTCGGTGACCAAGATTTCCCGTTCGCGCACCCGCCGCCGCCTCATCGTCGAACACGGCACCTGCCGACGCCTCCACAGGACAACGACAACGAGGATGAGGACGACAATGAAACGCTGGCCTACCAGAACGAGGAGGCGAAGGACGACAGCTACGACTTCATCGCCTACGTCTTCCATGACTGCCGGACGGCCATGAAGGAGGGCCGGAAGTTTGACTTCCCGCCGACCATGACCGACGAGGGTATTGAGAGGCTCGGCCTCCTCGTCTCGCAGGTGGACCGAGCGGTGCAGCTGCCGCTGCTCCGGTACGCCACCCAATTCATCCAGTTCATGCCACCTGGCCTCACAGAGGAACAACCCTACAACAGGTATCGCTGCCGCCGCCTCCTGTACCTCCGCCGTTCAACCCGTGGGCTCCTCCACCTCCACCACCGACGGCACCGATGTGTGTTCCGCTGGTTGCCAACTGGCCGTGATAGGTACCGGACTTCATCGTGCTCGATGATGACAATGAGGATTAGGCTAGGGCTTTTAGTTTTTATACTGTATTTTATATTTTCTTTTTATCACTATGTAAATTATAATTAAACAATGTGAACCCAAAAAATTGCATCGTGCACCTAGGGGGCAGCTCTGTTTGAATGGACGTGTGGTCAGTTTCGACCATTTCGACCAACGTAAACAAATATATACGGATAGGGGACTGCTGAGCGTCCCCCAGGGGATTAGAATTCTAATCCCCCGGGTGGACAGCCCTTGGATGAGCTCGATTGGACCGCCTAGATCGTGACACGTGTCACAGTATACCTTAGTCCCACTTTTGCTACCATAATGTACCAAAGTAGCAAAAAACGGTTCGTTTGTAGCAAAATCAATCCAATTGTAGCAAAACACGATTCACCCAAAATACACACAGATCTCGTCGGAGACTCGCCGGAGACCTCGCCGGAGACGATGTAGCAGACATGTTGTACTATTGTAGCAAAACAATTACGGTATTGTAGCAAAACCTATCTCAACGGAGACCTCGCAAAAAAACTCGCTGGAGATGTCACCCAGGAACTCGCCGGAGTCGTCGCCGGAAACCTCACCGGAGACATGGTAGCAAAAAATATATGCTAAAGTAGCAAAAAAACACACAAATTGTAGCACCTTTTTTTTGCTATTGTAGCAAAACCGACCTCACCGGAGAACTTATAGCAGAAATACAGAACAAGTGTAGCAACGATATATAGAACAAAAGTAGCAAATCCGACTTCGCCGGAGAAGTTCGCCAGAAACATCGGAGCTACAATATTATACCAATTGTAGCGGCGCGGCCGGCCGTGTGTAGCAGCGCAGGCCGGCGACCTTTTGTAGCGGCGCGGCCGGCCGTGTGTAGCAGCGACGACGAACTTGTGTAGCGGCGCGGCCGACCGTGTGTAGCAGCATCGGCGACCTTTTGTAGCGGCACAGCGAGCCGTGTGTAGCAGTGCCGATGACCTTTTGTAGCATCCTAGCACCACCATCCTCCATCGTAGCACGAGATGCGCCACCCCTCGAAGCAAGTGTCGGTTTGCAGGCCGCGTCCCCCTTGGTGAGGATTGGGGGGAGCTGCAGGCGACGACGCTGTGGAGGGGAGGGGACGGATCGGCCGCAACGCGCCGACGAGGAATACGGTGGCGCCGACACGTTGGTGGATTCGGCAACGAGGCTGCGTCGACGACGGCCTGCAGCAGGCTCCTTCTCCGAGCCAAGTGCCACCACCTCCGTGCATCAGCGCCCTTTTCCCCGCGCGCGGTCATCTTCTCGGCTCCGCAGGGAGGCGCGATAGTGGTGCTCCGCGGGAGGAGGCGCAGCACCGGCGGAAGCGCGTGACGACTGTGCTCCGCGGGGTGCGCGCGGCAGCGGCGGAAGCTTGCCGGCGCATGGCGGCGGCAGATATGCAAGCGGGGCGGCGCGAGAAGGCGGAGCTGCAGCGCGGGCGGCGCGAGGAGGCAGAGCTGCGGCTCGGGCCGGCGCTCCGGCAAAGGACGCGCTCCGGCTTCGAGCGCCTCCGCGAGGCACCAGCGGCGAGCAAGGAGCGGAGGACGCACGGCGGATTCCGGCCAGACGAGAGAGGAGCGCCGGCGTCGAGCGAGATAGGAGCAGCAGCAGGCCACTTACCCCGGCGGCGGAGGAGCACCCATGGGGGATTGGGGGCAGCTCGGCAGTTCTACGGGAGACGGCAGAGCGGATGGGGACGATGCAAAGGGATAAGGTTGGGGTGGGGCCTACCACGATCGAACAGTTCAACGCGTCGTGGGCGAGGCGCATCGAACAGCTGCGCATCCGGGGGATCAGAGCGCTGTTCCCCCGGGGGAAGAGCAGCGTTTCCCATACGGATAATTTATGCGTCCATTTTTGGGTCGCCTATGATCCTAATATATGTTCTTGGTGAGAGATCTGTGCGTGTGAGCACGCGCACGCAAAGGGCCGCCCTCCGTATCTGGACCTATGCAAACCCCGTTAACGCATTCCGGCCTATCAACTCAGCCTAGAGCTACGGGCCACTTTTCCAGGCCCGATTCGTTCTTTTTCTTCCTTGAATCAAAACTGTCTGCTCTGTTTCTCCTCATTCATCAACACTGTTTCTTGAGTTTATAATTGCTAGTTTCCCCAAGGCTTCCAGGGAACAAAAAAAGAAGCACCCCCAGCTGCAATATATTATCTTATCCTCTATGGCCTTGCTGGTCCAAATCACTTGATAAAAACTAGTCGATCAGTACCCAAGACAGAGATCACCTAAGCCGACTTGGACGCTAGCCTGATCAGCAAACAGATAATTGACTCGAGACTCTGTAGCTACTATCATCTGGTGGAGAGGCATGCGGTGAAGCAACCATGTTGGCTACATTTCGTCATCGCCCTAGCAGAAAATCCATCGGACTTATCCCGGTCGAGCTATGTGTGAGCCCTGTCACATATGGCTGTAGAGTGGAGACTCCACCACCAGCTTATCAACATCACATGCATTTTCCACCCGGCTGAAGCGGTAGTAGACACTCCCCCGAACTGACCTTTCTTTTTATGGTTGTTATATTGTGATCCAAATTTCAAGAAGAGGCTAATTTCTGACGAGCGGAGCGAGGCCCGCGCCGGTAGGCTTGGGCCACCGAGGTCCAGCAGGTGCACCTGGGGGGAGCGGGGGGCGAAGCCCCCCGCGGTACGGATCGTTGCCACTGTCTATATATATTTCCTGTAAGCCGCCGCTAGGGTTTCGTCGCATTATTGTATACCCACGGCGTTTGTAAACACCACCGAAATAGTGAAGTTTTGCTGGCTAGCGCCCGTGGTTTTTCCCTTGTGTGTTGCAAGGGTTTTCCACGTTAAAATCTCGTGTCCCCTGCAGTGTTTTACTTTTCGTTCTTCGTTTATTGTGCATTTCGATTATAACAAGTGGTATCTGAGCCCGTGTTCTTTGGATCTAGGGTTTGCGAGATGTCGTCACTGAAGTTCGATCTACCGCAGTTGGACTACACCACGAGATTTGCTTTGTGGCAAGTGAAGATGAGGGCGATTCTTGCCCAATCTTCATATCTGGATGAAGCGATCGATGCTTTCGGCGAGAAAGCGAAGGATACATGGACCAATGCGGAGAAGCGGAAAGACCGTAAGGCTTTATCGTTGATTCAACTCCATCTGTCCAATAATATTCTGCATGAAGTGCTGCAGGAGAAAACCACCGCCGAGTTATGGGTCAAACTAGAGGAGATCTGTTTGTCCAAGGATCTCATGGGCAGATTGCACGTGAAGATGAAGCTGTTCTCGCATAAGCTGCAAGAGGGAGGTTCGGTAATGAATCACCTATCTTCCTGGAAAGAGATTGATTCTGATTTGCAGTCTATAGAAGTTAAGTATGAGGATGAGGATTTAGGTCTTCTTCTTTTATGCTCGCTGCCTAATTCTTTCAGTAATTTTCGTGACACCATATTATTGAGCCGCGACAAACTAACGCTCGCGGAAGTTTATGATGCTCTCCAACAAAAGGAGAAAATGAAATCTATGGTGCAGGCTGAAAGTTCGTCCTCCAAGGCGGAGGCATTAGAGGTCCGTGGCAGGCCTGAGCAGCGAGATAACTACTACCACAACAACAGAGATAAGAGCAAGGGCGACAGAGGTCGCTCAAAGTCCAAAGAACGTGACAAGTTCTGCAGGTATTGTAAGAAATCTAACCACAATATTGATGATTGTTGGAAGCTGCAGAACAAGGAGAAAAGGAACGGAACTTACCAACCGAAAAATAATGATGGTAATGGTAAGGTTGCCGTTGTCACCGGTAAGGGTGAGGCTGTTTGTTATTCTTTGGTAATGATGGTAGTGATAGTTCTGATGGAGATTGCTTAGCTGTCTTGGCTGCATGTGTTTCACGTGATGATGAATGGATTCTTGATACTGCATGTTCGTTTCATATTTGCTGTAACAAAGATTGGTTCAGTTCTTATGAGTCCGTGCAGAGTGGAGATTTTGTGCGTGTGGGGAATGACAACCAGTGCAGCATTATTGGCATTGGTTCTGTTCAGATCAAGACCCATGATGGGATGACACGCACGTTGACAGGAGTGAAACACATACCCTCCATGGCGAGGAATTTGATCTCTTTGAGTACCCTTGATTGTGACGGGTACAAGTACAAAGGTGGGAACAAACTTTTGAAGGTATCATCAGGTTCTCTCATTATTATGATTGGTGATATGAATTCTGCAAAATTATATGTCCTTAGAGGTAGCACTTTGCACAGTATTCTTGCTGCTTTGTCAGTTCTGATGAATCTAGTAAGACTAACCTTTGGCATAAGCGTCTTGGACATATGAGTGAGCTTGGCATGGCAGAATTGGCAAAGAGAGAGCTAATTGATGGCTGCGATTTAGGTAAGCTTGAGTTCTATGAGCACTGCATCTTTGGTAAGCATAAAAGAGTAAAATTTAATGCTTCCGTTCATACAACCAAAGGCATTTTAGATTATGTACACGCTGATGTTTGGGGTCCGTTCCGTAGAACTTCTAATGGTGGTGCTAATCACATGCTTACTATTATTGATGATTACTCAAGGAAAGTGTGGCCATATTTCCTGAAACATAAATCTGATGTTATTAATGCTTTTAAGAAGTGGAAAGTTATGGTAGAAACCCAAACTGAAAAGAAGGTTAAGATACTCCGTACTGACAATGGTATGGAATTTTGTTCAAATGAATTTGATGAGTTTTGCAGCAATGATGGGATGGCAAGACATCATACCATTCCGTACACCCCTCAACAGAATGGCGTGGCTGAACGCATGAACAGGACCATTATTTCGAGGGCTCGCTGCATGTTGTCTAATGCAAAGATGCATAGAAGTTTTTGGGCTGAAGCAGCCTCCACCGCATGTTATCTCATCAACAGGTCACCTTCTGTTCCACTTGATAAGAAAACTCCAATTGAGGTATGGTCCGGATTACTTTGCCGATTATTCAGATTTGAGAGTTTTTGGTTGCACTGCTTACGCTCATGTTGATAATGGAAAGTTGGAGCCAAGGGCTGTTAAGTGCATCTTCCTTGGTTATGGTTCAGGAGTTAAGGCATATAGATTATGGAATCCTGAAACTAAGAAAATTGTGTTGAGCAGGAATGTCGTTTTTAATGAGGCGGTTATATTTAATGATAGTCCGTCTACTGATATTTCTGATGCCATTGATTCTCCTGATGTTTCTGATGGTGAGCAGCACAGAATTGGCGTGCAGGTGGAGCATGGCGTGCAGGTGGAGCACGCAAAGGAGAATGGAAATGTGGTTCCTGAAACCAACAATGATGATAATGATGTTCCACCTTCACCACTTTTTGTTCAGCGACAAGGACGGTCTATTGCTGCTGACCGCCCTAAGAGAAATATTGTACCTCCTACCCGATTAATTCAAGAATGTGATATTGTTGATTATGCTTTGAGTTGTGCTGAACAGGTGGAGCATGATATTGAACCAGCTACATATACTGAAGCCATTGCTTCGGTTGATAAAGAGAAGTGGGTAGGTGCGATGCAAGAAGAGATGCAATCGCTTGAGAAGAATGGCACATGGGATGTTGTGCACTTGCCTAAACAAAAGAAGGCTGTCCGCTGCAAGTGGATATTTAAAAGAAAGGAAGGTTTGTCTCCTAATGAGCCTCCACGGTTTAAGGCAAGGTTAGTAGCAAAAGGTTTCAGTCAAATTCCAGGTGTTGATTATAATGATGTATTCTCCCCGGTTGTGAAGCATAGTTCTATTCATGTTTTCTTTGGTATTGTTGCTATGCATGATCTTGAGCTTGAGCAGCTAGATGTAAAGACTGCTTTTCTGCATGGTGAGTTGGAGGAGGAGATATATATGGACCAACCTGAAGGTTATGTTGTGCCTGGTAAGGAGGATCTTGTTTGTGAAGGAGATATGCCCTAGAGGCAATAATAAAATGGTTATTATTTATATCTTTATGTTTATGATAAATGTTTATATATCATGCTATAATTGTATTAACCGAAACATTAGTACATGTGTGATATGTAGACAAACAAAGAGTCCCTAGTATGCCTCTTAACTAGCTTGTTGATTAATGGATGATTAGTTTCATAATCATGAACATTGGATGTTATTAATAACAAGGTTATATCATTGTATGAATGATATAATGGACACACCCATATTAAGCGTAGCATAAGATCTCGTCATTAAGTTATTTGCTATAAGCTTTTCGATACATAGTTACCTAGTCCTTATGACCATGAGATCATGTAAATCACTTATACCGGAAAGGTACTTTGATTACACCAAACGCCACTGCGTAAATGGGTGGTTATAAAGGTGGGATTAAGTATCCGGAAAGTATGAGTTGAGGCATATGGATCAACAGTGGGATTTGTCCATCCCGATGACGGATAGATATACTCTGGGCCCTCTCGGTGGAATGTCGTCTAATGTCTTGCAAGCATATGAATGAGTTCATAAGAGACCACATACCACGGTACGAGTAAAGAGTACTTGTCTGGAGACGAGGTTGAACAAGGTATAGAGTGATACCGAAGATCAAACCTCGGACAAGTAAAATATCGCGTGACAAAGGGAATTGGTATCGTATGTGAATGGTTCATTCGATCACTAAAGTCATCGTTGAATATGTGGGAGCCATTATGGATCTCCAGATCCCGCTATTGGTTATTGGTCGGAGTGAGTACTCAACCATGTCCGCATAGTTCACGAACCGTAGGGTGACTCACTTAAAGTTGGATGTTGAAATGGTAGAACTTGAATATGGAATGGAGTTCGAATATTTGTTCGGAGTCCCGGATGAGATCCCGGACATCACGAGGAGTTCCGGAATGGTCCGGAGAATAAGATTCATATATAGGAAGTCATATTCCAAGTTTGGAAATGATCCGGTGCATTTATGGCAGGTTCTAGAAGGTTCTAGAAAAGTCCGGAAGAATGGCACTTTGGAAAGTGGAGTCCCGAAGAGACTCCACTAGCATGGCCGGCCAGCCCTAAAGGGAAGAGTCCCAGGTGGGCTCCACCTAAAGGTGGCCGGCCACCCCACCTCAAGGAAAGGTGGGAGTCCCACCTTGGGTAGGACTCCCTCCTTGAGTAGGTTTCCCACATATGGGAGGTTTTAGTGTTGGGGTCTTATTCGAAGACTTGGACTAGAACTCTTGGGGCTTCCACCTATATAATGAGGGGCATAGAGAGGGGGCTGACCACTTCAAGCCTCAGCCTTGGCCGCACCCCTTAGAGGGCCGGCGCCCAACCCCCCTCTCTCTCCCCAAACCCTAGCGGTCTCTCTCCTCCACCACATCCCGCACGCTTAAGCGAAGCTCCGCCGGATTTCTCCACCACCACCGACACCACGCCGTCGTGCTGTCGGATTCAAGAGGAGCTACTACTTCCGCTGCCCGCTGGAACGGGGAGGTGGACGTCGTCTTCATCAACAACCGAACGTGTGACCGAGTACGGAGGTGCTGCCCGTTCGTGGCGCCGGAAGCGATCGTGATCAAGATCTTCTACGCGCTTTTGCAAGCGGCAAGTGAACGTCTACCGCAGCAACAAGAGCCTACTCTTGTAGGTTTTGGAATCTCTTCAAGGGTGAGACTCGATAAACCCCTCGTTGCTACCGTCTTCTAGATTGCATCTTGGCTTGGATTGCGTGTTCGCGGTAGGAAAATTTTTGTTTTCTATGCAACGTTATCCTACAGTGGTATCAGAGCCAGGTTTATGCATAGATGGTTGCACGAGTAGAACACAATGGTTTGTGGGCGTTGATGCTTATGTTATCTTTAGTTTGAGTACTTTGCATCTTTGTGGCAGAGTGGGATGAAGCGGCTCGGGCTAACTTTACATGACCGCGTTCATGAGATTTGCTCCACGCTCGACATGCAACTTGTATTGCATAAGTGGCTTTGCGGGTGTCTGTCTCTCCTACTATAGTAAAGATTCAATTTACTTTTCTATCGACAACACTAGTATCACCGTTGTGGTTCATGTTCGTAGGTAGATTAGATCTCTCTCGAAAACCCTAAACCACGTAAAATATGCAAACCAAATTAGAGACGTCTAACTTGTTTTTGCAGGGTTTGGTGATGTGATATGGCCATAATGTGATGATGAATATGTATGAGATGATCATTATTGTATTGTGGCAACCGGCAGGAGCCTTATGGTTGTCTTTAAATTTCATGTTGAGTAGTATTTCAAAGTAGTTGTAATAGTTGCTACATGAGGTGAACAACCATGAAGACGGCGCCATGAACCTTGACGCTACGCCGACGATGATGGAGATCATGCCCGTTGATGATGAAGATCATGTCCGTGCTTTGGAGATGAAGATCAAAGGCGCAAAGACAAAAGGGCCATATCATATCACATATGAATTGCATGTGATGTTAATCCTTTATGCTTCTTATTTTGCTTAGATCGCGACGGTAGCATTATAAGATGATCCCTCATATTAATATCAAGATAATAAAGTGTTCTCCCCTCGTATGCACCGTTGCCAAGGTTCGTCGTTTCGAAGCATCTCGTGATGATCGGATGTGATAGACTCAACGTTCATATACAACGGGTGTAAGCCATGTTGCACACGCGGAATACTTGGGTTTGCTTGACGAGCCTAGCATGTACAGACATGGCCTCGGGACAACGGAAACCGAAAGGTTGAACACGAGTCATATGGATGATATGATCAACATGTTGATGTTCACCATTGAAGCTACATCATCTCACGTGATGATCGGTTTTGGTGTAGTGGATGTGGATCGTGTACCACTTAACAACTATGAGGGATGTTGTATTAAGTGGGAGTTCATTAGTAATTAGATTAAAACATGAACTAATTATCATAAACATAGTCTGAGTAGTATTTTGAATTAATTTTGTAGTATTGGCATCCGTTTACTACTATGCACTAGTCTTGTTATTGAAATAGAAATACTGTTAAAATCTGACAAGAAACTTTACGGATTGGTACCGTATTGTTAAAGAATCAAGAATTGATTAAGTCCTATTGCAAACTTTTAGTAAACCTCACATTGTTGATTCAGAGAGCTATGGTTTCAATTAGTACCTAAAGTTATCTTGTCTCCGTGAAACTTGAAGTTCAAATCTGTTTGAAAAGTAAGGAGCTGAAAATTTAGTTTTCAGAAATAATCAAGGTATGAGATATATATGATATCTAAGACCTTATTGCAAGATGATAGAATATAATTTGGTGAGACTACATAAACTCATAAGTTTTATGGGAATGTACGAAGGTTGAAGACGCAAGGCGTCCCAATCCTCCAACTATTGGGGCACTAACAATATTCACATATCCATGAAGTGATCGTCCTTAGTATGCACCGTTGCTAAGACTCGTCGTTTCGAAGCATCACGTGATGATCGGGTGTTATAGATTCTACGTGTGCATACAACGGGTGCAAGCCAGATTTGCACATGCGAATACTGAGGTTATACTTTACGAGCCTAGCATGTACAGACATGGTCTCGAAAAGTCTTCATGATATGATAATATTATGAGTGAAATTGTTCATCATATTAAAAGGTTACTAATAGTGAAATCCGGAACACTTGTCATATGATGATCAACTTCAAAGTAAGAACCTCAAGGTTATTGGTATTTGACCAACAAACCTAAAAGTTATTGATGTTGAAGTGTTTTTCTGAATAATGGGGAAAGCTAAAAGAGAAACTACAAAAAGATTATTGGCAGAAAGAAAGAAAAGACTAGAAAGTCTAGCTCAGGTGTATATAAATGATATACATATTATGAATGTATTCTTTGTTTGGTCACACAATGAAATTCTTGGGTATTAGTACCATATTGGTTGGTATGAAGTGTCATACAAAACAACGCAATACAAGAATACAATGGCCTAAGTGACTGACAAGGAATATGATAGGAATGCACGTCTGGAACAAAAATAAAGTGTTATTGTGTTCGTCGTTGGCATTCTATCTAGCCCTTAGAATTTATAATAAAGAACTTAATAATTCTTATTTTGCTCTGGTCAAATGAAAACAATGAGTTGTTCAAATTATGACATTACTCCATGTACGATGGATAAGTTATTATAAATCTTAATGGTGAAACACACATACATAAAACTGACGCTAAAATGCCATAAGGCAAATGATTTGAATTCCACTTATTTGTGGAACCGCCATTTAGGTCATGTTAGAAAGGAACACATAAAGGAACTCCATGCAAATGGATTTTTGGAGTCATTTGATTTTTGAATCATTTGGCGCTTGCAAATCTTTTCTAAAGAGAATGATTAAAATACCGTTCATAGGCCAAAAGTTGAACGGGCAACTAACTTAGTGGAAAAATACATGATGATGTATGCGGTTCACTGGGCATAGTTGTGTGCGGGAGATTCTTCTACTTCATGAAAACTTTCAACAATGAATTGAGTATATATGTGGATATATTCAATAAGGAAGAAGTTTGAAACATTTGAATGGATTCAAATAAATTTCAGCATGAAGTGGAAATCATCGTAATAGAAAAGTCAAATATCTATGATTGGATCATGGTGGAAATATTTGAATTACGAGTTTTAGCGAACATCAAAGAGAGTCATGAAATTGTTCTACAACTCACATTTCTTGAAGTATCATAATGATGATATAGTATCCGAGAGATGTATCCAAATCTTGTTGGATTAATGATGAGATAAAATATTATGACGCCATTATATTTTTGTGTGGATTATGCTTTAGTGACTACCGCTTTTACACTGAATAGAGCATCATCATAATCCGTTGAAATGACACCATACGAGTTATGGCATGGGTATAAACCCTAATAGTCCTTTCTTTAAATTTTGGTCTAAGAGTATACAACCAAAATCGGATGAATGTCTTTGTTGGTTATCCCAGAGATTTAATTGGGAATTCTTCCCACGAGACAAAGACAAAAGTGTTTGTCAATGTTTCTTATTTCCGAGAAATTGTTTCTAGTGAAGTATTTGAGTGGGAGGACAATATAATTTGATAAGGTTTATGAACCTGAGCATAATGATCAGAGTAGCGCAGCATCGGAATTGGTTTCGGAAGCGGCCACAACGATCATGGCTCCCATGACTACAAAGTGTTTTAGCCATGGAGATCGAAGTACATATTGAACCTTGTAGGTATGTTTTACTTTGTGATCAAATAAATGATTTGTGGACAAAGGATTGATTTTGAACAATGATAAACCAACTACAAACAAAGAAGTTATGATGGGCCCTGACTCCGTTAAAATGGCCATGCGCCATGAAATCCATAATAGATGAATACTTTTTGAAATGGATCTATAGACTTGGATGAAATATCCTTGAAGAAGCTCGACTTGTCGAAAAATTGTTTACGACAAAGTTCAAAGAGTTGACTACGATAAGATTAGATCTTCCGTAGAAATGCTTATAGTCTATATGGATTATTCTAGTAGGATGGCAAAATACATTACTTATCAGAAGTATGTATTAAAGGTGTATACAAGATACAACCAAGAGTTTTGCTGGTCCGTGGAATATTAGATAGGTATACAAACTTCAATTTGATGAAGTGAGTATCGCGGAGTTTGAATCTTCACCAGATGAAATAGTCAAAGAGTTTTTGATTTCATCAGAGACGATGAAGAGGCTTGCATTTGCAAGAAATTAAGTGGGAGCGCTAAGACATATTTATAATACTTTGTGTAGGTGACATATAGTTGGTTATAAATAATGTAATTATATACTTGATTAAAAAGGTTTCATTGAGAAATTAACTTCAATGAAAAGATATGGACTGAAACAAATTTAGTGTCAAGATCTATGAAGATAGATTGAAACAAAAAATAAGTTTAAGTCAAAGTACATAGAATGGATATTGAAATAGTTCAATATAGGACTCATTTGGAAATGAGTGATGCGTTGAGACGCAAATGAATTACAAAATACATACGTTTCTGAGCGTGTCAGATCCGTTGACTAAAAACCTCTCCCGTGAGCAATACATGATAAAACACCGGAAGGCCAAGGTGATATATCTTTACAAATGTAAAACTAGATTATTGACTCTAGTGCAAGTGGGAGACTGAAGGAGATATGCCCTAGAGGCAATAATAAAATGATTATTATTTATATCTTTATGTTTATGATAAATGTTTATATATCATGCTATAATTGTATTAACCGAAACATTAGTACATGTGTGATATGTAGACAAACAAAGAGTCCCTAGTATGCCTCTTAACTAGCTTGTTGATTAATGGATGATTAGTTTCATAATCATGAACATTGGATGTTATTAATAACAAGGTTATATCATTGTATGAATGATGTAATGGACACACCCATATTAAGCGTAGCATAAGATCTCGTCATTAAGTTATTTGCTATAAGCTTTTCGATACATAGTTACCTAGTCCTTATGACCATGAGATCATGTAAATCACTTATACCGGAAAGGTACTTTGATTACACCAAATGCCACTGCGTAAATGGGTGGTTATAAAGGTGGGATTAAGTATCCGGAAAGTATGAGTTGAGGCATATGGATCAACAGTGGGATTTGTCCATCCCGATGACGGATAGATATACTCTGGGCCCTCTCGGTGGAATGTCGTCTAATGTCTTGCAAGCATATGAATGAGTTCATAAGAGACCACATACCACGGTACGAGTAAAGAGTACTTGTCAGGAGACGAGGTTGAACAAGGTATAGAGTGATACCGAAGATCAAACCTCGGACAAGTAAAATATCGCGTGACAAAGGGAATTGGTATCGTATGTGAATGGTTCATTCGATCACTAAAGTCATCGTTGAATATGTGGGAGCCATTATGGATCTCCAGATCCCGCTATTGGTTATTGGTCGGAGTGAGTACTCAACCATGTCCGCATAGTTCACGAACCGTAGGGTGACACACTTAAAGTTGGATGTTGAAATGGTAGAACTTGAATATGGAATGGAGTTCGAATATTTGTTCGGAGTCCCGGATGAGATCCCGGACATCACGAGGAGTTCCGGAATGGTCCGGAGAATAAGATTCATATATAGGAAGTCATATTCCAAGTTTGGAAATGATCCGGTGCATTTATGGCAGGTTCTAGAAGGTTCTAGAAAAGTCCGGAAGAATGGCACTTTGGAAAGTGGAGTCCCGAAGAGACTCCACTAGCATGGCCGGCCAGCCCTAAAGGGAAGAGTCCCAGGTGGGCTCCACCTAAAGGTGGCCGGCCACCCCACCTCAAGGAAAGGTGGGAGTCCCACCTTGGGTAGGACTCCCTCCTTGAGTAGGTTTCCCACATATGGGAGGTTTTAGTGTTGGGGTCTTATTCGAAGACTTGGACTAGAACTCTTGGGGCTTCCACCTATATAATGAGGGGCATAGAGAGGGGGCTGACCACTTCAAGCCTCAGCCTTGGCCGCACCCCTTAGAGGGCCGGCGCCCAACCCCCCTCTCTCTCCCCAAACCCTAGCGGTCTCTCTCCTCCACCACATCCCGCACGCTTAAGCGAAGCTCCGCCGGATTTCTCCACCACCACCGACACCACGCCGTCGTGCTGTCGGATTCAAGAGGAGCTACTACTTCCGCTGCCCGCTGGAACGGGGAGGTGGACGTCGTCTTCATCAACGACCGAACGTGTGACCGAGTACGGAGGTGCTGCCCGTTCGTGGCGCCGGAAGCGATCGTGATCAAGATCTTCTACGCGCTTTTGCAAGCGGCAAGTGAACGTCTACCGCAGCAGCAAGAGCCTACTCTTGTAGGTTTTGGAATCTCTTCAAGGGTGAGACTCGATAAACCCCTCGTTACTACCGTCTTCTAGATTGCATCTTGGCTTGGATTGCGTGTTCGCGGTAGGAAAATTTTTGTTTTCTATGCAACGTTATCCTACAGTTTGCAAATTAAAGAGGTCCCTTTATGGTCTGAAACAGTCACCACGACAGTGGTATAAAATGTTTGATTCATTTATGCTTACACATGGTTTTGAGAGATCTCAGTATGATAGTTGTGTGTATATCAAGTTTGTTAATGGATCACCTATTTATTTGCTGCTATATGTTGATGATATGTTGATTGCTGCCAAGAGCATGAAAGAGATCACTATTTTAAAGAATCAATTAAGTAGTGAGTTTGAGATGAAGGATCTTGGTCCTGCTAAGAAAATACTAGGCATGGAAATTAAAAGGGAAAGAAAGTCTAGTTTGTTGTTTCTTAGTCAGGAAAAGTACATTGAGAAAGTTCTTCATCGTTTTAATATGCATGATGCAAAGTCAGTTACTACTCATATTGCTTCTCATTTCAAGTTGTCAGCTTTGCAATGTCCTAGCTCTGAAGATGATATTGAGTACATGTCTCGAGTTCCCTATTCTAGTGCTATTGGTTCCTTGATGTATGCCATGGTTTGTTCACGTCCTGATCTGTCATATGCTATGAGTTTGGTCAGTCGATACATGGCTAATCCTGGTAAAGAACATTGGAAAGTTGTTCAGTGGATTTTCAGGTACCTTCGCGGCACATCAAAAGCTTGCTTGAGGTTTGGCAGGATTAGTGAGGGGCTCGCCGGATATGTGGATTCAGATTATGCTGGCGGTTTGGATAAGAGAAGGTCCCTCACAGGTTATGTGTTTACTGTTGGTGGATGTGCTGTTAGCTGGAAGGCTACTTTGCAGGATGCTGTTGCACAATCTACTACTGAGGCTGAGTACATGGCTATTGCTGAGGCAGGTAGGCTGTTTGGCTGAAAGGTTTATATGCTGAGCTTTGTGGAGATAATTCTTGCATTAAGTTGTTCAGTGACAGTCAAAGTGCTATTTATCTTACTAAAGATCAGATGTTCCATGAGAGGACAAAGCACATTGATATTAAGTACCACGCAATCAGAGATGTGGTTGCAAAAGGTAAAGTGAAGGTATGCAAGATTAGTACTCATGATAATCCTGCTGATATGATGACTAAGCCTGTCCCTGTGTCCAAGTTTGAGCTTTGTTGATTCAGGTGATTGTTGAAGTTCATGCTACAAGGAATTTGTCTCAAGGTGGAGTTTGTTATATTGTGATCCAAATTCCAAGAAGAGGCTAACTTCTGACGAGCGGAGCGAGGCCCCGGATCGTTGCCACTGTCTATATATATTCCCTGTAAGCCACCGCTAGGGTTTCGTCGCATTATTGTATACCCACGGCGTTTGTAAACACCACCGAAATAGTGAAGTTTTGCTGGCTGGCGCCCGTGGTTTTTCCCTTGTGTGTTGCAAGAGTTTTCCACGTTAAAATCTCGTGTCCCCTGCAGTGCTTTACTTTTCGTTTTTCGTTTATTGTGCATCTCGATTATAACAATGGTTATGTAATGCATAAGTATTCAAGAAAACGTTAGCCAGAGGCCACTGACCGGTGCGTTGCTTCGTGCAACACGCGTGGACGGATAACAAATCAAACCTGAAGATCATCACTGAATAGTCTATATCAGAAGAGGAAGAATGGGGGGAGGTGGTCTTCGGCTCTGGAAGTGTTTATCTGGGACTTTGTCCCCAGATAACGCTTCCCCAAACTGGTAACCTATTGCTCCTACTGGCGGTCGCCTTCGCAGAAGAATACCCTTAAATGAAATGCGTGGCTTCTACTTTGGCGGGTATATACTATATGCAGGTGCGTTCACGGTGGTCTAATGTGTCTTGCTGCTCCCTGTATAGAGTATTGGTTCTCTTTTGACTGTGTGGAAGATTCAGCCGAAGATATGGACAAATCATGAAAGCTTTGATAGGAGGAGGATTGGCAGTCTGAACGGAAACTGAGTGCTCGGAGAATTTGAGCCAGATGAACCTGCCATTTTTCAGTATCAAGGACTCGTATGTTCCTGATAGTTAGGAAATATGTAAAGGCCTAATGTCATCCATGAGATGGTTGAGATCTTCTTGAAACATATTGTTACGAAGAATTCCTTGACCAGTAAATTTCTTCCACTTTGGCCCTTTGAGGCGCGGGGCGTGCAAGACAGCACCAATTATGTATGCACATCTCGTCAGTTCCATGTAAACTTTTTGGAGCTCATAATACCACCTTTTCCCTGTCTGATTAAGCAAACGAGTCTGGACGGTACATGACCTGCATCAGGAGATGGTTAGAACAAAATGAAAACAAAAGATGGTTAGACACTTAGACAGATTCGTCCTGCCTATTTTGCTCATGGTGAAACTGGGCCGTATCACATAACTAACTCTTTGAGCTCTCACTCATGCAATTATCTCACCGGCGACACCTAAAGCTTCTGTTGAAATATTGGGCCCACATATAGTGACTCATGTTAGATTTCACATTTTTCTATAAATATAAAAAATGCCACATAATAGCAGCCCATGTAAGTTTGAGCCCAAGCTAGTAGCAACTCACTAGAGAGTAGCAAGAGGTGGAAAGTTTAATCCTACATAAAAAATTAGGAGGAAGTATTTTAGATTGCTAATGTTAGTACTTTCAAACTATTTAATCAAACTTCATAAAGTTGAACTTCAATTAAACCCAAAACACGAGGTAAATAAAAACACACGGAGTACCAAGCACGAGAGTTTAGTTACTCTCTAATAAGACTAGTGACAATAAAAAGTATCATGAACTAGTATCATGCATATGATACTAGTTTATGATATCACTCCTTATGAGGTAGTATCATAGTTGCATTATATTTAATATTTTGTAAAATTTCAATGCAAATCGTGTACATAATGTATTTGTCATTAAATTTTCTAATTTTATGTGTTATGATATACGGTATCTACCTATGATATCACTCTCATCTCTCTCATGGCATCTCCAACGCGCCGACCCAAACGGACCTGCTGAGCCGTCCGTTTTGGGCCGTTTGGGTGGCCGCGTGGACACGCGGACATCGCCCCGCATCCGCGTGTCCATTTGGGTCGAACGCTGCGCCCAACGCAGTGGCCATCCATTTGGCCATTTGGCCACGAGCATTTTGTCCTCCTGCGTTGTGTAGTTGCTGGTTCTTTTGCTAACCTGACGACCTCGAGCTTGTGCAGCTGCGGCTTGTGTGAGCTCGTCACCGAACAACGGCTCCTGGTCGATGTTCATGGTGCCGGGAGGGCCAGTGGTGTCCTCCTCTATGTCAATGGGAGGTGGCAGGGGAGCCTGCTCGGTCGACGGATATGGCATGGTGGTCAACATCGTCGGCGGGTAAGACGGAGGGGCCTGCATGGTGGGCGCTGCCTGCATAGATGGAAGCGCGCGCTCGCCCGCAAATCATCGAACAGGTTGCGGGCACCGGTCATCGCTGCTGCTCCCAGGTGCTTGGGGGCCTTGGAGTTCGCCGGCGCACGGTTGAGGTTAATGGACGAAGGCGATGGCCTCGTCATGGACTCGCCCACCTCCGGTGACCCATCCCGTGATGGGTACATGTACCGCCCCGACGGCGCCACCATTTCCTGCGCGCCGAGCGTGTACCCAAACGGGGCAGTCGGCGGGGCTATTGACCTTGGAGGAAGAGGCCGAGTCATGGACAAGGCCGAGCTCCCCCCCTCCCGAGGCTGTGCCGGCGCCCGGGACGATCATGTACTGAGTGAGCGCTGCATGGCCGTAAAAGAGCATGTCATGCTCTTGCATGGCATTCGCCTTCGCCTGCGTTTGGAGTTGGAGGAGCTGCTCCGGCGCCCTCTGCCGCTCCTTCGCGGCAGCGGCCTCCTTCTTCTGTTGCTCGTGCGCCCTGCGCCGATTGGCCCGCTTCTTGCTCTCGATCGCCCTCTGCTCCGCGGTGAGCTCGGGCTTTGCCTTCTTCAAAGTCGGCCCGGGCTCCGGGACCACCGGTGCATCCAGGATAGGAGCCGCCTCCACGGGAGGAGCGACAACGGTCGCGAGCTGGGCCTCGTCTCCGATGGTGGCGGTGGCGACGGCAAGAGCATCGTCGGCCATCTCTAGGTTTTGGGAGTGGAGTGGAGTGGGTGTTTTCTGGGAGGCAGACAGGCGGGCCAGGGGAGGACAAGGGGAGGACGCGACAAGGCAGCCCTCCGTGTCCGCGGCCACGCAAACCGCGGCCCAGATTTGGGCCGGCTTTAGGTCGTCCCCCTCCGATTGTTACAAGTTTATCTGAAATCTCCCTTATATAAATTGTAGATTGGCCCCTAAACATAGTAGTGTAACCTACGTAGATGTCACTTGTTTCTTTTGAGCATTTTAGGGGGGTTACATTGTTTAGCCTGACATTTGCATGTAAGAAGGGGTGGTGGTGAAATCCCAAACTCTTACGCAACTAGAAGCATATATATAGGCTCCACAAGGAGAACCCTTTACCCACTAAGACCGAGATGCGTTGACATGCATGCATATACTTCAGTCGCTTGCTCCTCGGTATATAGCCCCTCCCGTCCGCGAATAAGTGTTATTTTTTTAAGTGAAACATTTTAAAATTTGACTACTTTTTTAAAAAATAGCAACATATGTGACGTTAAATTGCTATATTGTTGAACTACATGAATCTAATAATATACTCACTAGTACTTTGTATTTCCTTTGGTTTTCTTTTTTTTGCATGATTTAGACCGATTCAGCGTCACAGGAGGGATTGCTGGCCGAGCTAGCTCTGGTGGCGGAGGCCGGCGGCAAGGCGCAGCAGCCGTCAAGGTTGTGTTCGGCTGGGCGCAGCGGTCGCCGAACCAGGTGCTCGAATGCTCGACAACATCCTCGAAACCGTGCTCTAGTTCCTCGTGGCGGTGAAGCCGTCGATGAGGTGCAGGTACGCCTCGAGGTCGTGGCGGCTGGCCGGTCCAACGGCGGGGCACAAGCACAACGAGTTCTTGCTGTCGATGCGCAGCTCCGCGCTGGCGTGCTGGTACTGCTGAGCTCCTCGCCCGCTCCCTCTCCCTCAAGCGCATCACCATCGCATCACCGTCACGGACCTCAACTTCAATTTCCTCTTTCGTTTTTGTTCCTCAGGGCAGTGTTGGATTTGTACAGATTTCCCTTGATCTCATTCCAATCTAGTTATTTTTTTTTCTTCCGATCCAAACTGCCGTAACAAAATAATGTGTGTCTTTTCTTCCTATCCAAATGGTTCTTTTTTCTTCCGATCAAAATGGTCCATTAATAATGTGAACAGTTTTTTTCATCATTAATTAATTTGGGAGAACTGCTAATGAATATTTCCATATTTAAAGATATTGTTTCAAAAGTAATGTTATAACACAAAACCATTCGTACAAAATGTCCATTTTAGAATTAGTATAAAATGGCATCTTTTTACATTCAACATTCTATCTTGATGTTCATTTTAGATTCGTACAGGCTCAATTTTTTTTACTATTTCCACCATTAGGAAAAAATGGTTTGCAAAAATCTCATTTCGATCTGGTAAGAAGAATGTGTATTTTTTCTTCCGATTCAAATGTTCTAGCTGTAACAAATGTTATTTTGTTCATGAATTTATCCAGAACTCGTCGACTAGTTGGTGAACTAAATGAATCGATTTACTGACTTACTAATTTTAAATGAAACAACATTTTATTTTCCATCATTGTTTAAAACTTTGTGTTCCAAATTTGTCGATTTTGACTATTTCCATCATTAATGGGGAAAAATGCCAACGAATCTTTTCATATTTTAAAAATAATGTTTTAAAAAATATTTTATAACACAAAATCATTGGTACAAAATATCCATTTTGGATTAGTACAAAATGACATATTTTTACATCTTGATGTTTTTAATATTCTAACGAAGATATAGCATGCAATAAATGGACCGCGTACAGGTGTTGCCATTACTGTTTGGCCGGCCATGGTGCACCCTGTACCGCATTTGCAGTTAAGTCATCCTAGATGTCTACGGCGAACTGATTTATACGCGTGCGTATCCGAGAAAACAAGTCATAGGAAATAATCGTATAAACTAATCACTACTTTACGTGCTAATCTCGCGGCACTAATGAATGTGTGGGATATCGACCTCGCCCGTTGCCAGGTTCCGAACGTGCGGATCGATATTCCCAGGCCCAAATTAACTCGACCGTTGGCTCCTCCCCGGGCTGATTGGGTCGAGCAATACTTTGCTGCCGGGAGATCAGATGAGCCTGCCGAGAGCAGCGATCGCTGTAGTTGGGGGCCTCCTGGCCGAGGAGCATGGGGCCCGGAGCCAAGGACAAGGAGAGTCGAGGAGGTTCATCAGTTTGGAGAAGCGCAACCTTGCGGCACCGCGGCAAAAAGGACGAGTAGGAGCGTGGCCTGCTGCGTCGGCACCGGGAATTCCGTGGTCGCGCGTTATCTTAGCTCTTCTAGGCCTTTCGGTTTCATCTAATCCGAGGGGGATTGATGTGTATTGAGCTGGTTTAAATCTCTAATAAGTCAAAATACCCGTCAAACTACTTCAATCCACTCCAATCCACCTACCTAGTGGATTAACCGAACAAGGCCCTAGTGTTGGTTGCCTGATTCAATTCGTTGTAAAAGACGGCGATGTGAAATTCCGCCTCTACACCTTTTAATTTTGAGAGAACCTATGACTCGAGATGGTTTTTCCACTAATTTCTTCTTGTATATCACACAACTTTCAACTTTACTGATCCTTCGAGCGGTCGCAGCCGCTCGGCCCAAGAACGAGACTATCCGCACCATCTTCTACCCCCATCGATCCATTATAAGTGTTGTGGCAACACTTGCAATGGGCTGGAGGGACCGCCCCTCCCACGAGAGCGGCCTCCTTCTCCTCCATTTCCATCAATAATTTATCGGTTGCTTGGAAATTTCTAAGTGGTATGCACGAAGTATATCACACCAGAAAAAAAATCAACTGATCTCCCGGCAGCAAAGAACCTAGACAGATCACCGCTTGCTCACCTCATTGCGGAGATTAGAGATTTAGTTAATAATAATAGACATTTTACCTTTGTAAAAGTGGAGCGTTCGCAAAATAGGGTAAGTCACTGGCTCACCAATTATGCGATGACAGAGGCCAGAACTGCTGTTTGGCATGGTTCAACACCTGAGGGCATGTCCCAGGAGCTGGATCATGACCTTCTTGTAATCCCTGTGGCTTAATGAATCCGCTTTTACCCGCAAAAAAGAAAAAAAAATCAATTGAAGCCGAACAATTGTCGGCTTCTTAGGTACTCTTTTGTGATATGATGATTTTGATTAGAGCCAAACTGATGTCTCCTACCGAAACTGCGTGCTTTCTATCGACGCAAAACAAAACAATATGCAGTGTGAACGGCCAAGCAGACCTGCAATACTGCAAGTACCTAAAAAGGTACTGACCGAATTAGGCTTGTTCCAGAAGAATGACTAAGAGATTCCTTGGAAACCAAGTTACCAAGCAGCGCGCGCAGAATAAACAGGTAGCTCGAGAAAAGGAAGAACCGACGGAATGATCGCACCAATTGGCTCGTCAAACTAAATCGTTGCTTAAGTTGCTTCTTCCCCCCCCCCCCCCCCCCCACACCACCACCACCCCCTGTGCTGTCTCCTCGAGGCGACCGAGGGGGCAAATCCTAACCAATTTTTGCTTTATCATCGTGTTGTGGATATACATCATGGGTGTACCATCGACAATGCCTAGATCCGGCAAGCCCGGGTGGCCCACAGATGGTGATGAGGCATGTGGCCCATCGGGCGGCCCAGTTGCTGTTGATCCTGACGGAAGATGTCCGGCCCAGGAGCAGGGAGCCGGATCCGACCAACCACGAGGAGGAACCCGGATCCACGGAGGCCCATTAAGGGACCCGGATCCGGTACGACGTAGATGGAAGGACGGATCCTTGACGTACACGGCAAGACATTGTACCGTAGTTAGGAAACCTGTATCCGGGTAGGACTCTCCATGTAAACCCTAGATCCGTGCGCCTTTATAAGCCGGATCCTGGGAGCCCTAGAGGCAGAACCTCAACTCATTGTAACATCGCGAAAGCGCCCAGATAATTCCAGACAAGCAGCAGTAGGCCCTGTCATCGTGCAGGTGTTCCGAAGCTGGGTAAATCGCGTACCACCGTCCCGGGTGCACTCCGCCCTATGGCCCCTACTTCTTCTCCCCCTCGTGAGGATCCCTCCTCCGAGGTACCGTCGATTAGGCAACGACAGTTGGCGCCCACCGTGGGGCCTGCGACGTCTGGAGGCCGGAACCGGGAGGGTTCCGCCATGGGAAGCTACGACGACACCATCGCTGTGGGGCGCGTCCTTTACGCCGGAAATCTGCCGATCGTCCCCCTGGATGAGTGCTGGATTCCGGCTAGGACAAACCCCGTCAAGCTCTCCATCGTCCCAGTTGGCGGCATACACATCTTCATCGGGGAAACCGTCGATTCCGACGGAAACCCAGCAGTAAATGCGCAGACGCGACCGCCGCCGAGCTGGACGCAGTCGCGAAGATCCGATCTGAGATGCAGGAGCTTCCCAAGGAAGATTCCGCCTCGGATCTGGAAATTTCAAAGCCCACCCAATCCGCCCCTGAGCAGGAAATAACGGTGGAAGACCAATGCAGATCCGCCTGGGTCTCCCAGGTGTTAGAAAACCAGAGGTGCCACTTCGTACACTTCTTGGCCCATACCGCCGGAACCGCCCCTCAAGAAGATGGAGCTGGTCCCGAGCAGGTCGAGGCACCGGAAAACGACGCTATTCCGGATCAGGCCGAGCCTGTCGGAGAAAGCGAAAATCCGGCTGAAGAGTCGATTTTGGGCAATCTGAGCCCAATTTCCGGGGATACCCCCTCCATGGATACTGACGAGTTCAACCGCAAGCTAGGGGAATACGATTTCGGTGATCAGCCTGAAGTTGACTCCGCCCAGCCTAAGCAGGTACTTGCGACATATTTCAGACCACGGAATTAAGGTTCCACCAAAAGACCAAACATATTTAATACCGACTCATTTGGAAATGAGTGATGCGTTGAGACGCAAATGAATTACAAAATACATACGTTTCTGAGCATGTCAGATCCGTTGACTAAAACCTCTCCCGTGAGCAAAACATGATAAAACACCAGAAGGCCAAGGTGTTATATCTTTACAAATGTAAACTAGATTATTGACTCTAGTGCAAGTGGGAGACTGAAGGAGATATGCCCAAGAGGCAATAATAAAAGTGGTTATTATATATCTTTGTGTTTATGATAAATGTTTATATATCATGCTATAATTGTATTAACCGAAACATTAGTACATGTGTGATATGTAGACAACAAAGAGTCCCTAGTATGCCTCTTAACTAGCTTGTTGATTAATGGATGATTAGTTTCATAATCATGAACATTGGATGTTATTAATAACAAGGTTATATCATTATATGAATGATGTAATGGACACACCCAATTAAGCATAGCATAAGATCACGCCATTGAGTTATTTGCTATAAGCTTTCGATACATAGTTACCTAGTCCTTATGACCATGAGATCATGTAAATCACTTATACCGGAAAGGTACTTTGATTACACCAAACGCTTTGCGTAAATGGGTGGTTATAAAGGTGGGATTAAGTATCCGGAAAGTATGAGTTGAGGCATATGGATCAACAGTGGGATTTGTCCATCCCGATGACGGATAGATATACTCTGGGCCCTCTCGGTGGAATGTCATCTAATGTCTTGCAAGCATATGAATGAGTTCATAACAGACCACATACAACGGTACGAGTAAAGAGTACTTGTCAGGAAAGGAGGTTGAACAAGGTATAGAGTGATACCGAAGATCAAACCTCGGACAAGTAAAATATCGCGTGACAAAGAGAATTGGTATCGTATGTGAATGGTTCATTCGATCACTAAAGTCATCGTTGAATATGTGGGAGCCATTATGGATCTCCAGATCCCGCTATTGGTTATTGGTCGGAGTGAGTACTCAACCATGTCCGCATAGTTCACGAACCGTAGGGTGACACACTTAAAGTTGGATGTTGAAATGGTAGAACTTGAATATGGAATGGAGTTCGAATATTTGTTCGGAGTCCCGAATGAGATCCCGGACATCACGAGGAGTTCCGGAATGGTCCGGAGAATAAGATTCATATATAGGATGTCATTTTATGTGAATTAAAATGATTCGGAAGGTTCTATGGAAGGTTCTAGAAGGTTCTAGAAGGTTCTAGAAAAGTCCGGAAGAAACCACCAAGGGCCGGCCAACCCTAGTGGGGGTGGAGTCCCAAGTGGACTCCCCCTTAGGGGGCCGGCCACCCCCATATGGGAGGTGGAACTCCCACCTCTAGTGGGAGTCCTAGCTTGGGTAGGTTTCCCCACCATATGGAAGGTTTTGGTTTCGGGTCTTATTCGAAGACTTGGAGTCCAACACTTGGGGTTCCACCTATATAATGAGGGGCCAAGGGAGGGGGCCGGCCACCCCAAGACCACAAGCTGGCCGCCCCATTGAAGTGGCCGGCCACCCCCTCCCAAACCCTAGCCCCCCCCTCTCCTCCATATCTCCCGCGTAGCTTTAGCGAAGCTCCGCCGGAGTTCTCCACCGCCACCGACACCACGCCGTCGTGCTGTCAGATTCAAGAGGAGCTACTACTTCCGCTGCCCGCTGGAACGGGAGGTGGACGTCGTCTTCATCAACAACCGAACGTGTGACCGAGTACGGAGGTGCTGCCCGTTCGTGGCGCCGGAAGCGATCGTGATCAAGATCTTCTACGCGCTTTTGCAAGCGGCAAGTGAATGTCTACCGCAGCAACAAGAGCCTCATCTTGTAGGCTTTGGAATCTCTTCAAGGGTGAGACTCGATACCCCCTCGTTGCTACCGTCTTCTAGATTGCATCTTGGCTTGGATTGCGTGTTCGCGGTAGGAATTTTTTTGTTTTCTATGCAACATTATCCTACACCCTCAGCCATCCCGTCAGGGATCTCCAATGTCGCGGGAGCAACCCCGTAAGGATTCTTCCTCGGAGGACCTTCTGTCGCCTGAAGAGATGGTTGCACAAGCAGGCATGGATGCAGTTTATCGCTCGGATATTCTTAACAAACCCATCACTCCCGAAGACGTAGAAGCATTAGAAGCTAAGAGACTGGAGATGCTGGCCACAGCCAAGAAGTTTAAGGACACCGCAGCCGCCATGCTGGAGGAAAGGAAGCACGCCGCAGTTTTTGTGGAAGACTTCATCCAGCGTGAGCAGGTGGTAGACGAAGGACTGGCAAAGGTCAAGGAACTCCGAAAGCATTGGGAGGACAAGATCGTTGAAGCTCATCACGAGGTCGAAAGGGTCCGGCGTGAGTTGATAGCTCCCCGCAGGATCACCTTCGCAACTCCAACGGAGCAGCAGCCGTTCGCAACACCAAAGGACAATATGACGAAGGCTGCAGAGATCTTGCAGAAAAAGAACGAGGAGATCGACATCGACTACGTTCGCACGCTCGTCGCTTCAGCAATGAGGCAACAGAGCAAGGAAGACACTTCGCGCAAGTTGGAATCTAACCCGGAGCATTGCGTCTCCACTGCGCAGAAGGACGCCTACGACAATCGCCATCGAGATGACGAATCGCGAACCGGATCTTCGGAACGCAGAAGGAAAGCCAGAGAACACCCAAATCCAATCCCCGTCCCATCAAGGACGCCTCCGTCAGATCCAAGAAAGGGAAAGGATGCAATGTACTCTGGAGGGGACAAGTACCGCAACCCCTCTCCTCCGCCCAATGGTTACCCGCGTCCCCCTCGTCGCCGTAGTCCAGCTGGAAACACCAGGCCCCAGGGGCATGGTGGAATTGTTATCCGCGACAACGTGCTGCCCTCAAGAAACAGAAACAGGGAGCGCACGCCGGAACCTCGTCGGAACCAGAACAACGATCATGAGCCCGAGCCTAGGAGGAGTCGGAATGAGGAGCGCGACCCGGAGCCTCGCCGGAGCCGGAACGACCAGGGCAGCCAGCGCCACGGTGAAGGCAGCCACAGGAGCCGGAGCCAGCACCGGGAAGGCCGAGGAGAATCTGAAGGCGGAAGCAGGAAGTCGGATCGACCCCCTCGCAGGTCTCCCTCACCACCACCTAGCGGTGGCGGCGGAGGTGGAGGCGGAGGCGGCGGCCGTAGATCTCGCTCTCACTCACAATCTCCTCGCCACGGCCCGCGCGACGCGCGGGAACGCCTCAACGAATACAGAACCGACTACATCGGTCCGAAGTGCTTTGGCAGGATGATTCGAGAGGAACCAAAGCCAAGGATGAACCTCAAGCTACCCGGAAACCTGAAGCATTATGATGGCACCGAAAGGCCGGACACCTGGATTGAGGATTACTATAATGCAGTAACCTTTGCCGGAGGAACCCGTAATATCGCCTGCCGCATGCTCCAGTTGTACCTTGTAGGTCCAACCCGGATCTGGCTCAGCGACCTCGAGAAGAACTCCATCTTTTGCTGGTTTGACCTGAAGACCGCTTTCGAGAAACACTTCAGAGGCACCTACAAAAGACCTGCCACGGCAAGCGACTTACAAGCTTGTATCCAGAAGAAGGGAGAATCCTCAAGACACTTCCTCACACGATGGTTGGCATGCAGGAACGAGTGCGAAAATGTCGACCACGCCACTGCCATGTACGCCTTCATTGGTGGACTTCAGAGAGGAGGATTGCTGAGGCATAAGCTCACTTGTTTGGCTAACGCAAATAAACTGACCTTGGATGAAATGATCTCCATTGCCAGTGATCATACTGCCGCCGATGATGACGCAGGCGGTGATCTCGCAGCCTCTGACAATCCCCTACATCAACAAAGAAGAACCGTGATAACGACAACAGCGGCAGCCATAAGCGCAAGAATCCACGATGACCGAGAAGAGTGGCGGATCCGAGATGGTCGCCGTGGCGTTCCAACGCGGAGGTCCGGGGAGGCGGAAGAGGACGCGGCCGTGGAGGCGGAGCCGGCGGGGGTCGACGGCACGGCAGCGAGGTCACACGGTGGCGGATCCCGCGCCCCGCAAACCTACGAGGAGTACGAGAGACATGCCTGCACTGGCCCACGGATCCGGTTACAGGGAAGTCCACTCACACCAACCGCAACTGCAAGTGGGTCAATGATCTAAAGAACGACCCGGAGGCAGGATACAAGCGAGCCCGGAAGCACCGCCCACGCGGCAAGGGAGGCAAGGGCAAGAACAAGGACAAAGAGGAAGACAGTTCCGAGGCAATGGATGAGGATGATAACTCGCCGGATCCCAAGGCAGGGTCCGCAGGTAAATCCAACCCATTCGAGAAAAAGAGCGTGGGGGCTTACCACACCTTCCTCCGAACCCCAACAGTCCACGCTACCAAGTCAGCTACCCGGATCCTGAACGCCACAGTTCCGGCTGTGCCGTAGTATGTCAGGTGGTCGGAAGTCCCGTGCACTTTTGACAGGAAGGATCACCCTGCCATTGTGCCAAAAGAATGCTACGCCTTGGTTGTAAGTCCCCGCATAGACGGGTATGATTTCTCCAAGTGCCTCATGGATGGTGGAGCCAGCTTGAACATCATGTACCTGGAGACTCTAGAGCGGATGAACCTCACCAAGGAACAGCTCAAACACAGCAACATTGAGTTTCATGGCGTGGTTCCGGGTAAGAAGGCGAATTCCCTCGGCAGCATCACACTTCCCGTGGCCTTCGGCGATGTTCACAATTTCCTCGAAGAAAAGATCACGTTCAAAGTTGTGCCCTTCAAGAGCTCCTACCACGTCATCTTCGGCAGGCCCACCTACCACAAGTTCCACGCAAGAGTGTGCTACATCTACAACAAGCTCAAGATTCCGGGTCCTAAAGGTATGATTACCGTATCCGGAGACTACAAAAAGGCTCATGATTGCGAGTTGGGCGAAGCCGCCTTCGCAGAGTCTGTGATATCTGGAGAAGAGCTGAAAGGCTACAGAGCCGCGGTGGATCCGACTGAGATGCACACCACCAAGAAGCAGATCTCCGAGCACAAAAACTCCTTCAAGGCCGTGATAGAGACCAAGAAAGTCAACTTCAAGGAAGGCGACGATTCCAAGCAGGTCTCATTCGGAGCCAACATGGACCCCAAATAGGAAGTCGCGCTCGTCGAGTTCCTCCGCGCTAACATGGATATCTTCGCATGGCAGCCTTCTGACATGTCCGGAGTACCAAGGGAACTCGCCGAGCACTACCTCAACATAAACCCGGGGGCTAAACCGGTGAAGCAAGCTATGCGACGCTTTGGAGACAAGAAGCGCCGCGCCATAGGAATGGAGTTAGCAAAGTTACTAGAGGCAGGTTTTGTAATAGAAGTTATCCACACTGATTGGATCGCAAATCCCGTCCTTGTACCCAAAAAGAATTCTGAAATACTAAGAATGTGCATCGATTACTCTGGCTTGAACAAACATTGCCCGAAAGATCCGTTTCCCCTGCCGCGCATTGACCAAGTCATTGATTCGACGGCAGGGGCGGAACTTCTGTGTTTTCTTGATGCGTATTCCGGGTATCACCAGATCCGGATGAAGGAGTCTGACCAAAAGGCGACCTCATTCATCACCCCATTTGGCACTTACTGCTATGTTACTATGCCTTTTGGCTTGAAAAACGCAGGTGCCACCTACCAACGTACGATGCAGCGGTTCTTGAAGGACCAGATTGGCCGGAACGTACACGCCTACGTCGACGACTTCGCGGTCATGACTCGGAAAGGATCCGACTTGATCAGCGATCTCACAGAAACCTTTGAGAATCTCCGTCGGTACAAGATGATGTTGAATCCGCTGAAGTGCGTCTTTGGCGTACCAGCTGGAAAACTCCTTGGCTTCATTGTCTCTAATAGGGGCATTGAAGTGAACCCGGAAAAAATCAAGGTAATTTTGTGCATAAAAAGGCCAACTTGTCTCAAAGATGTGCAACGGCTTACTGGTTGTGTCGCAGCAATCAGCAGGTTTGTTAGCCGTCTTGGCGAGAAGGCACTACCCCTGTACAAGCTACTGAAGAAAACAGACAAATTTTTCTGGGACGAGGCAGCAGATGCAGCACTTCAAGGGTTGAAGGAAATACTCACCTCCCCACCCATCCTAGCAGCTCCAGGAGAGTCAGAGCCTATGCTCCTTTACCTGGCAGCTACCAACAGAGTCATCAGCCTCGTCATCGTGGTGGAGCGACAAAAAGAAGGTCACGAGTATGGAGTCCAAAGGCCAGTCTACTATATTAGCGAAGTCCTTACGGATTCCAAACAGCGTTACCCTCACTTTCAGAAGTTAGCCTACGGAGTTTTCCTAGGCAGCAGGAAGCTGAGACACTACTTCCAAGAGCACCCGATGTGATCGTGAGCAAGGCTCCGGCTGTCAACGATTCTCAACAACGCCGACGCAACGGGACGCACAGCAAAATGGGGCATCGAATTATCCGCCTTCGACATCAACTACAAAGCCGGGACCGCGGTCAAATCTCAGAGTCTTGGCAGATTTCGTCGCATGATTGGACGAAGCTCCGGATATGAATTTGGAGCCGGAACCTGAGACATGGGTCATGCACTTCGATGGATCCAAGCAGCATCAAGGCTCGGGAGCCGGAGTCACCCTGAAGTCCCCTACCGGAGAAGAACTGCAGTACGTTCTGCAGATACACTTCGAAGCTACAAACAATATGGTGGAATACGAGGCTCTACTACACGGATTGCGCATCGCCAAGGAGATAGGGATCAAGCACATTATATGTTGCGGAGATTCAGACCTGGTGGCACAGCAAGTAGCCGGAACCTGGAACGCCATAAATTCCGTCATGGCGGCCTACAGAGACGAAGTTGACGAGATCGCTAAACATTTCCTCGGATACGAAGTCAAGTACGTCAGGCGAGATGACAACACAGCGGTAGATATGCTATCCAAGCTCGGATCCGGCAGGAAGCCAATTCCGCCTGGAATTTTCCTGGAGCATCTCCGGATACCCTCGGTGAAGGGCGCTAACCCGGAAAACCCAGAGGTGGCAGTATCTCCGGCTAGAGAAGTGATGGCTGTCACTCCGGCTTGGACACAGCCTTTCCTGGACTACCTCATCGATCAGAAGTTGCCAGAGGACGAGGTCCTCACGCGACAGATCATCAGACGAGCAAGATCCTACACAATTGTTGATGGACAGCTCTACAAACGAAGTGCAACAGGGGTGTTTCTCAAATGCGTCTCCAATCAAGATGGCGTTGAAATACTCAGAGAGATCCATGCAGGGGACTGCGGGCATCATGCCGCTCCCAGGTCACTCGTTGCAAAAGCTTTTCGGCTAGGTTTTTACTGGCTCACAGCTAAAGAAGATGCTGACAAGATAGTCAAGACCTGCCGAGGTTGTCAGTACTACGCTACTCAACCAAACGGTCCAGCCCAAGAGCTGAAGACCATACCTATCACCTGGCCGTTCGCGGTCTGGGGGCTCGATATGGTTGGTAAGTTAAAAAGATCATCTCCTGGCGGTTCTGAATACCTTCTGGTCGCTGTTGACAAGTTCAGCAAGTGGATCGAGGCAAAGCCACTGAGAAAAGCCGACGGTGCTACGGCACTAAAATTTGTCTGCAGCCTCGTGATGAGATTCGGCATCCCACACAGCATAATCACAGATAATGGCACAAACTTCGCACAGGGAGAATTGAAGGATTATTGTGAGACAGTAGGGATTCGACTGGACCTTGCATCTGTGGCTCATCCACAATCCAATGGTCAAGTTGAAAGGGCTAACAGCCTAATATTGTCAGGAATTAAGCCACGCCTTGAAGAACCGCTGCGAGCAGCTGGAGCCTGGGCTGACGAGTTGGAAGCTGTTTTGTGGAGTTTACGAACTACCCCTAACAGGTCAACAGGGTTACCCCATTTTTCCTGGTATACGGATCCGAAGACGTGCTTCCCTCTGACATCATCCACGATTCACCGCGAGTTTCCGCCTTCAATGAAGAAACAGCTGACGAGGCCAGACAACTATCTGTGGACCTGATCGAGGAAGCTCGGAATTTAGCTGACCAGCGCTCCGCCATCTACCAGCAGAAGCTCCGACGTTATCACAGTCGTCGAGTTCGGAATCACTCTTTCATGGCAGGAGACCTGGTCCTCCGCCTTCGGCAGGTGAAAGACCATAAGCTGCAGTCTCCATGGGAAGGACCCTTCGTCGTTAGCAAAGTGCTTCATAACGGATCATACTACCTTGTTGATTTCCGAGAGCTGAAGGACAGACCCGCTAATTGGCACCGGAAACGCAAGCGTGAGGATCCGGATGACATCTACGACGAGACAGATCGCCCCTGGAACATTGCACAGCTACGTCCTTTCTACACTTAGCGTATTTTTTCCGAGTTACAAACTCTGTAATAGTTATACATGATCAATGAAATAAAGCTTGTGGTTCACTCTTTGAGTCTTTTACCCCCTTTACTTGTTCATTTTTAGATCGTGTATGTTTTCCGACTAAAACCGCAGAGCTGGATTTTTCCGCCTAGGCGAGTATAAAAGTTGTGATTTTCAAAAATCGTCCTTTAGGACGTAAGCTTAAGTTTTCTGATTAAATTGTTATCTGTTGCGAACTCGTGGATTCCTAGTAGCGATTTCCAGCACCTATGCTTGGGGGCTTGTTTCCGCGGTTATTGACGGATTGCCATTGGGCTTCGTCGCCGCTGGCGAGTGTTTCCGGCTAAGGTCTTCCGGCTCGCGGAAGGTCAAGCGGGTAAGCCGAAAAACAACGAAGTCAGCACTTGCTTTCCGACACAAAACGAAACATGCACATAATATTAAAGGATAGCAGGATAAGTGTTTCCGCCCCATGCATAGTTGTTTCGTCCCTAGCTACTTAAGAATTTAAAGTCTTATTACAAACCCACTATGGGGCCAAAATAATGCAACTTTGTTTCATTGTTCAAACAGGAACTCTACTCGGAGTCCTCTTCTTCAGATTCCTGGTAGGCGGAGCCGTCGCCGTCGCTGTCGCTGGAGCCGGCCTCGGAGTCATCACCAGAGCCTTCTCCGGAGCGCTCGATGCTTGACCCGGAGCCTTCCCCGTAATACTCCGGCTCGCCTTCTTCCTCCTCCGCGTCGTAAAATCCCTTCGGCAGATCGTATTTGTTATACCAGAACGAGTGGTTCACTCGCCTGACAAACAGCTGCTCGTACCCTTGGGTTTCCGAGAGGATGGCGCCTATGTCGGAACCCTCTGGAGCTCCGCGCGCAACATCCGCAAAATTGAGCGAGGGGAAGTGAGCCTTGCAGGTGGCTAAGACCAAGGAGGCGACTCCGCGCGCGGAAGATTTCTGCCAATCCTTAATGAAGTCCGGCACTTGTTCCATTAGCTTGGTCATTGTATCGATCACGGAAGTTTTGGCCTTCTTCAAAGACAGAGTCTTGGCGATTCCGCGACAGGCTTCAAATAACGCGTCAATGGAAATCCGCGCTTCGTCGTATGCCTCCGTCCTCTTCAGGTTTGACTCTTTTGACCACTCGAAGCCAAGGCTCGCTGTGGAAGAAGGAGGTCCAGTTCCGTTACGAAGAGAATAGCATATGAAGTAGTCGGAGCAACAACACGGAAAAACGCTTACGGAAGATAAGCTTGTCGATGGCCTCCGCCTCCGCTTCTAGAACTTTGTTTTTGCCCACCAAGGAAGTCACACGACTCTGGCTCTTCTTGAGTTTATCATTCAGATCCGCCAGGTCGCGGGCATGCTTCTCGGAGAGCTCCTTCCTCTTCTCATTCTCCTTGTCGGAGGATTCTTTGATGAAGGTTTTGAGAGACTCGTTCTCCGCCTCCAGCACCTTGACTTTGGCGGACAGATCATCGAGCGTAGAGTGCTTGGCAGTTTCTTCTGCAGGCGGAAAATTGCACATATTATGCATCATGAATAGTTATATCAGCTCAAGAAAATCAAAGTCCGGATTTCGTACCTTGAAGGCGGGTCTCAAGAAGCTGGATAGCCTTTTGGCTGTTTTCCGTGTTCTGACGCAGCCCCTCGATCTCCGTGATCTGCTCCAGCACATGAACGCGTAGATCTTCGCGTAATTTCCGCGTGGTCTGAGAAGCAGAGAGGAGTTAATCGGATATTACAATCTTGGGGGCTGGCGAGGAATTCAAAGTCTTGAAGGTATAAAATTGTAAATTTCCGCCTAAGGTACATCTTGAGAAAGCATCGGCTAACACATGTTACACGGAAATGTCTGACCCAATGCTTGGGGGCTAGTATTACCTGCCGCACTTCCTTGTGCTTGGCGAAAAACACTCTCAGACCGTCCTCCAGATCGGTGAGCTCTTGCATCTCCTCATCCGACTTCCCCCAAACCTTGTTCAGCATGGCGGAAACTTCCGCGTGGCGCTGTGCGAGGGTAAGCTTTTGCAGAGACTGAGTCGGTCGAGGGTCGACCCGAACCACGTTGGAGGCTTGAACGAGCTTTACTTTCTCCTCATATTCTTCCTCTGTGGGCTCCTCGAAAGTGGCATCTGGTTGATCTTGCAGAGGAGCAGACGAGGAGGCACCCTTGGCGGAATCGCCGTGGTCGGCGGGATCTTCCGGAAGGTCATCAAGGTTGATGACATCTTTGGGATCCGGCTTGGAGGCAGACGAAGCCTTGGGTGGGATCTCCACCTCAGGAGTAACATGAACTGAAGCCGGATACGGCTTGACCTTCTTCTTCAAGACCCTTGGAGCCTTGGGGGGCTGGCTTCCGGAACTTCAGTAAAAAGGAAAAAAGCATAATAATTAAGTAAGGGTTTACTTGTAAAGCCAGAACTTGGATCTCGGAAACAGACACTTACCCGGAAGGCTTGAAGAAGTGCTGGATGGCGGGCTGCCCCTTGTTGCTGGTGTTAATCAGCGTGAGGCGTTTCTTTTCCGCCTCCGCTTTCCGAGTAGCCGCAGTACTAGGCACTTCGCGGGCGCGCTTAGCGGCGGGGCTGGAAGGAGCAGGCATCCTCCTCTTAGGAGGGCGCGGAGCTTCGTGAGCCTCCGCTTCTGATGCAGCTTCCCGATCCGTGTTGCCGGTGGTGGGAACCCAGAGGAGAGTTCCGAGTTCACTTTCTTCAAGGGCCTCGAGCTAGTGCATAGAGTTAAACACTTAGACAAAAAGTTTGAACGCGAAGAAAAACAATGGACTAAAGTCAAGATGACGTACCGCGGTTCCGGAACCATTCAAGTGAATGTCTTTGTTGCACACGTGAACGTGAAGTTCACGCGGAATCTTGATGAGGAGCCGGATCCTCTTGTCGATGGCGTCGGCGGAAAGATTGTCTTTTGTGGCGCGCATTGGGTCGTCGCGCCCTGTGTACTAGAACATCAGCTGGTCCCTGTGTTGGAGCGGCTGGATCCGCTTGGTAAACCAGGAAAGGGTCAAGTCCTTCCCTGTCAGCCCCTCCTCCGTTAGCTTGCAGATCCGCCTGACGGCGCGTGTGAGCTGGGGCGACTCAGAGAGGTGGGGGCAGTGCGACCATGCCGGAAGCTCGGTGGCGGGGCAATTCTTGAACGGTGGCAATCTCCTTGCACTCGCTGGGTCGGAGACGTCCTTCAAGTAGAAGAAGCCCCCAGACCAGTACCGCGCGGATTCGTGGCGGTCGGTGTGGGGGTAGACGCGGCCCGGGCGGATCATGAAGGTGATGGATCCGCATGTTGCTAGCTCGGTGGACTGCCGGATCCTCTCCTTCTTGACAGTGAAGTAATATTGGAACAGGGAGAGCTCGGGAGTTACCCGGAGATGGCCCTCGCAGAGGGTGACGTGATTGCTGATCACAAGCACGATATTCGGAGAAATGTTATGGGGCTGGAGCCCATAAACCTTCAGGATCTCCAGGAAGAAGTCCGAAGGCGGAAATGAAAAGCCCCGCTCCACCAGTGCTTTCGTCAGCACCATCTCGTTGTCCTCCGGAGCAGGGGCTAAGGCGTTTGGAACTGACCTCCAACTTCCGGGTTGCAGGAAGCCCTCCGCCTCGAGGTTCTTCAGCTCCATCTCTGTGGTGGTGCATGGCCACCATTTTCCCTTGGCTTCAGCATCTCGTTGACGAGCCTTCGATTTTTTGGCGGCGATCTCTTCCACCTTGTGCTCCGCCTGATCCTCCCCGGAGGCTTTCTCCGGGTTAGCAGAAGTCCCTTCAGCCTCCTTGCCGGAATCCTTTGAAGGATCCAGCCTGACTGGGACGAAGGGTGGAGGGGCGGAGGAGATTGGGGTGGCCAGGATCGGCTCAGAGGTTGGAGGCGGAGTCGTTGAAGACATCTGAAGAAGAGACATTGCGGAAAACGTTGTTTAGTCGGATCCAACATCGTCGTCCCCAAGTTCACCCCTACCAACTACGGCGCGAGGGCGAAGCTCGAAAACTCACCGTAATGGCTTCTGCGGTGGTTGGAGTCGCCGGCGACGAGGTTTCCGCACGGTGGCTCGCTGACGTTAAGAACAAGATGAACTCGGCACGGCGGCGAAGCAGCTCCGGCGAAACTCCGGCGAGATTCTGGCACGGCGGAGAGAGAGCTCGAGGCGGCGCTTCGCAGAGAGGTAGAAAGGGGGGTGAATGAGGATTAGGGGTCGACGGCGGATATTTATAGGCCGGTGGGACGAGATTCGTGCTCCGCATCCTGTGGTCGGAACGCAAGCGTCGCACCGTTGGATGCGCGACACGTGTCCCAAACCCTAAACGGTAAAAATGGCTAGAGATAAGTTACCGCACAAATCGCGCGAAAATGGCGCCAGAATTGGCGGAACCGTTTGAGTCTTTTAAGATTCCGGGTAATCGCGTGAAGATAAATAGTTCTCATTCGCAAGCAGGGAAGTAATCCGGAAACGTATCTCGAACCGTCGATGGATGAAGTCTCGCAGGATGGGAGTATTTTCCAACTAAAGGTTGGGAAGAGAAGAAAGTATGAAGTTGGAGTTCTTCAAGTTTCACCGCGTTACCAACGTTGCCGGAAACCATGATGGACTAGCAAGGCGGAAACAGCAGGTGAAACTCGGAGAACTCTGGGGGCTACTGTTGTGGATATACTTCATGGGTGTACCATCGATAGTGCCTAGATCCGGCAAGCCCGGGTGGCCCACAGATGGTGATGAGGCATGTGGCCCATCGGGCGGCCCAGTTGCTGTTGATCCTGACGGAAGATGTCCGGCACAGAAGCAGGGAGCCGGATCCGACCAACCACGAGGAGGAACCCGGATCCACGGAGGCCCATTAAGGGACCCGGATCCGGTACGACGTAGATGGAAGGACGGATCCTTGACGAACACGGCAAGACATTGTACCGTAGTTAGGAAACCTGTATCCGGGTAGGACTCTCCATGTAAACCCTAGATCCGTGCGCCTTTATAAGCCGGATCCTGGGAGCCCTAGAGGCAGAACCTCAACTCATTGTAATATCGCGAAAGCGCCCAGATAATTTCAGACAAGCGACGATGAGGCCTGTCATCGTGCAGGTGTTCCGAAGCTGGGTAAATCGCGTACCACCGTCCCGGGTGCACTCCGCCCTATGGCCCCTACTGCTTCTCCCCCTCGTGAGGATCCCTCCTCCGAGGTACCGTCGATTAGGCAACGACACATCGTTAGATGGTCATTATATTTTGCACTCTGTTATATGAGATGGTCGCAACAGCCGGTGCGTCACATATGAGTGAATGTTACATCAAACAACCATTATAGTAAAATTTATTATACGATTTAATCCTACAAATTCTAGTCCTCTGAATCAAATAGCCATAGTTTTTTTTTCTGAAACTTGATTAAGGTGACTATCATGTTCCTGTTCCAAAACAGTACTAGTACCAACTATCCTGTATTCTAGTCTTGCCTGCCTTCAGAAACCGGAACAACATATCATATTATTAGATTGATAATGAAATATATTTTCATATGATACCTACAAAATATCATATTTATTCATAAATTTTTCTGAAAGTTTAATCAAACTTTATTTCGTTTGACTTTCTGTAAAAAAATATAGGCTTTAAGCCTTGGGATGGAGGTAGTACTACCTTATCTCTAGACCGGCGCCATGATAGTTGGTACTACTACTGATTTTTTTTTGTTTTGTTTCTGAAACCTGATTAAGGTGACTATCATGTTCCCGTTCCAAAACAGTACTAGTACCAACTATCCTGTATTCTAGTCTTGCCTGCCTTCACAAACCGGAACAACATATTAGTACCATACCAGTCAATCGCACTTCTGGCCATTAAAATTTCTTCAAACATCCGACCGTTGGTTGCTGTCCAGGGACATCCGTGTGTGCATGATAGATACGTGTGGTGTGTACGAAAAATACGTTGTAGAGAAGCACAGTCACAGTTGTCCCGGCTGTGCTATGAAAGAATGAGCTGGTTCCGCTTGCGACAGGTCAGTGGCGTGGCCGGCCGTGCGAGCCGCTGGGGGTGGTGCTAACCCCAAGTTTTGGCTTTGCTCGACGACATTTGAACAATTCGTACCATGTGGTGGACCTTGTAAGTTGTACCACTCTCGGTGTAATGCCATGGCCACAGACAAACGAATTTAACACTACCATGTCATTGTGGAATTTCGGTGGCAATGACGGCGATGCTTGCGGGGATTTTAACCCTCTTAGAGTACTTATGTAGTTTTTTTTTTGAACAGCGAGTACTTATGTATTGTTGCGGATACGTTCGTGGCACTAAGACTTTGAGTGAAAACCTTGGCCATCGGTCTCGACAACAGCGACATGGCGATGCCGTTACTTGCTTGGGAGAATCTTCATGGATCTTAGGTATCACTTGGTCGCATTCTTGTGCTGGCAAGTTCAGTTTTCCCTGTTCTTTCTTTCTATTCTTTGGTATGCAAGTTTCGCTTATCACTTTCTATTGGTTCGTCTGTTTAACTTTATTACTCAATAAAGAGTGATGAAAACCTTTTATTTGAAGAAAAATGTTACACTTCCAAATACTGTATATATACTATGAGAATTTGCCTATATGCGATGGCCGCAGACAAACCAACTCCCCACTAGCGTGCCATTATGAAATTTTATATATACTCTGAGAATTTGCCTAAATGCCAAAGCTGAGTGCTTTGGTGGCAATGACGGTTATGCATGAGGGCATTGTAATATTCTTAAAGCATCTCCAGTCGCGTCCCCAAAGCGTCCCTCAAAGTAATTTAGGGCACGCCGGACGAAAAAACGGTTCCAGCCGCGTCCCCCAAAGCCCAGTTTTGTCCGGTGCGCCCCGATACGGTGTCCGGCGCCCCGAGCCCGTCCCCGTCCCACAGGGGACGCACCGGGCACGCCGGACACAACGAAAAGCAAGGCGAAGCGACGCGGGTTCCCATATGTCAGCGACTCATTCAAGTTTGGACCTAACCGTCGCCTACCTCGCGGCGGAAGTTATTCGCGCGCAGTGACACACGACGACATCTTTGCCTTAATGGCGACGGAGGGGTAGGCGAGACGTCCCGTCGGTGCTACCGAGCCTCCACGCGTCGCCGGTGTTCGCACGCCATAGCCCGTTCCCGTGCTTTCTTCCCGCCTCTTCTCGCCTCTTCCCGCGCTTTCTTCCCTACGCCGGCGTCTATAAAAGGCCCTCCCGGCTCAATGGCAGCCACCACAGCCGCCGGCACCCCTTTCTCTACCACAAGCACAGTCTCCTCCACCACCAGTTGGCAATGGCGAACCGCCCCGGCGATGGCCATTTCCCTCCACCATCGTCTTCTCCAGCACCACCTCCACCACCGGATTCGCAGTACGGCATCGACGTTGCCACTCGTGAAGAGCGGCATCGAGGGATGGAGAATTACCGTGCACATCGTCAGGAGCGGCGGGAGGCACTCGAGCTGCAGGCCCGCCAGCGGCGTGAGGCGGCGCACGCGGCGGATGTAGTGGCGTTCGACGCCCCTGGCCCCGCAGCTGCCGAGAACGCGGCGGCAACAGCATGGCAGGAGGAGGCGCCGGCGGACACCATTGCGGCGTTCGACGCCTCCACGGAAGAGGAGGCGGCGGCGCCGGACGGAGGAGATGAGCCGGCGGTGGGATGATGAGCGCCGGCGCCGGCGCGAGGAGCGGGACGCGCGGTACCGTGAACGGCGGGTGGCGATCGAGCGCCGGCAGTGAGTCGCTCGAGCGCCCAGCAGCAGCTGGCGGCGGAGGAGCGTCAGCAGCGGGAGGCGGCGCTGGCGGCAACGGAGGCGGCCTGGAGGAGGCGGGCGGACGAGTTGGCGGCGGAGGCCGACGCTTTGGCGGCGGTGATGATGGAGGCCCCAACGGATGAGGAGGAGGCGCCAATGGAGGAGGAGGAGGCCGAGGCGGAGGAGGAGGAGACCGAGGTGGAGGAGAACGACGACGTCGAGTTCGCGTGGTCCGACGATGACGGGCCGCACCCGGACGAGACGGCCGATCAGCAACGCGTGCTCGTCGAGTCCTTCGAGTCGGAGAAGAAGCTCCAGGACGATGCCCGTGCCCACGAAGAGGCGCAGATTCATCGCGCCGTCGAGATCTCCCTCCAGGCGGCGCATCAGGGGAGGGCGGACGTCGACCCGCTGCTGGAGCAGCGGGGTCTGGCCACCGCCCTACGCACGGAGAGGCGGCGCGCGCAGCAAGAGCTGCGTCGGAGGGGAGGCGACGACGGGGCGGGGCCGTCGAACGCACACCGGGCGGTCGATGAGCTAGGTTTAGATGAAATCTAGCCGTTTTCATTCAAACTTTGTAATATATAATCAAATTTGAATGAAAAACCTTTATTTTCGTGCACCAATATTCATTTGGGGAGGGCGTTTGGGGGACGCGACTGGGTAGCGACGTCCCCAAACGCGGCACGAACAAAACACGTCCCCCAAACACTCAATCCGGCGCGGTTTGGGTGACGCTTTGGGGGACGCGACTGGAGATGCTCTTAGAGCACTTAGAGCATCTCCAGTCGCGTCCCCCAAACCGTTCTCCAAACGGCGGTGGATCGAGCGTTTGTGGGACGAGTTTTTTTCGTGCCGCGTTTCGGGGACGTCGCTCCCCAGTCGCGTCCCCCAAACGTCGTTCCCAAATAGAAATTCCAATAATTTGCATTCAAAAGAGATCGTTCTCACCAAAGTCGTCGCGATCAGAGTAGCGGCGATCAAAGTACTGGACGCGCGATCATATTACAGGCTGACGATAGAATTAAAAGAAGGGGCTGGGGTTGGGGACGCCGACGTCGACGGCGCACCCTTTCGTCTCTTTGCCCAGCGGCTTCTTGGCCGCTTTCTTGGCCATTTTTTAGGGGCAGTCGGCGGCGCCATGGATCGGGAGAGCGTGGCGGCGGGAGGAACAACGTAGCGACGGCGGGAGGGAGAAATGAATCGGCGGGCGGAATAGCTCAAATGTGTTGGGATGGCAGAAATGCGCGGCGGGAGAGGCGTGATTAGGCGGGAGCGGTGGACGAATTTTTCCGGTGCCGCTGGCGCATCGGTCCCGCCACGCCTCGCCTCGCTTTTCGGTGTGTCCTGCGTCCCCGGAGCGTCCCCTGTGTAGCGGGGACGGGCTCGGGGCGCCGGACACCGTATCAGACCGCGCCGGAGAAAAAAAGGGTTTGGGGGACGCGGCTGGAAACTTTTTTTTGTCCGGCGCGCCCCAAATCCCTTTGGAGGACGTAACTGGAGATGCTCTTATGTAGTGTTGTGGATACATTCATGGCGCTAGGACTCCGGATGAAAACCCATGGCCATTCGTCTCCACAATAGCAACATGCTGGCATGTCGCTACTCTCTTGGGAGCATTCTCATGGATCTTAGGTATCACTTGGTCGTGTTCATGTATTGGCAAGTTCAGTTTTCCTTGTTCTTTCTTTTTATTTTTTGATATTCAAGTTTCACTCATCACTTTCTATTGATTTGGCTGTTTAATAAACTTTATTATGAATTTTGTTTCAAATTTTTGGAACTTCGAAACACGAATTATGAGTGTTTGCAGATAAAGTGCTACGTGTAGCTCAGCATCCATGTGGAGTTTTCCGAGGGGAAAACCTATCTCAAGAATACGTCACGGTTCCAAATACTGCATATACCGCTAAAAGAACTCATGAGATACAAGTTTGCTCCCCGTTGACCTCAATTGACTATTGAAGGAATAGTTCCAGCATTTTGGCACATTTTGCAGAGTAACATGTTTGTTTTCAAATAACTTTTATTATTCCAAACTAGGAAATATGCCCGCGCGTTGCGGCGAATTAATTTTTACTGAATATTATTTTGCGGGAAGGCAACTACCATTGAGAATATTTTGAAAATGTGTTTTTTGCTTTGTTATTATCACCGTGTAGCTGAACTTACCCCTATGAAATCAAGAGCAACCTGCATTTCTGTTTCAATACCACTATGAACTCTGATCATTGCTTAGTCCAGTACGAATATGCATGTGGACTTTGCTTCTCTCCAATTTTTCAGATCAGGATTAAGAAATAATATACTCTTTTAGAATTACAAGCCGGAGCCCATGCTGTTGTTCAATGATCTGATTAGCAGGGACGGAATAATATTCTTGTTCCTCGGTTTGAATTAGCAGATCAGCACGATGGCATGACTTGATCATAGTGGATGCCGCGCTGCAGCCTGTTTTTGTGTGGACACGCTCATCCATGAAAGCCAGGGCGACTGGTGGCCAGATGCCACAGCTGACTGCGGGGCTTACATGTTTCATTAGTTTTTTTTCGATAAAGGATGCTTTATTACTTTAATAAGCAATTACATCCAGCCTCTGCATAACCAGGATGCACACAGCCGTTTCATTAGTTGGAGTTTCATTACCTTGCGTGGTTCGGTCCAATGGTTATGAGAGCATCAACATCCATGCGCAGAGATGCAGAGCATCCTAGTAGTTGATCGATTAGGATGTTGTATGGAGTGGCTTCTTTAGATTGCACGTCGCTGTTGGCAGATACTCCATAACCCCGTGTCCTTAACTCACGAACTCCTGCAGAGGGCAATGACGAGCTGACGGCGGTGGTAATCCAGGTGTTGACGGCGTTGTCAATGGAGATGCGTACGCCGCCACATTCTCCATACCGCGGACGCCGCCTTCTATCCTCGTTCCTCTTCTGCTTTGTTTCTTTAGAATTGCGCTGCTCCACTTTGCCTCAAACCCGATTCGCCAGGGCCTCCCCACAATTCTAGCGCCTCCATGTTTTCGCAATATGCTCCTAGTTCGTGCGAGCCACCCGCCGTCAAGATCGTTCGGTTGCTCTAGGCTCGACCGAGCAGTATATATGTGAGCGTTTACAGGCAAGCCTACATCGACCTGGACTCTTTTTAGACCAGGAGACCAGACATGACACGTTGTATCACGTACGGACGAGCTGGGCAATTCACGTACTCCGTACAACATCTGGACTCCATCTATCATGCATCAGGGCTCTGATCCGTTTTTATTTCGTGATGGACTCGGTTTGTTTCTTGAGGTAGTCGTTGTCCTGGTTGCCTTTAGCTTTTGAGATGATGAAACGTTTTTTTGATTGATAGATAATTGACTTACCGATGGCAAGGGCATGTAATTTTAACGAAAATTTAGGGTAAAAATAGACGGACCAACAAGAAACCTTATTTTCTTTATTATTTTTTTTTTTTGAAACGTGAAAATTTATTTCACTAAACCTGGTGCATAGCAAGATCGCTAGCAACCAAACCGGTTACAAATTCTGGCTCATCCTCCAGCCATAGTAAGTTTTGCACGCCTAGGGATCTGCCATGCTGAGCTATTGCATGGGCAGCCTTATTACATGATCTACGGCAAAACTTAAACTCAAAAGCATTGAAAGCTAAAACACAAAGGCTTCTAGCTTCACGGTATAGCACACCTAGATCGGACAGATCAGCATCTCCAGACTTCAGAGCGTTTACCAGGCCGAGGGAGTCGGACTCGAAAATCACCCGGAAAGAGCCTCTGTTACTCATGCTCTCAATAGCTGCCACACACGCCAATGCCTCCGCGTGAAGGGCACTCGACAGATTGTTCATGCATCCCGTTCCAGCCGCTATAAAGTTCCCCTCGCTCCCTCGTGCAATGAAGCCCCATGCGCCCAGACGTGACTCCTGACAAAAAGCGGCATCAACGTTCACTTTGATGAAGTTAGCTTCAGGTGGTTCCCATCTGCCCTCCACTGCGTGCGCCTCCTGGCCATTCTCCTCCTTGCTACAGAACTCCACAAGGTATCTGCGGACTTTCGAGGAGACTTCGTCTGACGAGAGAAGTTTCTCCCCGGCGTTCGCTTTGTTCCTCGTTGTCCACCAGGTCCATAGCAGGATGATCACAGTCGATCTTTTCTCCGTAGGCAGCGAAAGGATATGGTCCGTCACCTGTCTTGCATTGGCGCATTCGCACAACGACAAACGTAGATCCTCGCAGTCAAGGGCTCGCCAGACTTGCTTTACAGCTTTGCACCGGAGAAAGGTATGGCCGCCGTCTTCATCTAGCCGCCAACACACAGGGCACCGTGTATCGAGCTCCACTCTTTTCCGCTTTATATTGAGCTTTGTTGGGAGGCTGTTATGAGTAAACCTCCACAGGAAGATGAGAACCTTCCCCGGCAGCTTCTGGCTCCAAATGCTCTTCCAGGTCTGGCTTTGGTCCAGGGAGTTTGAGGAGGAACTTGCATTGCGGCTCAGATCCTCGTCGCGGACGGCAACCCCCAGCTGATATGCAGATTTTACTGACAGTATCCCTTTCTTCTCATAGTGCCACGCAAGTACATCCTGCATCTCCGGCCTGATAGGAATCATCAGGATGTCTCTGACGTCCTCCATGTTGAAATGATCGCGGAGGAGGTCTTCGTCCCATTGATCCGTCACAGGGTTTATCAAGTCGCTGACTTTTGTGATGATGGACTGACCACGTGGAGAGCTGGGCCGCCGTGTTGTGCCCCTCGGAATCCAGGGATCATTCCAGACTGCGATAGATTCACCATTCCCCACTCTCCATACAAGCCCCTCCTTCATCAACTGACAGCCCTTCAGGATACTTCGCCACGTATATGACATTCCTTGCTTTGGCGTTGCCTCTAGGATGGAGCACTGCGGGAAGTACTTCGCTTTTAGGATTGTTGCACACAAAGAATCCGGGCACTTGAGCAGACGCCAACTCTGCCTCGCCAGCATGGCGAGATTAAAGATGTGTAAATCTCGGAACCCCAGTCCCCCGGATCGCTTGTTGCTCGACAGTTTGTCCCAACTCAGCCAATGACATTTATTCTGTCCCTCCTGTTGATCCCACCAATAGCGGCAAATCATAGTGCTGATTTCCTCGCACAGCGCTTTGGTCAGATCGAAACATGACATCGCGTAGGTGGGGATGGCCTGTGCGATAGCCTTGATGAGTATCTCTTTGCCCGCCCTGGAGAGAAGTTTCTCCTTCCAGCCCTGAATTCGTCTCCAAATTTTCTCCTTTATGTACTCAAATTCCTTCTTCTTTGATGCCCCTAGATGAACAGGTAGACCCAGATATCTTTGATTCTGTGACTCCCTTGGTATGCCTAGTACATTCAAAACAGCCCTCTTTGTTCGATGCCTAGTGCCCTTGCTGAAAAACGCCGAACTCTTCTCCTTGTTTATCATCTGACCCGACTGTGCCTCATAAAGTGCTAGAATCTGCTGCAGTTTCTGTGCACTCGCCACCGTGGCCTTCATAACAATGAGTGAATCGTCTGCGAAAAAGAGATGGTTTACCCTCGGCGCCGCTGGGCAAAGTTGAATACCTTCCAAAGTGCCATTCACCTCCGCATGTTGGAGCATCGCGGAGAAAGCCTCGGCACAGAGGATAAAAAGGTACGGCGACAGAGGGTCCCCTTGACGAAGACCTCGCTCTGGTTTAAAGGCATCAGTCAATTTCCCATTGATCTTGACTCGGTAGGAGACAGACCGCACACACGTCATGATCAGTTCCACCCAATTTGAATTAAAACCCATCCGCTGCATCATCTTCTCCAAGAAAAGCCACTCTACCCTGTCATATGCCTTGCTCATGTCGAGTTTGACCGCTATCAGTCCATCCTTTCCCCCCTTCCTCCTATGCATATGGTGTGTTATCTCATAGGCAAGTAGCACATTATCCGTGATCATACGTCCAGGCACAAACGCCGATTGTGAAGGAGAGATGATCTCTGGGAGAAGGATCTTCAGTCGGTTGGCCAGGACCTTGGAAATTAGCTTATAAATGACATTACAGAGGCTGATCGGCCGATACTCTGTTATTCTCTCCGGGTTCTTGACTTTAGGAATCAAAACAATTGTCGTCTCATTCCAACCTTGTGGCATGTCCCCTCCATTCAAGACCTGAAGAACCTCCGCCTGAACCTTGTCACCCAATATATGCCAAAACTTTTTATAGAACAGAGCCGTCATCCCATCTGGTCCAGGCGCCTTCAGGTCTCCAATTGAGTCAAGTGCCTTCTTAACCTCCTCCGCTGTATACGGCAAATTCAAAGTGTTGTTCATTGTCGATGATACAGATTGGGGCACGAACTGGAGGAGGTCATTATTTACTGGCCCTGCAGAAGACAAGAACAAACTTTTGTAGAAGTTAGTGATAAAAGGCCCGAGCTCCTCCTCCCTCTCCACTACTCCGCCACCCTCCCTTCTTGACTTCTTTATTCTGTTCACCTTCCTTCTTTCAGAGGCATGGGCGTGGAAGAAACTTGTGTTCCGATCGCCATTCTTGAGCCAGTTAGCCCGCGCCCTTTGCTGCCAGAAAACATTATATTGATCCTCCAGCCGGCTGAGTTTGTATTTCAAGAGGTGCTCCCTATTGACATTCTGTTGGTTGATCTCCTTTCTTCTACAATTCTCCAAATCTTTTTTTGCTTTTTTGATTCTATGTTTAAGTTCACCCAGCACTTCTCTATCCCATGTGGCCAAGCTACCACCCACTTTCCGCAACCCTTCAAAAACCCCCCTGCTCCCTCTTCAAAAGCCCGATTCCATGCCTCCTCCACCACATTCTCACACCCTTCCTCCTGTAGCCAGCTAGCTTCAAAACGGAAACACCTCTCCCCCCCACCTCGGCCCTCCATCGAGCAAGCTTGAGCATTGATTTCTGCAATAATTGGCCGATGATCCGAATGACGGGGGTCTCCATTTATCATTCTATGTAAAGGGAACAGACATCTCCATGCTGCGTTAGCCACCCCTCTGTCCAGTCTTTCCCTTATATATCCGCTAGCCAAGTGCCAATTATTCCTCCACGTGAAAGGATCTCCAACATAGCCAAGGTCCTCCAGTTCACAATGCTCCAAAGTCCTTCTAAACGCATCCATCGCCCCTTGGGCCCGAGCCGGCCCTCCTTCCTTCTCTCCAGCAAACAAGATCTCATTGAAATCTCCCAGTACTAACCAGGGTAAGTCAGATTGTGCATGTAAATTCCTAAGGAGCCTCCAAGTATTCTCCTTCTCCCCCGACTTAGACTCACCATATATCCCGGTCAGACGCCATTTTGTGCCATTTTGCTCCGTCACATCCACATCAATGTGGTACCTTCCCTTCCATCGTAGGCTCACATTCACCTCCTTCTTCCAGAACATTGCTAAGCCACCACTCCTTTTATTGCTGTCCACCACCACCATATGTGGCATATTAAGTCTCCATCTCAACGGATCCATCTCCCTCTCTATCAGTTTTGTTTCCGACAAAAAGAGGATGTCGGGATCTTCCGCCCTCTGTAACTCCAGAAGGCCATTAACCGCCGGCTGGTTCCCAAGCCCCCGGCAGTTTTGGGCCACCGCTTTCATTGCTCCTCGCAGGGCTGTTCCGACAGCCCCGCCAGCAAATCGTTGTTCAGGACAACAGCAACCTTTGACTTCTTTGTGGTCTTATCCTCCTCATCAGTCTCCATCTCTTCCATCTCCCTCTTCTTTCCCACTTTCACATTCAGCAAAGCCTTCGATCCCTCCCCCTTCCTATGCTTCCGTTTGAACGAACCCCGCTGCTGCTCCTTTTTATTTTCCACCTCCACCTCACTTACCCGATCGACGTGACCAGTCTCCTCCCCATCCTGCATGGCAATGGGTCCCTCCCCATGCATCTCCTTTTCCACACCCGACCCTCCATCTTCCATTCCCCCCTTTTTGATCAGCAGCATGCCACCCTCTACACACGCCTTCTCCTTATCTTTCCCATTGCAATCCTTAAGCACCTCCTTCTCCCCCGCCACCGAGAACTCCAATTTCTTTTGTGTAGCTCCTGGTTGTTTTTTCTCCCCCAACTTAAGTGGGCTTGTAACTTCCTCGCTGCGAGTGGGAGACCTGCTACAGTTTGTACGCCTTTCCAAGCTATCCTTCCTCCACGAAGAGCTGTCACTGCCCCTTCCCGATCCGCGACCAGACGAGTTTGAGTTCCTCCCAAAACCCCACGTTCTTCCTTCCACCCTCCTTTGCTGATCACTCTGTGTGTTCTTTTTTGGAATAAAGGCCCGAAGCCAGCCACCATATTGTCTCTTCTCCCCCTTTGCTAGCGTAACTGAACAGCCTTCATAGTCATGGCCAATGATGCCACAGGTATAGCAGAACTCCGGGAGATATTCGTATTCAAAAGGGCACCATATCTGAGATCCGTCATCCTTCCCTGGCCTCAGGAAACCCCTCATTAAAGGTTTTGTAATGTTGATACGGGTTTTCACTCGGAGATACTCACCAGCTGCACTACCATCGTCTTCAACATCCACATCCACTCCTTCTCCAACCATGTCTCCAATCTCCATCCCCATGTCTCTATTCATCCATCCCAGCGGCAACTTAAACACACGGATCCAGATTGGGATTGTGTCGAACACATGCTCATCCATCGCTTTGCCCGGATCAAAGTCCGTCATCACAATGAGATCATTATTGGCCTTCCATGGGCCGTCACACAGAGCCCTCTTCTTTCCAGACTCCTGCAGAAAGGTGAACATGAACACATTTCCTCCCATTGCCTTGCATCGCACTCCCTTCAAAGGACACCAGGCTCTTCCCAGCGAGGCCGCCATGCCCTCCGCATGCACAGGTTTATCAGAGAGAACCTTACCCAAGGCCTGCATCTCCCTCTTCTCCACATCTTCACTCCCGAGGATCACACACTTTTTAAAACCCCCTTGCTCCGCCGCTGAAAGCTTCAGATTCCTCATCAGCCCCTCCACTCGCTCCATCTCTGCACTCCCCGCCCCACCCGGTGCAAAGGATCACGCCCCCAGAGGGGATTTTCACTAGGGATGACAGGTGTTTTACGATCACGAGCCCTAGATCTCGCGAAAGGTCTATGGTGTTGGGTAGGGAAACCTAACGAGGAGGGAAAAAACAGGCGATCTAGGGTTTGGGAGATCCTCCGAGGTCGGGTTGCGACTAGGAAGACGATGAGGTGGGTGAGAGGGCCGGAAGCCAACCGGTGCCGGCGAGATCCGGCGAGAAACCAGACGTCGGTGGGCGGGCGCCGTAATCGCCGCGCGATCGCCTAAACCGCTAAACCCGGAACCGTCACTCCTGGGACGGACCGTATAGAATTGCAGCTATCATAGCAAAGGCCAACAAGGTTAGATCAGGTAGCCCCTCCGGAGGATACCGGTCCAATGTTACTCGGTGCGTGGGGCTCCACACCTGCGCTGGCCCTTGTGCAAAACATGCGCAAATCCACCATGCATGGGTGCGCTTGTTGCAACTTGTCCCTGCAAAAAACAAATAAAATCGTTGTGCATATATATATATATATATATAGCCGATAAGCACTACGGGAACCAGCCGAGGGGCCGACGGCCGGCGGCCGTCGGCACATCATCACATGCCGTCGGCCCACGTCTGTGCCGACGGCCGCCGTCGGCACACCGTCGTCGGCACAATGTCGCCTCGGCACAGACTGGCTCGCCGTCGGCCCAGCCTTTGCCGTCGGCACAGACGCCAGCCCGACGGTCGAACGACGCCGTCGGCACAGTAGCCATCGGCACAGTCGACGTGGGGCCCGCGGAGCGTCTAACGATCGTTAGGTCAAGTGAGGTGATGACCCACAAGTATAGGGGATCGCAACAGTCTTCGAGGGAAGTAAAACCCAATTTATTGATTCGACACAAGGGGAGACAAAGAACACTTGGAAGCCTTAACAGCGGAGTTGTCAATTCAGCTGCACCTGGAAACAGACTTGCTCGCAAGAGTTTATCAGTAGTAACAGTTTTATAGCGATACGATGGTGAAATAACAGCAGAGTAACAAAGACAGCAGTAGTGATTTTAGTAAACAGCAGGATTAAAATACTGTAGGCACGGGGACGGATGACGGGCGTTGCATGGATGAGAGAAACTCATGTAACAATCATAGCAGGGCATTTGCAGATAATAATAAAACGATGTCCAAGTACAAAGCAATCAATAGGCATGTGTTCCATATATAGTCGTGCGTGCTCGCAATGAGAAACTTGCACAACATCTTTTGTCCTACCAGCCGGTGGCAGCCGGGCCTCAAGGGAAACTACTGGATATTAAGGTACTCCTTTTAATAGAGTACCGGAGCAAAGCTTTAACACTCCGCTAACACATGTGATAATCACAACGCTACAATTCCATCCGTTGGTCCCGATTTACATCACTTCGGGGCCATCGGTTCCGGACAGCGACATGTGTATACAACTTATAGGTAAGACCATAAACAATGAATATCATGATGAAACAATAACATGTTCAGATCTTAGATCATGGCACTCGGGCCCTAGTGACAAGCATTAAGCATAACAAGTTGCAACAATATCATCAAAGTACCAATTACGGACACTAGGCACTATGCCCTAACAATCTTATGCTATTACATGACCAATCTCATCCAATCCCTACCATCCCCTTCGGCCTACAGCGGGGGAATTACTCACACATGGATGGGGGAAACATGGCTGGTTGATGTAGAGGCGTTGGCGGTGATGGCGGCGATGATCTCCTCCAATTCCTGTCCGGCGGAGTGCCGGGAACGGAGACTTACGGCTCCCGCGACGGAGTTTCGCGATGTGGCGGCGTTAGGAGGGTTTCGCGACTTCGACTTCTTCTGTGCGTTTTTAGGTCGAGGCCGATAAATAGTCCGAAGGAGGGCGTCGGAGGCCGGCCGAGGGCCACACCACGGGGCCGCGCGGGCCCCCCTGGGCCGCGCCGCCCTATGGTGTGGGGCCCTCGGGCCTCCACCTCAATTGTCCTTCTGGCTCCGTCATTATTCTGGGAAAATAGGGCCTTCTGCATAAATTCCGAGGATTTTCCCGAAAGTTGGATTTCTGCACAAAAACGAGACACCAGAGCAGTTCTGCTGAAAACAGCGTTAGTCCGTGTTAGTTGCATCCAAAATACACAAAATAGAGGCCAAACAATAGCAAAAGTGTTCGGGAAAGTAGATACGTTTTGGACGTATCAACTCCCCCCAAGCTTAGCTTATTGCTTGTCCTCAAGCAATTCAGTTAACAACTGAGCGATAAAAGAACTTTCACGAACACATTTGCTCCTATGATGTATATATTCTCATGCTATGGCTAATACTTAAGTAGTTCATAATGAAATACATGCAAATAAGATCATCTAACAGCTATGTCAATCATGAAGAGGTACCAACAATTAATAATAAGCATCATGAATCATGTATATAAGCAGGATTGCAATGTTCATAAGAGAGTATGATAAAGTGGTATCTCGCTTGCCTGTATTTGATTGGCAAAACATAAATGCCCGGGCACCTCTGGAGTTCATAGAAAGACTAGAAGTAGTGATTGTCAAAAGATAAATGCATCAAAGTTATACCACAATCAATCATATTTTGAGACAAGCATATTATACTAAGAATGACAGTTGTGCTCTCAAGATAGTGCTCAAAGAAATAATGGAGACACAACATAAAAGTAAAAGATTGACCCTTCGCAGAGGGAAGCAGGGATTAACATGCGCTAGAGCTTTTCATTTTTATAAAGACAGGAGTAAAATTATTTTGAGAGGTGTTTGTTGTTGTCAACGAATGGTAATGGGTTCACCAACTACCTCGCCAACCGGACTTTCAAGAGCGGCTCCCATGAATTATTGTTTTTGGGTGGCACTCCTTCCAACCTTTCTTTCACAAACCATGGCTAACCGAATCCTCGGGTGCCTGCCAACAATCTCATACCATGAAGGAGTGCCCTTTTTATTTTATTTTTATTATGATGATGACACTCCCCCCAACCTTTGCTTACACAAGCCATGGCTAACCGAATCTTCGGGTGCCGTCCAACAATCACAAACCATGGAGGAGTGTCTATTTAAGTAAATTAATTCGGGACTGGGAATCCCATTGCCAGCTCTTTTTGCAAAATTATTGGATAAGCGGATGTGCCACTAGTCCATATGAGAGTCCGTCAAAAGTAAATGACAAGGTTGAAAGCTAAACACCACATACTTCCTCATGAGCTATGAAACATAAACACAAATTGCGAAGCATTTTGAAGGTTTTAAAGGTAGCGCATGAGAATTTACTTGGAATGGTTTGAAATGCCATGCATAGGTATTTATGGTGGACACTTTGGAACAACTTGGTTTTCATGTGTTCGGAAGCACGAGCAGCGTTCCCGCTCAGTACAAGTGAAGGCTAGCAATAGACTAGGGAGCGACAAATCAAGAGAGCAGTAACTGTCATAATCATGCTTGCGGCAAAATAAATTAACGGAGGCATAAAAGTGATACAAGAACTCTGAAGCAATATAGATCATCGAGGCTTAATTGACTTTTTGTTCAGTCATATGCATGCGTGAGCATGTGCCAAGTCGATATGAATGAATTATTCAGAGGAGGATACCACAATGCCATACTTACTTATGAATAAAACAATGCAAGCAAACATCCATGACATGCTACTCATATTAATAAATTGGAGCTAAACATGAGAGATCATAAACTACTAGACTTTCTCAAATAACATATACCTCACATGAACCAACTAAGCATGCTCACAAGGATGAGTATATGTACAAAAATGAAAACAAATAGAGTTCATACCAGCCTCTCACCACAATCCAATTGTCGTAGATCGTCATTATTGCCTTTTCACTTGTGCAGCTTGGATAATATGAAATGAAAACCACGCTCCAGCCACCGAAGACCATTGAACTCATAAAGAACTTTACAAACTAAAGAAGAACAGCAAATATTTTTGGTGTTTTCGAATTTGAGAACAAGAACAAGAGGAAACAAACAAACAAAGCAAAATCTTTTTGGGTTTTCTTATAACAAACTAGCAATAGCAAATAAAGCGAAACAAATGCAAGAAACCAAAGCAAACAAATGGTGAAGAGAAACAACAGAAATATTTTTGGTCTTTTTGTGTTTTGGGAAAGAAACAAAATGAAAACAAGAAATAGCAAACTAAAAGAAACACAGAAAAGCAGGACGACAGAAATCTGCCAAAACCTGACAGCAGTACAGAAATCGATTTTTACAAAAATCTTACGTTGCTCAGATCGAACAGTGTTCAACTAATGAAAGTTAGATAACAACCTGGGGAACCTGCACAAAAATTGGCAGCTCAAAATGACGCTCTGGCTATTTTTGAGAATTTTTACGGTAACGTTCCAGAATCTGTTTTCAGGCAGCACTTCCCCAAATATCATCTTCCTCTCATTAGAAAACCACTCAAACGAACAAAACAAGTATGTGCAAGTATCCAGCAACCATAATATGCAAAGAATGAGTGATGCCGGTATACCTCCCCCCAAGCTTAGGCTTTTGGCCTAAGTGGAGTTCAATCCCATCGATCCCATGAAGTAGTGTCTCCGTAGTATGACAAAGATGGATCGTATTCCGGGTATGTGCTAGAAGAAGCACCCGGATACGTGACGGTGTGGTCGTAGGAGGGCTCGACGTCCTCGGAGTCATGCTGCTGGTGGAAATCTTGTATCTTCATATGTTCATCCACCTCCTCCTTAGTGCACGACCATGATTGCCTGTCAATACTGAACAAACCTGGTTGGGGAAGAGGGATTTCCTTCTCCTCCCCGTCAGAAAACAACATTCTATACATCATATTATCTAAAGTAGAATCAGCGGTAACAAAATGATGACTCTTCATAGCAGCAATATCGAGTCTCCTAGGGGCCAATGGCACATCATTAGGATCAATAGGAAGATTTAGGTATGTTAAAACACGCAGCGCAATAGTTCCTCCAAAAATAGGCCCCCTGTTAGTCAGGCGGCGAGCAATAAGAGCACCAAGGTGATAAGATGTCTGACCAGTGAGTGCAATATTCAAGAAAGCAAGATGGTAACTAGAAATGTTGCTAGTGTTCTCCCTACCAAGAATGCTAGTAGCAATGTAGTATGCAAAATATTTAATGGCGGGGAGTTGAATGTTCCTTATCTTGCCCCGCTGAATGGTGCGACAATCATCCTCGGTGATCCCTCGGTAGAGCTCCAGCAAATCCCGGGGGTTGTCATCAATCCTACTTGCTGTACCTACAGGGGCAATATCCAATGCACGACAAAAATCCTCCAATGTCATAGTAACAGGATTACCATAGATTTTGAATGCAACCGTCGGCTCATATTGTTTGTTGTTGAACTGGAAGCTTTCAACGAAGATTTTGGTGAGCATGTAGTATTGCTCCCTTTCATCTCCCACATAGGTAGTTAAGCCCGCCCTGTTGACAAGGGTAGAGAAATCCTCCAATATTCCTGCATTCCTCAGGAAATCATAGCATGGAAACGACGAAGCATTAGGAGCCCCGTTGTCCTCTTCGGGCGCGAAGCTAGGCCCGATGATATCTTCATTATATGATCGCCTAATCCGGGTGGCGGCCCTAGAAGGCCTCCCGGTGCTGGTTGTTCCTTTCTTGAACAACTCTCCAAAGTTGAACTTCTTCATAGCTTCTCTGAAATTTTCAACAAGTGATATAAAATTTGGTTTGGTGACATATAATTGAGGGAAACTACCATAGGAACTTGCTAGAGTACTAATCATGCATCAAAACTAGTTTCTACCACTTAGAACAAGCATGCAAGCTCACTAAACATGTTACCTACAGCAGCAAAATATTCAAGATATACTCAACCAAACAAAATTCTACTTGGATGGGTGGAGGAGTCACATACCGAAGAGCAAATGTGCCAAATTTCGAATGAGAAATCTGGGCTGAGCAAAGAGATCGAGAAATCTGGAGCTCTGGAGCAAAAACGCGAGTGAGAGGAACTTGGTACGAGTTTTTTCGGGAGAGAGAAGGTGCTGGGAGAAAGAGATGACAAAGTGGGGCAAAGGGGGGCCCACACCACATGGTGGCGCGGCCACCTCCTAGGCCGCGCCGGCCTGTAGTGTGGCACCCTCTGGTGCCCCACAGGTCATCCTCTGGTGCTCCCAGGTGCCTCGTCAAAAAATAGGACCAACGGTATAATTTTTGTAAATTTTTGAAAACTTTGAAAAATGCACATTTCTGGGTATTTAATTTATTATTACTGGCCAGGAAAATTTTTGAAATCTTCAAATAACTAAGGAACTTTGCAAATTAAAAGTGCTACAGCAACTAGGGCAAATGGAGGAAGAAAGAGATGTTGTTTACCTCCTCTATGCATATAAAAGGTATTCGTTAACAAGGTTGATCAAGTCTTGTCACCAAATAATTTTTACATAGCATAAGAAGAAATAAACCTCAAATCAATCATGTTACCTTGAATTGTATTGATATGGATCCAATCACGAGAGTTTGATATTCTTCTTTAGGCTCATATATAGGACAATCAATAGTTCCCACTTTAATACTTCTCACATTAGTAATAGTATTGACTCCACATACTTTATCAATCTTCTTGGGGAAATAGACGGTATGCTCCTTATCATCAACATTAAAAGTAACCTTTGCTTTATTGCAATCAATAACAGCCCCTGCGGTGTTAAGAAAAGGTCTCCCAAGAATAATAGACATATTATCATCTTCAGGCATTTCCAACACAACAAAATCAGTTAATATCAAGCAGTTAGTAGTAACTTGAACAGGAATATTCTCACATATACCAACAGGAATAGCAGTAGATTTATCAGCCATTTGTAAAGATATATCAGTAGGTATCAACTTATCTAAGTAAAGTCTCTTATAAAGAGAAAAAGGCATAACACTAACACCGGCTCCCAAATCACATAGAGCAGTTTTAACATAATTATTCTTAATAGAACAAGGAATAGTAGGTATACCTGGGTCGCCCAACTTCTTTGGAATTTTGCCATTGAAAGAGTAATTAGCAAGCATAGTGGAAATTTCCTCATTGGGGATTTTCCTTTTGTTAGTAACAATATCTTTCATATACTTTGAATAAGGAGGCAATTTAATAGCATCAGTCAAAGGGATTTGTAAGAATAAAGGTTTCATCCAATCACAAAATTTATTATAGTGTTCTTCTTCCTTTGATTTTAGTTTCTTAGCAGGAAAAGGCATTTGCTTTTGCACCCAAGGTTCTCTTTCATTACCATGTTTCTCAGCAATAAAATCTTCTCTAGTGTACTTTTTATTTTTAACATGCTTTTCAGGTTCTTCTTCTACCTCTTCTTTATCAGGAGTATCATTCTTATCATTATCTTTATCATGTTCATTACCACTTTCAGTTTCAGCATCAGAAATAGAAATACTATTAGGATCATTAACAGGTTCAGAGGATTCTACAACATTTTTATGTTTCTTCTTCTTTTTCTTCTTAGAATGAGCACTAGGTTCAATGCGTTGAGAATCTTGTTCAATTCTTTTGGGATGCCCTTCAGGATATAGAGGATCCTGGGTAGAGACACCACCTCTAGTTGTTACTTCATAAGCATGTTTCTCTTTAGAATTATTCCCTAACAAGTCATTTTGCACTTTAGTGAGTTGATCAATTTGAGTTTGAATCATATGGAAATGTTTAACAAGCATCTTAACATCATTGGAGGTTCTCTCTACAATATCATGCAATTCACTAATAGCTCGAGAATTTTCCATTAAATGATTCTCTACTCTCATATTAAAGTTTTCTTGCTTAACAATATAATTATCAAACTCATCTAAGCATTGTGCAGGTGGCTTCGAATACGGAATATCTTCCCTAGTAAAGCGCTGAAGGGAGTTTACCTCAATCATGGATGAAGGGGGAATTATCTCACATATATCTTCTATGGGAGGAAGGTTCTTCACATCTTCAGATTTAATACCTTTCTCCTTGAGAGACTTCTTGGCTTCCCTCATATCTTCATCATTTAATTTAATCATACCCCTCTTCTTCAATATTGGCGTTGGAGTTGGTTCAGGTGTAGTCCAATCATCATGATTCCGGCTTATTTTAGCCAATAATTCTTCAGCGTCGTCTAGAGTTCTTTTCCTGAAAACACAACCAGCACAACTATCCAGGTATGCCCTAGACTCAATGGTTAGTCCACTATAAAATATATCAAGTAAATCATGCTTTTCCAGATCATGCTCAGGCCGAGCTCTAATAAGAGAGCAAAATCTCGCCCAAGCCTCAGGCAATTTCTCTTCATCTCCCTGGTCAAAATTATAAATTCTCTGCAAAGCAATATGTTGAGCACTAGCAGGAAAGTATTTGCGGAAGAAAACATCAAGCAATTCTTTTGGACTTCTAATAGAATTAGGTGGCAAATTATTATACCAAGTTTTAGCGTCATCCTTTAATGAGAATGGAAAGATTTTAGCAACAAAGTAAGTACGCATCTTGACATCATCAGAAAACAAGCTACTTAGAGTAGATAACTCAGTCATGTGTTCAACAGCACTTTCTTTTTCAGTACCACAAAAGGGTGTTTTCTCAACAATAGCTATATGAGATAGATCAAGAGAAAAATCATAATCTTTATCCCTAATGTTTATAGGAGATGTGGCAAATTTAGGATCAGGAGACAGTTTATATCTAACAGCATGTTCTGCAAGCAACTTTTTAATTTTTCTTGCATCAGTAGTAGCATTGCATTTTTCAATAAAATCATCATTAAGCTCCACATAATCTTCATCAGGATCATCACTAAAATAATCAAGTTCAGGTGAACTAACAGGTGTAGTAGCATTAGGAGTTTCAGTATTTTCAATTTGTCTAGACCTAGCAATTGTAGCATCTAGAAAGGATCCCAATGAACCACTATCATCAAGCACAGCAGAAACATTATCAATATTATGAGAGTTTTCAGATTCAGCAGAAGTACCCGCATTTGAAGCATGCGGCGGTGAAACAAGTTTATCAATCACAGATGGCAAATCAAGAGCAGCAGAGGTATTCAGAATTGTACCTTTTCTTGTAGTGGATGGTAATATGGCGATCTTAGTATCGCGAGGTTTACCCATGATGGAGAATTTGCAGCGAACAATATTAATCCAAGTGAACTTCCAAATTAAGCTATGCTCCCCGGCAACGGCGCCAGAAAATAGTCTTGATGACCCACAACTATAGGGGATCGCAACAGTCTTCGAGGGAAGTAAAACCCAATTTATTGATTCGACACAAGGGGAGACAAAGAACACTTGGAAGCCTTAACAGCGGAGTTGTCAATTCAGCTGCACTGGAAACAGACTTGCTCGCAAGAGTTTATCGATGTAATGCAGTTTTATAGCAGTAGTGAAATAACAAAGACGAGTAACAAAGACAGCAATAGTGATTTTAGTAAACAGCAGGATTAAAATACTGTAGGCACGGGGACGGATGACGGGCGTTGCATGGATGAGAGAAACTCATGTAACAATCATAGCAGGGCATTTGCAGATAATAATAAAACGGTGTCCAAGTACAAAGCAATCAATAGGCATGTGTTCCATATATAGTCGTGCGTGCTCGCAATGAGAAACTTGCACAACATCTTTTGTCCTACCAGCCGGTGGCAGCCGGGCCTCAAGGGAAACTACTGGATATTAAGGTACTCCTTTTAATAGAGTACCGGAGCAAAGCATTAACACTCCGTGAACACATGTGATCCTCACATCGCTACCATTCCCTCCGGTTGTCCCGATTTGTCACTTGGGGCCATCGGTTCGGACAGCGACATGTGTATACAACTTATAGGTAAGACCATAAACAATGAATATCATGATGAAACAATAACATGTTCAGATCTGAGATCATGGCACTCGGGCCCTAGTGACAAGCATTAAGCATAACAAGTTGCAACAATATCATCAAAGTACCAATTACGGACACTAGGCACTATGCCCTAACAATCTTATGCTATTACATGACCAATCTCATCCAATCCCTACCATCCCCTTCGGCCTACAGCGGGGGAATTACTCACACATGGATGGGGGAAACATGGCTGGTTGATGTAGAGGCGTTGGCGGTGATGGCGGCGATGATCTCCTCCAATTCCCCGTCCCGGCGGAGTGCCAGAACGGAGACTTCTGGCTCCCGCGACGGAGTTTCGCGATGTGGCGGCGTTCTGGAGGGTTTCTGGCGACTTCGACTTCTTCCTGTGCGTTTTTAGGTCGAGGCCGATAAATAGTCCGAAGGAGGGCGTCGGAGGCCGGCCGAGGGGGCCACACCACAGGGCCGCGCGGGCCCCCCTGGGCCGCGCCGCCCTATGGTGTGGGGCCCTCGGGCCTCCACCTCAATTGTCCTTCTGGCTCCGTCATTATTCTGGGAAAATAGGGCCTTCTGCATAAATTCCGAGGATTTTCCCGAAAGTTGGATTTCTGCACAAAAACGAGACACCAGAGCAGTTCTGCTGAAAACAGCGTTAGTCCGTGTTAGTTGCATCCAAAATACACAAAATAGAGGCCAAACAATAGCAAAAGTGTTCGGGAAAGTAGATACGTTTTGGACGTATCATGAGGTACTGTGCCGACGGCCAAGCCGTCGGCCTAGACGCTGCCATCGGATGACCAGCACCTGCCACGCGTCCACGCCCTGCTGCTGTGCCGATGGCCAAGCCGTTGGCCCATCAACTGCCATCGGACGTCCACGGGCTGCCACGCGTCCACGCGCCCTGCTGTTGTGCCGACGGCCAAGCCGTCGGCCCAGGTCCTTCGGCCCAGACGCGCCGCCGCCCGCTCCGCGCCGCCGCTGGGCACCACCTTCCTGCGCCGCCGCCATTTGGCACGTCCAGGGGAGCCGTCGGCACAGACCTGACCATTTGGTTTCCCGCTTCGTTTCCTGGCCCAGCACAGCACGCACAACATAAATAGCAGTAATATATATTGAAATACATCACAAATGTTGCACATCACATAATCATCATCAAATGTAGCAACAACATCATCGTGATACAAATATGTGTCATGTAGCACACACAATCATCATACTTCGTCGACACATGGCACACACGATCGACGCACACCCGCTAGACACCTAGCTAAGGGAAACTAAGATCAGGGGGTCCAACCAAGTTCCCGACTCGTAAATTCAGGCGTCCGGCCTTTGTCGAGGTAGACCGAAGTAGAACCATGGCCTGAACCATCGCCAGCAGGAGAAAACCCTGAAGCACCGGGAGAATGGCGGCCGGGGTGCATCGGTGTGCCCTCGTGCGACGAACCAGGAGAGAGTCGGTTCCGCGAATTTCCCGTGCCCTACATGTTTTACAAGAGTTAGCATCTTAGACATGCGAAAGGAAAGCGGTGAAAGGAGCTTAGACAATGGTTAGGCACAGGACTTACCGGAGTCCGTGCGTAGTATGTGGCCGCGAAAGCTTCCCTCGATGGGCACACTGGAGTCGGCCCCCGGCCTAGCTGGCTCCTCAGCCGGAAGTGCGATCCTCTCTCCAGTCAAGAAGAACGTCCTGACCGCCTGCAAGATAGTTTAGATGTCAAGCGCTGCAGATATAAAAAAAGGGGAGGTGGGACTTGTCATGTCTTCGAACCATAAAAGATTGGAACTTACACGACTCGTCGCCTCCTGGTACTCTTCCCAAGCCGCTCTCTTGAGGTCCCACTCTGCTACAACCGTCAAATACTTCTCATAAGCGGCCGCGTAGGTGGCCTCAAAGTTAGCCTACAATTTCCAAGAAAAGGAGTCATGTCAATTTAGCCATTCAGGGATGAATGTTGGAAAGACGATGGAAATGAGAAAACTTACATCCGTACGACGGTGTCGAGGAGGCGCGACCGGTGGGTCACCGGTGGTGAGGGTAGACCTGATCTGCGTGAGGGTCCTCTGCGGCTTGATCACCCCACTAAGAAGCTTCGTGCGGCCATGCTCCGCGCCGCTCCCCGCCACCATAATCGCCGTCAAGTCGGTCTCCTGCTCAATAGGATCATCCACCTCCGGATGAAGACCCTTGAACACCGAGCAGTACTTCTCCAACTCCTCTTCGGCATAGCCGAAGTACTCGGGCAGCGAGGGCTGAGGCTGGCTTAGATCGGGCTGCTTCAGCTTCATCTTCTGCCACCCTCCCACCTCGGTGAGAGGCTCCCTGAGTTCCGCCTCCTGCACAGTGATACGTCTCCAACGTATCGATAATTTCTTATGTTCCATGCCACATTATTGATGTTATCTACATGTTTTATGCACACTTTATGTCATATTCGTGCATTTTCTGGAACTAACCTATTAACAAGATGCCGAAGTGCCAGTTGCTGTTTTCTGCTGTTTTTGGTTTCAGAAATCCTAGTAACGAAATATTCTCGGAATTGGACGAAATCAACGCCCAGGGTCCTATTTTGCCATGAAGCTTCCAGAAGACCGAAGAGGAGACGAAGTGGGGCCACGAGGCGCCCAAACCCTAGGGCGGCGCGGCCTGGCCCCTGGCCGCGCCGACCTGTGGTGTGGGGCCCTCGTGCCCCCTCCTGACTTGCCCTTCCGCCTACTTAAAGCCTCCGTCGCGAAACCCCCAGTACCGAGAGCCACGATACGGAAAACCTTACTGAGACGCCGCCGCCGCCAATCCCATCTCGGGGGATTCAGGAGATCACCTCCGGCACCCTGCCGGAGAGGGGATTCATCTCCCGGAGGACTCTACACCGCCATGGTCGCCTCCGGAGTGATGTGTGAGTAGTCTACCCCTGGACTATGGGTCCATAGCTGTAGCTAGATGGTTGTCTTCTCCCCATTGTGCTTCATTGTCGGGTCTTGTGAGCTGCCTAACATGATCAAGATCATCTATCTGTAATTCTATATGTTGCGTTTGTTGGGATCCGATGAATAGAGAATACTTGTTATGTTGATTATCAAAGTTATGTCTATGTGTTGTTTATGATCTTGCATGCTCTCCGTTATTAGTAGATGCTCCGGCCAAGTTGATGCTAGTAACTCCAAGAGGGAGTATTTATGCTGGAGGGGTGACAAGAACCTCTAAGGTTATGGATGTGCTGTTGCCACTAGGGATAAAACATTGGTGCTATGTTCAAGGATGTAGTCACTGATTACATTACGCGCAATACTTAATGCAATTGTCTATTGTTAGCAACTTAATACTGGAGGGGGTTCGGATGATAACCTGAAGGTGGACTTTTTAGGCATAGATGCATCTTTGGATGGCGGTCTATGTACTTTGTCGTAATGCCCAATTAAATCTCACAATACTCATCATAATATGTATGTGCATGGTCATGCCCTCTCTATTTGTCAATTGCCCAACTGTAATTTGTTCACCCAACATGCTGTTTATCTTATGGGAGAGACACCTCTAGTGAACTGTGGACCCCGGTCCAATTCTCTATACTGAAATACAATCTACTGCAATACTTTGTTCTCTTGTTTTACGCAAACAATCATCATCCACACTATACATCTAATCCTTTGTTACAGCAAGCTGGTGAGATTGACAACCTCACTGTTTCGTTGGGGCAAAGTACTTTGGTTGTGTTGTGCAGGTTCCACGTTGGCGCCGGAATCTCTGGTGTTGCGCCGCACTACATCCCGCCGCCATCAACCTTCAACGTGCTTCTTGGCTCCTACTGGTTCGATAAACCTTGGTTTCATACTGAGGGAAAACTTACCGCTGTACGCATCACACCTTCCTCTTGGGGTTCCCAACGGACGCGTGCTGTACGCGTATCAAGCACTTTTTCTGGCGCCGTTGCCGGGGAGATCAAGACACGCTGCAAGGGGAGTCTCCACTTCCCAATCTCTTTACTTTGTTTTTGTCTTGCTTTATTTTATTTACTACTTTGTTTGCTGCACTAAATCAAAACACAAAAAAATTAGTTGCTAGTTTTACTTAATTGCTATCTTGTTTGCTATATCAAAAACACAAAAAAATTAGTTACTTGTTTTACTTTACTTAATATCATGCATGTTTTTATTTCACTAGTTAAGCATAATGGAAAACAACAAAAATATGAGAGATCTTTATGAACTTTATCTTGAATTAGGACATGATGTGTTTGAAGAGAGAATTAAAAAACCCATGGAACTTTATATGCATGCTAATGGGAATGTTATCACTATGAATGTTTTGAACACCATTGTTGCTAATGCTATGGAAAATTCTAAACTTGGGGAAGCTGGCTTTGATGAGTATGATCTTTTTAGTCCCCCAAGCATTGAGGAGAATTTTTTTTTTATGATTACAATATGCCTCCTATATATGATGATAGCCACTTTGTTGAATTTGCTCCCACTACAACTAATAAAATTGATTATGCTTATGTGGAGAGTAATAATTTTATGCATGAGACTCATGATAAGAATGCTTTATGTGATAGTTATATTGTTGAGTTTGCTCATGATGCTACTGAAAGTTATTATGAGAGAGGAAAATACGGTTGTAGAAATTTTCATGTTACTAAAACACCTCTCTATGTGCTGAAATGTTTGAAGCTACACTTGTTTTATCTTTCTATGCTTGTTACTTTGCTCTTCATGAACTTGTTTATTTACAAGATTTCTATGCATAGGAAGCATGTTAGACTTAAATGTGTTTTGAATTTGCCTCTTGAAGCTCTCTTTTGCTTCAAATACTATTTCTTGCGAGTGTATCATCAAAACTGCTGAGCCCATCTTAATGGCTATAAAGAAAGAACTTCTTGGGAGATAACCCATGTGTTATTTTACTACAGTACTTTGTTTTTATTTTGTGTCTTGGAAGTTGTTTACTACTGTAGCAACCTCTCCTTATCTTAGTTTAGTGTTTTGTTGTGCCAAGTAAAGTCTTTGATAGTAAAGTTCATACTAGATTTGGATTACTGCGCAGTTTCAGATTTCTTTGCTGTCACGAATTTCGACCTGCCTCTCTGTAGGTAGCTCAGAAAAATATGCCAATTTACGTGCGTGATCCTCAGATATGTACGCAACTTTCATTCAATTTGGGCATTTTCATTTGAGCAAGTCTGGTGCCATTTTAAAATTCGTCAATACGAACTGTTCTGTTTTGACAGATTCTGCCTTTTATTTCGCATTGCCTCTTTTGCTATGTTGGATGAATTTTTTTGATCCATTAATATCCAGTAGCTTTATGCAATGTCCAGAAGTGTTAAGAATGATTATGTCACCTCTGAACATGTTAATTTTTATTGTGCACTAACCCTCTAATGAGTTGTTTCGAGTTTGGTGTGGAGGAAGTTTTCAAGGATCAAGAGAGGAGTATGATGCAACATGATCAAGGAGAGTGAAAGCTCTAAGCTTGGGGATGCCCCGGTGGTTCACCCCTGCATATTCTAAGAAGACTCAAGCGTCTAAGCTTGGGGATGCCCAAGGCATCCCCTTCTTCATCGACAACATTATCAGGTTCCTCCCCTGAAACTATATTTTTATTCCATCACATCTTATGTGCTTTGCTTGGAGCGTCGGTTTGTTTTTGTTTTTTTTGTTTTGTTTGAATAAATGGATCCTAGCATTCACTTTATGGGAGAGAGACACGCTCCGCTGTAGCATATGGACAAGTATGTCCTTAGGCTCTACTCATAGTATTCATGGCGAAGTTTCTTCTTCGTTAAATTGTTATATGGTTGGAATTGGAAAATGATACATGTAGTAATTGCTATAAATGTCTTGGGTAATGTGATACTTGGCAATTGTTGTGCTCATGTTTAAGCTCTTGCATCATATACTTTGCACCCATTAATGAAGAAATACATAGAGCATGCTAAAATTTGGTTTGCATATTTGGTTTCTCTAAGGTCTAGATAATTTCTAGTATTGAGTTTTGAACAACAAGGAAGACGGTGTAGAGTCTTATAATGTTTACAATATGTCTTTTATGTGAGTTTTGATGCACCGGTTCATCCTTGTGTTTGTTTCAAATAGCCTTGCTAGCCTAAACCTTGTATCGAGAGGGAATACTTCTCATGCATCCAAAATACTTGAGCCAACCACTATGCCATTTGTGTCCACCATACCTACCTACTACATGGTATTTCTCCGCCATTCCAAAGTAAATTGCTTGAGTGCTACCTTTAAAATTCCATCATTCGCCTTTGCAATATATAGCTCATGGGACAAATAGCTTAAAAACTATTGTGGTATCGAATATGTACTTATGCACTTTATCTCTTATTAAGTTGCTTGTTGTGCGATAACCATGTTTCTGGGGACGCCATCAACTATTCTTTGTTGAATATCATGTGAGTTGCTATGCATGTTCGTCTTGTCTGAAGTAAGAGAGATCTACCACCTTATGGTTAAGCATGCATATTGTTAGAGAAGAACATTGGGCCGCTAACTAAAGCCATGATCCATGGTGGAAGTTTCAGTTTTGGACAATATCCTCAATCTCAAATGAGAAAATTAATTGTTGTTACATGCTTATGCATAAAAGAGGAGTCCATTATCTGTTGTCTATGTTGTCCCGGTATGGATGTCTAAGTTGAGAATAATCAATAGCGAGAAATCCAATGCGAGCTTTCTCCTTAGACCTTTGTACAAAGTGACATAGAGGTACCCCTTTGTGACACTTGGTTAAAACATGTGCATTGCGATGATCCGGTAGTCCAAGCTAATTAGGACAAGGTGCGGGCACTATTAGTATACTATGCATGAGGCTTGCAACTTGTAAGATATAATTTACATGATACATATGCTTTATTACTACCGTTGACAAAATTGTTTCATGTTTTCAAAATCAAAGCTCTAGCACAAATATAGCAATCGATGCTTTTCCTCTATGGAGGACCTTTCTTCTACTTTTATTGTTGAGTCAGTTCACCTATTTCTCTCCACCTCAAGAAGCAAACACTTGTGTGAACTGTGCATTGATTCCTACATATTTGCATATTGCACTTATTATATTACTCTATGTTGACAATATCCATGAGATATACATGTTACAAGTTGAAAGCAACCGCTGAAACTTAATCTTCCTTTGTGTTGCTTCAATGCCTTTACTTTGAATTACTGCTTTATGAGTTAACTCTTATGCAAGACTTATTGATGCTTGTCTTGAAGTGCTATTCATGAAAAGTCTTTGCTATATGATTCACTTGTTTACTCATGTCATATACATTGTTTTGATCGCTGCATTCACTACATATGCTTTACAAATAGTATGATCAAGGTTATGATGGCATGTCACTCCAGAAATTATCTTTGTTATCGTTTTACCTGCTCGGGACGAGCAGAACTAAGCTTGGGGATGCTGATACGTCTCCAACGTATCGATAATTTCTTATGTTCCATGCCACATTATTGATGTTATCTACATGTTTTATGCACACTTTATGTCATATTCGTGCATTTTCTGGAACTAACCTATTAACAAGATGCCGAAGTGCCGATTCTTTGTTTTACGCTGTTTTTGGTTTCAGAAATCCTAGTAACGAAATATTCTCGGAATTGGACGAAATCAACGCCCAGGGTCCTATTTTGCCACGAAGCTTCCAGAAGACCGAAGAGGAGACGAAGTGGGGCCACGAGGCGCCCAAACCCTAGGGCGGCGCGGCCTGGCCCCTGGCCGCGCCGACCTGTGGTGTGGGGCCCTCGTGCCCCCTCCTGACTTGCCCTTCCGCCTACTTAAAGCCTCCGTCGCGAAACCCCGGTGCGAGAGCCACGATACGGAAAACCCTTGCGAGACGCCGCCGCCGCCAATCCCATCTCGGGGGATTCAGGAGATCGCCTCCGGCACCCTGCCGGAGAGGGGATTCATCTCCCGGAGGACTCTACACCGCCATGGTCGCCTCCGGAGTGATGTGTGAGTAGTCTACCCCTGGACTATGGGTCCATAGCTGTAGCTAGATGGTTGTCTTCTCCCCATTGTGCTTCATTGTCGGGTCTTGTGAGCTGCCTAACATGATCAAGATCATCTATCTGTAATTCTATATGTTGCGTTTGTTGGGATCCGATGAATAGAGAATACTTGTTATGTTGATTATCAAAGTTATGTCTATGTGTTGTTTATGATCTTGCATGCTCTCCGTTAGATGCTCTGGCCAAGTTGATGCTAGTAACTCCAAGAGGGAGTATTTATGCTCGATAGTGGGTTCATGTCTCCGTGAATCTGGAGGGGTGACAAGAACCTCTAAGGTTATGGATGTGCTGTTGCCACTAGGGATAAAACATTGGTGCTATGTTCAAGGATGTAGTCACTGATTACATTACGCGCAATACTTAATGCAATTGTCTGTTGTTAGCAACTTAATACTGGAGGGGGTTCGGATGATAACCTGAAGGTGGACTTTTTAGGCATAGATGCATGCTGGATGGCGGTCTATGTACTTTGTCGTAATGCCCAATTAAATCTCACAATACTCATCATAATATGTATGTGCATGGTCATGCCCTCTCTATTTGTCAATTGCCCAACTGTAATTTGTTCACCCAACATGCTGTTTATCTTATGGGAGAGACACCTCTAGTGAACTGTGGACCCCGGTCCAATTCTCTATACTGAAATACAATCTACTGCAATACTGTTCTACTGTTTTCTGCAAACAATCATCATCCACACTATACATCTAATCCTTTGTTACAGCAAGCCGGTGAGATTGACAACCTCACTGTTTCGTTGGGGCAAAGTACTTTGGTTGTGTTGTGCAGGTTCCACGTTGGCGCCGGAATCTCTGGTGTTGCGCCGCACTACATCCCGCCGCCATCAACCTTCAACGTGCTTCTTGTCTCCTACTGGTTCGATAAACCTTGGTTTCATACTGAGGGAAAACTTGCCGCTGTACGCATCACACCTTCCTCTTGGGGTTCCCAACGGACGCGTGCTATACGCGTATCACACAGCAAGATAAATGTTATTTGTATCAAGTAGTAATATGAGGGGAAATAAATGCAAGTTGTTCCATGTATATATGTACCTTGTGCTTCCTGTAGCGCTCAGTGCTGCGGCTTCCCGCACTGTGTGTTCCTCCAGTGCCCCGGTTTGCCTTGTTGCGCGCGCTCTTGGCGTTGAAGTCGGCGTCTTCGCCAACCCACCTCGCTACCAATGCCTCAAATGCGTCTTCCTTATTCTCGCACCATAGGGGCATAACCTGGAAAACCAAAACTCATTTGAAGAACACATAATGCAATCCCAACTATGCAGCAACATAGATTCTCATTGAATATTTACTTACCTTCAAGTAATCTTCCTTCGTCAGCTGAGGATCGTCCCTGATATTGTCAACTTTCTTGACCCTCGTGCCCTGCTCAGCCTTGAAGTGCCCGATGCAGGTATGCTTCTGATTGTACCACTGTTGCCTTGTCAACCTCTGACAAGCCCTAGTCAGTACCGCCTTCCCTTGCTCAACCATATCATCAGGCACCTTATAATGGGTCTGCGATCATGCATAAGAATAATTGTGAGAGAGACATGAGTTAGCATAGTGTGGTCATCAACTATGAAGTAAACTCGAGAAGCATGCTTTACCCAAAACTTGGTGTACACGGCATCAGAAGCTGTCCCAAAGCCCGGGCAAGGAGCTGCCTCATAGTCCGCCCAAGTCTCGGCTAGCTTCTTCTCGCCGCCGGTGACCGGAGTGTAAAAGCCCGGCCAATACTGCCTAATAAGAGCTCCAATCATGCTCGACGGCTGGCGAACCCCCTTGTCATATGTCCAATTGCTGCACAATAATCAAAACATTAGTATGCCAATCAGTTATGCACAATAATGAAAACATTAGTACATAGCAAAATGAATCTACATGTTCAAAATTAAACTTACTCTTTTTCGTTCGGGATGATGAGGGCTTTCGCCTCTTGGCTAGTAGGCTCCCTCCTCTCATCAGGGACTTGAGCTTCACCACGAATGCGCAACTTCTTCGGCGCCATCTCCCTCTCCGCCTCCTCGTCCTGCCCCTCCACCTCCATCTCCCCCTCACTAGACTGTGTGTGAGCGGACTGGGAAGCCACGTCGCCAGAAGCAGAGGGTATGTCACCAAGGAAAGGTCCACCTCCACCTCGTCTTCGTCCTCCACCTCCACCTCGTCCTCGTCCTCCACCTCCACCTCGTCCTCCACCTCCACCTCGTCCTCCACCTCCACCACGTCCTCCACCTCCACCTACACCTCCACCTCCAACTCCACCCGTGTCATCGTCCGCGTAACGCGAGCTGGCACGCGTTGGTCTTCCACTTCTAGTGGTCCCGGTGAACTTCTGTTGGCTCATGCTCTTCAGAATGGAGTTCATGGATTGCTTGCTTCCGCTCATATTGATCAATCACCTGCATTGACAAAGAGTAAACAAGTAAGCATTCATGCCTTAATAAAATGTAGACACTAAACAAAAAAAAACATATGGCGAAGCATGTTGAAAAATAGATACTAAGCATAAGAAGCATATTGAAAAATAAATACTAAGTATAAGAAGCATATTGAAAAACGCGGAGAAGGGGAGGCGAAGTTTTAGCTCACCCTCGGCGGTGGGAGAGAAACGCGGGCACGACGACACGGCAGTCACGACGGAGCGGTCGTGGTCACGACGGGGCAGTCACGACGGAGCGGTCACGACGGGGCAGTCATGGCGGGGCCTAGTTAAAACAACAACAAAATTAGTCAATGCAATAAAGTAAATAGCTTATTGCTATTTACAACTATATTTTGTTTTCCAACTATTTCTATTTCAACAACAAAAAGTAAAACAACAACAAATACAAATTATTGCTATTTCTATTTCTATTGCTATTTGCAACTATTGCTATTTTTATTTCTATTTGCAAATACAAATACAAATTATTGCTATTTCCAACTATTGCTATTTCTATTTCTATTTGCAATTTGCAATTTTTCTATTTGCTCTATTTTTATTACTAAATCATCTACAACAAATACAAATAGAAAAAAAGGAAAAAATGGGGGGGAAATGGGGGGAATTCTCATACCTTGAGGAGCGAGGGGGCTCCGGGGGCGGGCGCGCAGTGGAGGCGCGAGGTGGGGGCGCCGCGGAGGGTGGCGCGAGGTGGGGGCGCCGCGGAGGGGGCACCGCGGAGGAGGCTGGCGGCGGCGCGCGGGAGGGGCTAGCGGCGCAGTGGCGTGCGGCGGCGCGCGGGGAGGCTGGCGGTGGCTGACAGCGGCGCACGAGGCCGGGGGCGCGGGGCGCGCGGCGGCGCAGGTGGCTGGCGGCGGGCGCGGGGAGTTGGCTGGCGCGGGGAGTTGCGTGCGGGGCGTATGAGCCGGACTTGGTCCGGCTCGGTATATTAGATGCAGCCCTAGCTGTGCCGACGGCTAGGCCTTTGGCACGGTTTTTTTTTTCTGGAACTTAAAATCTATAATCTATAATCAAGTAAAATATAAAATCTGGGAACTTAAAATCTATAGGCATTTTTTTGGATTTTCATTTTTTTCTTTTAACTGAAAATAAGAGGGTTTTGTGTTCAAAAATGACTTGCGCTAATTACCGTGCAGAAAATCAATAGGCATTATATATTGAAACGGAGGGAATATTATTATAGGGAGACACACACATTTTGGGGCCATTCCGACCTTTGGATGCTCGATTTCTGACGAAAACCTAATTCTGTTGACCGCGCGATCTACCCCTTTGACTACATCCCACCAGGGGTCCCCTGGTGGGCGTATTCCTCCATTTGATCGTGGTTACATCATAGGTACATGTGATAACAACTATCAACCCATATGAGTTCGTTTACTTTGCCAACTGTGCAAAACGGGGCCGCTGGGACATGCGGTATGGCAGTACCGGGTGCGCGGTTGCACCCGTCCGCCAACGCGCGAAACGGAAAACATTTAGCACACAAAATGATGCGTCATAGACCTAAAAACATTTTTCCCTCCATTTATTGAGCGAAGGAAATTGTCGCCCCAGTTCAAATCCGGTCAGTTTCCAGCGGATTCGGCGGGACACCGCAGGAAGCAGGAGGGATTCCCAGATGGCTACCGCGCGCATATGGCATGTGATAGGTGGTGCGTAGGAGGTATCCTACCGCTGCGCGGAGGTCCCGCGCAATACTGAAATGCGCACCATGTAGCTGCTTCACAAAAAAAGCCCTTCCGGCACCCCGAAAATGGAAAAACCATCGCCCGTGGTTCGGATTGGAAATCCGCGACCGGGGCCTTGCTTCCCATCCTAGGACCCACGCACGTGCCAAATATGGCCTCGTTCCGACAAACTATGTGGTGAAACGGGCCGTTTCCTACTCATTTCCCCTAAAAGCCATAGAACTCCGGACGTGATAGCCCTGTTCGTGAAGGGTTTTTCAAGATAATTGCCGTATCCCAGTTTCGTCTTTTGCAGTGGTTGCTAGGATACATAAAATGACGCCACGCGGCTCCGCTCGAATTTTTGGCTTCGTTTACTTCGCTAACTGTGCAAAACGGGGCCGCCGGGACATGCGGTATGGCCGTACCGGGCGCGCGGTTCCACCCGTCCGCCAACGCGCGAAACGGAAAACATTTAGCACATAAAATGATGTGTCATAGACCTAAAAACATTTTCCCCTCCATTTATTGAGCGAAGGAAATTGTCGCCCCAGTTCAAATCCGGTCAGTTTCCAGCGGATTCGGCGGGACACCGCAGGAAGCGGGAGGGATTCCCAGATGGCTACCGCACGCATATGGCATGTGATAGGTGGTGCGTATGAGTTATCCTACCGCTGCGCGGAGGTCCCGCGCAATACTGAAATGCGCACCATGTAGCTGCTTCACAAAAAAGCCCTTCCGGCACCCCGAAAATGGAAAAACCGTCGCCCGTGGTTCGGATTGGAAATCCGCGACCGGGGCCTTGCTTCCCATCCTAGGGCCCACGCACGTGCCAAATATGGCCTCGTTCCGACAAACTATGTGGTGAAACGGGCCGTTTCCTACTCATTTCCCCTAAAAGCCATAGAACTCCGGACGTGATAGCCCTGTTTGTGAAGGGTTTTTCAAGATAATTGCCGTATCCCAGTTCCGTCTTTTGCAGTGGTTGCTAGGACACATAAAATGACGCCACGCGGCCCTGCTCGAATTTTTGGCTTCGTTTACTTCACCAACTGTGCAAAACGGGGCCGCCGGGACATGCGGTATGGCCGTACCGGGCGCGCGGTTGCACCCGTCCGCCAACGCGCGAAACGGAAAACATTTAGCACATAAAATGATGCGTCATAGACCTAAAAACATTTTTCCCTCCATTTATTGAGCGAAGGAAATTGTCGCCCCAGTTCAAATCCGGTCAGTTTCCAGCGGATTCGGCGGGACACCGCAGGAAGCGAGAGGGATTCCTAGATGGCTACCGCGCGCATATGGCATGTGATAGGTGGTGCGTAGGAGGTATCCTACCGCTGCGCAGAGGTCCCGCGCAATACTGAAATGCGCACCATGCAGCTGCTCCACAAAAAAAAGCCCTTCCGGCACCCCGAAAATGGAAAAACCGTCGTCCGTGGTTCGGATTGGAAATCCGCAACCGAGGCCTTGTTTCCCATCCTAGGGCCCACACACGTGCCAAATATGGCCTCGTTCCGACAAACTATGTGGTGAAACGGGCCGTTTCCTACTCATTTCCCCTAAAAGCCATAGAACTCCGGACGTGATAGCCCTGTTTGTGAAGGGTTTTTCAAGATAATTGCCGTATCCCAGTTCCGTCTTTTGCAGTGGTTGCTAGGACACATAAAATGACGCCACGCGGCTCCGCTCGAATTTTTGGCTTCGTTTACTTCGCCAACTGTGCAAAACGGGGCCGCCGGGACATGTGGTATGGCCGTACCGGGCGCGCGGTTGCACCCGTCCGCCAACGCGCGAAACAGAAAACATTTAGCACATAAAATAACGCGTCATAGACCTAAAAACATTTTTCCCTCCATTTATTGAGCGAAGGAAATTGTCGCCCCAGTTCAAATCCGGTCAGTTTCCAACGGATTCGGCGGGACACTGCAGAAAGCGGGAGGGATTCCCAGATGGCTACCGCGCGCATATGGCATGTGATAGGTGGTGCGTAGGAGGTATCCTACCACTGCGCGGAGGTCCCTCACAATACTGAAATGTGCACCATGTAGCTGCTTAAAAAAAAAAGCCCTTCTGGCACCCCGAAAATGGAAAAACCGTCGCCCGTGGTTCGGAGTGGAAATCCGCGACCGGGGCCTTGCTTCCCATCCTAGGGCCCACACATGTACCAAATATGGCCTCGTTCCGACAAACTATGTGGTGAAACGGGCCGTTTCCTACTCATTTTCCCTAAAAGCCATAGAACTTCGGACGTGATAGCCCTGTTCGTGAAGGGTTTTTCAAGATAATTGCCGTATCCCAGTTCCGTCTTTTGCAGTGGTTGCTAGGACACATAAAATGACGCCACGCGGCTCCGCTCGAATTTTTGGCTTCGTTTACTTCGCCAACTGTGCAAAACGGGGCCGCCGGGACATGCGGTATGGCCGTACCGGGCGCGCGGTTGCACCCGTCCGCCAACGCACGAAACGGAAAACATTTAGCACATAAAATGATGTGTCATAGACATAAAAACATTTGTGCACATATGCTAGTTACATATGCAAGTTTTAAGCGGTTCCGACGCTCCGGTGATCTGTATCTTCGAAAACCCTAGGGCGGGGACCCCGCAGATCTACCCCTATAGCTTTCTCCGTGTGACGGTGTAACAATGGATTTTTTATTTGCTTTAGTTTGTTTAGGACATATGTACATGGGAAACCATAGGTTGGGCTTACTTTACCATAAAATAGGCTCCGTTTTAGCCGTACCAGGAGTTTGCACATACAGATCCTGGATTTTCACCAAGTGCTGGACCATGTCTGCGAAAATCGTCAACGCCGGGTACATGCAAGGTTAGCCAAACCCTACATCACACTTGTGCACATATGCTAGGGACATATGCAAGTTTTTAAGCGGTTCCGACGCTCCGGTGATCTGTATCTTCGGAAACCCTAGGGCGGGGACCCCGCAGATCTACCCCTATAGCTTTCTCCGTGTGACGGTGTAACAATGGATTTTTTATTTGATTTGGTTTGTTTAGGACATATGTACATGGGAAACCATAGGTTGGGCTTACTTTACCATAAAATAGGCTCCGTTTTAGCCGTACCAGGACTTTGCACATACAGATCCTGGATTTTCACCAAGTGCTGGCCCATGTCTGCGAAAATCATCAACGCCGGGTACATGCAAGGTTAGCCAAACCCTACATCACACTTGTGCACATATGCTAGGGACATATGCAAGTTTTTAAGCGGTTCCGACGCTCCGGTGATCTGTATCTTCGGAAACCCTAGGGCGGGGACCCCGTAGATCTACCCCTATAGCTTTCTCCGTGTGACGGTGTAACAATGGATTTTTTTTATTTGCTTTGGTTTGTTTAGGACATATGTACATGGGAAACCATAGGTTGGGCTTACTTTACCATAAAATAGTCTCCGTTTTAGCCGTACCAGGAGTTTGCACATACAGATCTTGGATTTTCACCAAGTGCTGGCCCATGTCTGCGAAAATCGTCAACGCCGGGTACATGCAAGGTTAGCCAAACCCTAAATCACACTTGTGCACATATGCTAGGGACATATGCAAGTTTTTAAGTGGTTCCGACGCTCCGGTGATCTGTATCTTCAGAAACCCTAGGGCGGGGACCCCGCAGATCTACCCCTATAGCTTTCTCCGTGTGACGGTGTAACAATGGATTTTTTTATTTGCTTTGGTTTGTTTAGGACATATGTACATGGAAAACCATAGGTTGGGCTTACTTTACCATAAAATAGGCTCCGTTTTAGCTGTACCAGGAGTTTGCACATACAGATCCTGGATTTTCACCAAGTGCTGGCCCATGTCTGCGAAAATCGTCAACGCCGGGTACATGCAAGGTTAGCCAAACCCTACATCACACTTGTGCACATATGCTAGGGACATATACAAGTTTTTAAGCGGTTCCGACGCTCCGGTGATCTGTATCTTCGGAAACCCTAGGGCGGGGACCCCGCAGATGTACCCCTATAGCTTTCTCCGTGTGACGGTTTAACAATGGATTTTTTTTATTTGATTTGGTTTGTTTAGGACATATGTACATGGGAAACCATAGGTTGGGCTTACTTTACCATAAAATAGGCTCCGTTTTAGCCGTACTAGGAGTTTGCACATACAGATCCTGGATTTTCACCAAGTGCTGGCCATGTCTGCGAAAATCATCAACGTCGGGTACATGCAAGGTTAGCCAAACCCTACATCACACTTGTGCACATATGCTAGGGACATATGCAAGTTTTTAAGCGGTTCCGATGCTCCGGTGATCTGTATCTTCGGAAACCCTAGGGCGGGGACCCCGCAGATCTACCCCTATAGCTTTCTCCGTGTGACGGTGTAACAATGGATTTTTATATTTTCTTTGGTTTGTTTAGGACATATGTACATGGGAAACCATAGGTTGGGCTTACTTTACCATAAAATAGGCTCCGTTTTAGCCGTACCAGGAGTTTGCACATACGAATCCTGGATTTTCACCAAGTGCTGGCCCATGTCTGCGAAAATCGTCAACGCCGGGTACATGCAAGGTTAGCCAAACCCTACATCATACTTGTGCACATATGCTAGGGACATATGCAAGTTATTAAGCGGTTCCGACGCTCCGGTGATCTGTATCTTCGGAAACCCTAGGGCGGGGATGATACGTCCAATTTGCATCACTATTTTGTATCTTAATTTGCTGTTATTCATTGATATATTTCATATTGGGACACAATACTTATGTTATTTCATCTATTTTGCATGTTTCATCATTATTGGAGGATCAAGCACCGGAGCCAGGATTCTGCTGGAAAAAGCACCGTCAGAACGCAATATTTCGGAAGATCAACTGTGGAAGGAAATTATACCAAAAATCCTATTTTTCAAGATGACGAAGGAAGCCAGAAGGAGGAGCTGAGAAGGCCCAAGGTGGGGCCAGACCACAGGCCGGCGCGGCCCATGGCCTGGCCGCGCCACCATGTGGTGTGGGGGCCCCACAGCCCCTTTCGCCTCCTTTTCTTCGCGAAACCCTTCGTCCCGAAATCCTAAGCCACAGAGGGTACCTCGCGAAGAGTTACAGCCGCCTCTGCGGGGCGGAGAACACCAGAGAGAAAAGAGCTCTCCGGCGGGCAGGAATCCGCCGGGGAAATTCCCTCCGGGAGGGGGAAATCGACGCCATCGTCACCGTCATCAAGCTGGACATCATCTCCACCACCATCACCATCATCTTCACCATCATCACCGCCGTCTCCACCGCAGCACCTCGTCACCGCCGTAGCAATTTGGGTTTGATCTTGATTGTTTGATAGGGGAAACTCTCCCGGTATCTATTCCTACTTGTTGTTGATGCTATTGAGTGAAACCATTGAACCAAGTTTATGTTCAGATTGTTATTCATCATCATATCACCTCTGATCATGTTCCATATGATGTCTCGTGAGTAGTTCGTTTAGTTCTTGAGGACATGGGTGAAGTCTAAATGTTAGTAGTGAACTATGGTTGAGTAATATTCAATGGTATGATATTTAAGTTGTGGTGTTATTCTTCTAGTGGTGTCATGTGAACGTCGACTACATGACACTTCACCATTTATGGGCCTAGGGGAATGCATCTTGTATTCGTTTGCCAATTGCGGGGTTGCCGGAGTGACAGAAACCTAAACCCCCGTTGGTATATCGATGCAGGAGGGATCGCAGGATCTCAGAGTTTAAGGCTGTGGTTAGATTTATTCTTAATTACTTTCTTGTAGTTGCGGATGCTTGCAAGGGGTATAATCACAAGTATGTATTAGTCCTAGGAAGGGCGGTGCATTAGCATAGGTTCACCCACACAACACTTATCATAACAATGAAGATTATTTAGCCATAAGTAGCGAAAGCACTAGACTAAAATCCCGTGTGTCCTCGAGAACGTTTGGTCTTTATAAGTAAACAAACTGGCTTGTCCTTTGTGCTAAAAGGATTGGGCCACTCGCTGCAATTGTTACTCTCGCACTTTACTTACTCGTACTTTATTCAACTGTTACATCAAAACCCCCACGAATACATGCGTGAGCATTTACAGGGAATCCTTCATCGAAACTGCTTGTCAACACCTTCTGCTCCTCGTTGGGATCGACATTCTTACTTATCGAAAATACTACGATACACCCCCTATACTTGTGGGTCATCAAGACTATTTTCTGGCGCCGTTGCCGGGGAGTGAAGCGCTATTGGTAAGTGGAATTGGTAAGGAAAACCTTTCTTGTTTGTGCTGATTTTATTTACTTTCTTTGCTATAAGTCATTATGGAGAGATCTTCTCTTCAATTTCTATTTGGGAAATCTACTACTACTGCAACGGTAGTGGATGAGGCGCCAGGTGAGGAAATGATACCATATAAAATACCTATGAAAATTATTGAACGTGTTATGGATAACCGCTATGAAGGGGATGGAACTGTCCACCCTGGAGATCATTTACTGTTCTTGCATGAATTATGCGGTTTATTCAAGTGTGCAGGTATTGCTATGGATGAAGTGAGGAAGAAACTATTCTCTTTATCGCTGTCTGGTAAGGCGGCGCATTGGTATAAATTACTGGATAATGGGGATTCTCTTGAATGGAATGATATTGTGCCCCGGTTTTATTCTAAGTTCTATCCTCCAAGTGAAATTCACAAGGATCGGAATCGCATATATAATTTTTGGCCTCATGATGGAGAGAGTATTGCCCAAGCTCGGGGGAGATTGAAGTCTTTAATGCTCAAATGCCCCATTCATGAGCTTCCTGGTAATGTTATTATTGATAATTTCTATGCAAGACTTTCTTTTCAAGACAAGACCTTGCTAGATACTTCTTGTTCTGGATCATTTTACACACGACAAAGAAGAGTTTAAAAGGGACCTTCTTGATCGGATCCAAGAAAATACTGAAGGTTGGGAGAACGACAAGGATAGAGAATCAGGTATAATTTATGATTATAAATGCATTGAAGCTTTTATGGATACTGATAAATTTCGTAATATGAGTGCTACATATGGTCTTGATTCTCAAGTTGTTGCAAATCTTTATAAAGCTTTTGCCTCTCATTATGAATTGCCCAAGAAGAATTTTGATAAGTACCATGAACCGTATAAAGATAAAATTGATTCATCTATTAATAAATGCGTTGTAGTTGAAACTGCTGATCATGTTATTCCTGAAGTTTATATTGAAGAAACTCCTTTCCCTGCTAAAATGAAGGAGTACTCTGTTATAAATAGTGCGGTTCATAAAAGTGAAAAGAAACCTGTAGAACCTGAAGAACAAATAAAAGTTGAACCTGCTGTTGCAATAGTTAAAGATCTTGTGACTGAAAATGTGGAGGATGGTCATATTATTTTCTGTGAAGATGCTTCTAATATTGTTTCACATCCTAATAAACCCAAACAAGTTAGTGTTCCTATGCTATCTGTTAGAATTGGTGATCATTGCTATTATGGTTTATGTGATATTGGTGCAAGTGTTAGTGCTATTCCTTATGAGCTTTATACGGAGATTATGCACGAATTGATTCTTGTGAACTTGAAGATATTGATGTGGTTATTCAGCTGGCTAATAGAGAAACTATTTCTCCAATTGGTATTGTTCGAGATGTAGAAGTTCTATGTGGTAAGATTAAATATCCTGCTGACTTTTTGGTACTTGGTTCTGCTGCTAGTGATTATTGTCCTATCATTTTTGGTAGACCTTTTCTAAATACTTGTGGAGCTATTATAGATTGCAAGAAAGAGAAAATTTTGACTAAATTTGCTGGTGAATCTTATGAGTTTAACTTCTCTAAATTTACCAAAACTCCTTATAAAGCTGATTTGCCTAGTGATGATTTTAAAATGGAGCAGTGTGCATCTATTGTTCTTGTTCCTAATAATCCCTTGCAGCAACATTTGGAGAATAGCGAGAGTGAAGTTTTTAGGAAAGAAAGAGATGAGCTTGAGGAAATTTTTCTTCGTCAACCTATTCTCAAGCATGATTTACCGGTGGAAGATTTGGGTACAACACCGCCACCAAGAGAAGATCCTGTTTTTGAATTAAAGCCTTTACCTGATAATCTTAAATATGCTCATATTGATGATAAGAAAATATATCCTGTTATTATTAGTTCTAAGCTTTCAGAGTTTGAAGAAGAAAGGTTATTGGAAATATTGAAGAAACACCGAGGAGCTATTGGCTATACTCTTGATGATTTGAAGGGGATTTCTCCTTCTATTTGCCAACATGCTATTAATATGGAAGATGATGCAAAGCCTGTTGTTGAACATCAGCGTCGTCTAATTCCGAAGATGAAGGAAGTGGTAAGGAATGAGGTATTAAAACTTCTTGAAGCTGGTATTATATATCCTATTGCTGATAGTAGATGGTTTAGTCCTGTGCATTGCGTTCCCAAGAAAGGAGGAATGACTGTTGTGCCTAATGATAATGATGAGCTCATCCCTCAAAGAGTAGTTGTAGGGTATAGAATGTGCATTGATTTTCGAAAAGTTAATAAAGTTACTAAGAAAGATCATTACCCTTTACCATTTATTGATCAAATGCTAGAAAGATTGTCTAAAAATACTCATTTTTGCTTTCTTGATGGTTATTACAGGTTTTCACAAATTCTTTGTTAAAGCTAAAGATCAAGAGAAAACCACTTTTACTTGTCCCTATGGAACTTATGCTTATAGGCGTATGCCTTTTGGTTTATGTAATGCTCCTGCTACTTTTCAAAGATGCATGTCTGCTATTTTTCATGGCTTTTGTGAGAGTATTGTGGAAGTATTCATGGATGATTTTTCTGTCTATGGGAATTCTTTTGATAGTTGCTTGCGAAACCTTGATAAAGTTTTGCAGAGATGTGAAGAAACTAACCTTGTTCTTAATTGGGAGAAATGCCACTTTATGGTTAATGAAGGAATTGTATTGGGACACAAAATTTCTGAGAAAGGTATTGAAGTTGATAGAGCTAAAGTTGAAGCAATTGAGAAGATGCCCTATCCGAGGGATGTTAAAGGTATTCGTAGTGTTCTTGGTCATGCTGGGTTTTATAGGAGATTTATTAAAGATTTCTCCAAGATTTCAAAGCCTCTTACTAATCTTCTTCAAAAAGATGTACCTTTTGTTTTTGATGATGATTGTAAGGAAGCTTTTGAAACTCTAAAGAAAGCCTTAACAACTGCTCCCGTAGTTGAACCCCGATTGGAATTTGCCTTTTGAAATTATGTGTGATGCTAGTGATTTCTTTGTGGTATTTGTTCTTGGACGAGTAGATAAAAAACTGAATGTTATTCATTATGCTAGTAAAACTCTTGATGCTGCTCAAAGAAATTATGCTACAACTGAAAAAGAATTATTAGCTGTAGTCTTTGCTTGTGATAAATTTAGATCCTATATTGTTGATTCAAAAGTTACTATTCATCTTGATCATCTTGCAATTAGATACCTTATGACAAAGAAAGATGCTAAGCCGAGGCTTATTAGATGGGTACTTCTTTTGCAAGAATTTGATTTACATATTGTAGATAGGAAAGGTGCTGATAATCCTGTTCTTTGATAATTTGTCTAGATTGGAAAATATTGCTTATGATCCTGTTCCTGTTAATGATAGTTTTCCAAATGAACAATTGGCTGTAATAAAGGTGAGCTCGCGAGACAGTCCTTGGTATGCTGATTATGCTAACTTTATTGTTTCCAAGTACTTGCCTCCAACCTTTTCAGCTTTCGACAAAGGAGGAAATTCTTTTATGACTTGAGGCATTATTTCTGGGATGACCCACACTTATATAAAGAAGGAGTGGATGGTATTCTGCGAAGGTGTGTTCCCGAATATGAACAACAAGAGATATTGAGTAAATGTCATGGTAGTGTTTATGGAGGACATCACGCCGGAGAAAGAACCGCGCAAAAGGTTCTACAATCAGGTTTTTATTGGCCAACTCTCTTCAAGGATGCGAGAAAGTTTATTTTATCTTGTGATGAATGCCAAAGGGTTGGTAATATCTCCAGACGTAATGAAATGCCTATGAATTATACTCTTGTTATTGAACCATTTGATTGTTGGGGATTTGACTTCATGGGACCTTTTCCGTCTTCAGAAGGTAATACTCATATACTTGTTGCTGTTGATTATGTTACTAAATGGGTGGAAGCCATACCTACAAAAAGCGCTGGTGGTGAGTCCTCTTTAAGAATGCTTTTAGACATTATTTTTCCTAGATTTGGAGTGCCTAGATATATTATGACTGATGGAGGTTCTCATTTTATTCATGGAGGTTTTAGAAAAACTCTTGCTAGGTATGGTATTAATCATAGAATTGCTTCCGCTTATCATCCTCAAACTAGTGGTCAAGTAGAATTATCAAATAGAGAGATTAAATCTATTTTGGGAAAGACCGTTAATAAAACTAGAAAGAATTGGGCTAGTAAATTGAAGGATGCACTATGGGCTTATAGAACTGCTTATAAAAATCCCATGGGAATGTCACCTTATAAAATGGTTTACGGAAAAGCTTGTCATTTACCTTTAGAACTAGAGCACAAAGCTTATTGGGCTGTTAGAGAACTAAATAAAGATCCTAAACTAGCTGGTGATAAAAGGTTGTTGCAATTAAGTTCTCTAGATGAATGGAGAAGTGAAGCTTATGAAAATGCTAAACTCTTTAAAGAGAAAGTTAAGAAATGGCATGATAGGAGGATCATCAAAAGAGAATTTAATATTGGGGATAAAGTCCTATTGTATCGGTCTCGTCTCAGACTCTTTGCAGGGAAATTACTCTCGAAATGGGAAGCACCATATGTTGTTGAGGAGGTGTATCGTTCAGGAGCAATTAAAATTAGCTCTCTCCAAGGCAATGCTACGCAAGTGGTGAATGGACAAAGACTCAAGCATTATATCTCAGGTGATTCTTATAATGTTGATATTGATATTATTCAAGTGGAAACACCGGAGGCTTTCATCAAAGGACAAATTGACAGTCCGCCAGAACTCGACTTTGAATAGGTAACAGTACTGGTAATGAAAAGTTCGCAATTTACTTTCCGAACAATATTTTTGCTGTTTTTGGAAAATATGAAAAATTACGAGTTCGAAACGGAGTGGAAAGAACGCACGAGGGCGTGCCACCAGAGGCCGGCGTGGCCTGGCCTGGGCCCGCGCCACCCTATGGTCTGGCCGCCTCGTCGCCCCTTTCCGACTCTGGTTCGATCTGGTACTTTCCGTTTGTCGAGAAATTTTTTGCTATATAATCCCCTGGACCCCTGGAGGTCCGTATATCGTTTTCTCGACGTGTTTTGTTTCGAGCTGTTTCTGCCAGGATCTGTTTTCAGTTTAGAAGCACCATGGTCTCCAAGAACAAGGGCAAGGAGCTTCCGGATGAAGATAATCAAGATCTTGAGTGAAAAGAGGAGGACAAGGACGTCAAGGAAGAGGATGAAGAAGAGATGGAGGAAGATTCGCGCGCACACCCGCGTGCTACCATCGCAAGCATCAAGGTGGTGGACAACCCTTTTAGTGCAAACAAGAGCGCAAGAATTCGCACTGGAGGAGCAGTTCCACGTCATTACCTATCTCCGAAGACATCTTTATCAGGCACTCACCACCCCTTCCACAATCTAATTTTCAATAATCAAATTGAAGGGACTCCCAAGGCAGCATTGCCTAGCCAGTGGGATATAGATCGCTCTAACACTGCAGGAGGGAGGAAGCCTGAGGGTGAAGAGTGGGGAAATAACTCCAAGAGTTGGGTCTCGCCGTCGGACAGACTTCTTAACCGCGTCGAGCACAATTCAGAGATGATTCGCAATCTCACATACAAGATTGATGAGCTTCAGGAGCTTATTGAGAAGCTTGTCAGGAATTCATCACCACCATCGCCGCAGGAGTAATTCATCATCGGTATTGGCATCCCCTTGGTTTGTTCCAAGCTTGGGTGAGTGCCGCGGTATCACATCATCACTACCTTTTACTTTTATTGTCAAGTAGTGTCATATCTTGAGTAGGGAAGTTATCATATAAGATGGGTTGCAGTGTGGAAGTATCTCTCCTTTAGTTGGTTATCTATGTATCCCTTGGTGTGAGTTATCGTTATGAAATATTAATGAGAAGTCTTATCATTTACATATTGCACATCTTATTTTAGTTTGCAATCTCTATTATATGATTTACCTTGTTGTTAGTATTGGTATCACTTTGGGAGCATTGAATAAATCTATTTGGTTTTGGCAAACTTAGCATTGGTCAATAGCTACAACACTTTGAGTTTAAGTAGAAAAGAGAAATACATGTAGTTATTTCATTGTCTTTCTTTCTTGTTAGCTCATAGCTTATTATTCTGAAGTTAAAATTGTTTGTGCTTACAAGGAAGATGCATGATTGTTTCTATCACATGTATATTTGTTTGTTTCCTTCAACTCTTATGCTTGCTAATTAGCCTTGCTAGCCAAAAACTTGTACTGAGAGGGAATACTTCTCGTGCGTCCAAACCTTAGCCCAAACCTATGTCATTTGTGTCCACCATACCTACCTACTACATGGTATTTTCTGCCATTCCAAGTAAATACTTCATGTGCTACCTTTAAACAATTCAAAACTTAGTATCTCTTATTTGTGTCAATGTTTTATAGCTCATGAGGAAGTATGTGGTGTTTTATCTTTCAATCTTGTTGGGCAACTTTCACCAATGGACTAGTGGCTTCATCCGCTTATCCAATAATTTTGCAAAAAGAGCTGGCAATGGGATTCCCAGTCCCAAACTAATTAACCTAATTAGACACTCCTCCATGGTATGTGATTGATGGACGGCACCCGAAGGATTCGGTTAGCCATGGCTTGTGTAAGCAAAGGTTGGGGGGAGTGTCATCATAATAAAACTAAAATAAAAAGGCACTCCTTCATGGTATGAGATTGTTGGCAGGCACCCGAGGATTCGGTTAGCCATGGTTTGTGAAAGAAAGGTTGGAAGGAGTGCCACACAAAATAAAAATAAAATGGGAGCCGCTCTTTGAAGGTGGTTTGGCAAGGGGGTTAGAGTACCCGCTACCAGTCGTTGACAACAACAAACACCTCTCAAAATGTTACTTTTATTATCTTTATATGATTTCAAAACTGAAAAAGCTCTAGCACATGATTTAATCACTGCTTCCCTCTGCGAAGGGCCTTTCTTTTACTTTATGTTGAGTCAGTAAACCTATTTCCCTCCATCTCAAGCAAGCATTTGAGTTGTTGTGATCAAACCATTATATTGTGATTTGCTTCATCATGTCTTTACTCTTCCTTATTTAGTACAAGTTTTATCTGAATGAATATAGCTTTGCAAGTATCAATGATCATGAGGAGACCATTATGATTGAGTATGCAAGTTGCGCCTTATAAACTTTAACATGAGAGCGCTGCTCAATGGGATAAGTATAATCTGTTAATTGTTCTCTGACCAAGAACGAAGTTTGCCATCACCAATTATGATTTCTTATGCACCTTTATTTGTGATTACTTTATACTTGTTTCAAGTTGAGTTATATGAGGAAGTTGTTTACTATAATGTTTTGTGTGAATGAATATGATGCTTCTTGTCCGTATTTTATTTATCGACTCTTCACTCCATAAACATGTGGTCCTGTTTACCAAGTTCAGTTTCGCTTGGGGACAAGCGAAGTCTAAGCTTGGGGGGAGTTGATACGTCCAATTTGCATCACTATTTTGTATCATAATTTGCTGTTATTCATTGATATATTTCATATTGGGACACAATACTTATGTTATTTCATCTATTTTGCATGTTTCATCATTATTGGAGGATCAAGCACCGGAGCCAGGATTCTGCTGGAAAAAGCACCGTCAGAACGCAATATTTCGGAAGATCAACTGTGGAAGGAAATTATACCAAAAATCCTATTTTTCAAGATGATGAAGAAAGCCAGAAGGAGGAGCTGAGAAGGCCCAAGGTGGGGCCAGACCACAGGCCAGCGCGGCCCATGGCCTGGCCGCGCCACCATGTGGTGTGGGGGCCCCACAGCCCCTTTCGCCTCCTTTTCTTCGCGAAACCCTTCGTCCCGAAAACCTAAGCCACAGAGGGTACCTCGCGAAGAGTTACAGCCGCCTCTGCGGGGCGGAGAACACCAGAGAGAAAAGAGCTCTCCGGCGGGCAGGAATCCGCCGGGGAAATTCCCTCCGGGAGGGGGAAATCGACGCCATCGTCACCGTCATCAAGCTGGACATCATCTCCACCGCCATCACCATCATCTTCACCATCATCACCGCCGTCTCCACCGCAGCACCTCGTCACCGCCGTAGCAATTTGGGTTTGATCTTGATTGTTTGATAGGGGAAACTCTCCCGGTATCTATTCCTACTTGTTGTTGATGCTATTGAGTGAAACCATTGAACCAAGTTTATGTTCAGATTGTTATTCATCATCATATCACCTCTGATCATGTTCCATATGATGTCTCGTGAGTAGTTCGTTTAGTTCTTGAGGACATGGGTGAAGTCTAAATGTTAGTAGTGAACTATGGTTGAGTAATATTCAATGGTATGATATTTAAGTTGTGGTGTTATTCTTCTAGTGGTGTCATGTGAACGTTGACTACATGACACTTCACCATTTATGGGCCTAGGGGAATGCATCTTGTATTCGTTTGCCAATTGCGGGGTTGCCGGAGTGACAGAAACCTAAACCCCCGTTGGTATATCGATGCAGGAGGGATCGCAAGATCTCAGAGTTTAAGGCTGTGGTTAGATTTATTCTTAATTACTTTCTTGTAGTTGCGGATGCTTGCAAGGGGTATAATCACAAGTATGTATTAGTCCTAGGAAGGGCGGTGCATTAGCATAGGTTCACCCACACAACACTTATCATAACAATGAAGATTATTTAGCCATAAGTAGCGAAAGCACTAGACTAAAATCCCGTGTGTCCTCGAGAACGTTTGGTCTTTATAAGTAAACAAACCGGCTTGTCCTTTGTGCTAAAAGGATTGGGCCACTCGCTGCAATTGTTACTCTCGCACTTTACTTACTCGTACTTTATTCAACTGTTACATCAAAACCCCCTGAATACCTGTCTGTGAGCATTTACAGGGAATCCTTCATCGAAACTGCTTGTCAACACCTTCTGCTCCTCGTTGGGATCGACATTCTTACTTATCGAAAATACTACGATACACCCCCTATACTTTTGGGTCATCAGGGGACCCCGCAGATCTACCCCTATAGCTTTTTCCGTGTGACGGTGTAACAATGGATTTTTTATTTGCTTTGGTTTGTTTAGGATATATGTACATGGGAAACCATAGGTTGGGCTTACTTTACCATAAAATAGGCTCCGTTTTAGCCGTACCAGGAGTTTGCACATACAGATCCTGGATTTTCACCAAGTGCTGGCCCATGTCTGCGAAAATCGTCAACGCCGGGTACATGCAAGGTTAGCCAAACCCTAAATCACACTTGTGCACATATGCTAGGGACATATGCAAGTTTTTAAGCGGTTCCGACGCTCCGGTGATCTGTATCTTCGGAAACCCTAGGGCGGGGACCCCCCAGATCTACCCCTATAGCTTTCTCCGTGTGACGGTGTAACAATGGATTTTTTTATTTGCTTTGGTTTGTTTAGGACATATGTACATGGGAAACCATAGGTTGGGCTTACTTTACCATAAAATAGGCTCCGTTTTAGCCGTACCAGGAGTTTGCACATACGGATCCTGAATTTTACCCCCACAGTCTATAATCTGCCTGAGTTTTGGGACCATTTCCACCCTCCGATGCTCGATTTCTGACGATACACAATATTGATACACTTAAGAACTTGAGACCCACACACGATACAATTAAAGCACTTAAAAAACTAGACCCAAGCACGAACCGAAACACTTAAAGAACTACACCCACACACATGAACCAAAACACTTAAAAAACTACACCCACACAGGAACCAAAACACTTAAAGAACTAGACCCACACACAAACCAAAACATTTAAAGAACAACACCCACACACGAACAGAGAACTTAACACTGGGTCGACGCATGACCCGCTAGACACACGGACTCGACACACACACATATTAATCAAAGAAGTCGAAATCTTCGTCCTCGCTGGGGGTGTCCTCTGAAGCGGTAGTTGTGAGGTTCCACGACCACCGTTCATCATCCTCCCCCCATGTCGACGCCTCTCCTTTGGCATACTCTGCTTCAACCGTGGCCTTCCTCTGCCGCTTTCCCGCCCTCCTCTCTCTCCTGTACGTCTGCTTGCTCTTCCAGAATGCGCGCTCTGCCTCGACGTCTTCGGGATGGTCTCTGCGCCACTGTGCCATGAACTGCTCGTTCGCCTCGGTGGTATCAATCCGCCGCTGGCCAGACCTGTACCGCCGCGCTTCACTCTGTGAGCGAAGTAGCGGCTCAGTAGAGAGACTCTGGGCTTCCGCCAGAGACCTGACCTCCGGGAAGTTCAATTCGTGGCGCGGCCGGCCAAACCTCCAAGCCGCAACGTCGTATGCGCGGGCAGCAGCCTCCTTCGTGTAGAAGGTGCCGAGCCACACATGCACACCACCGGCGGTGATTTCAGACGCGAAATGGCCCGCAGCCCGCTGGCGAACGCCGATGAAGCCCGTGTTGCTACGGCGACGAGGAGCCATCTCGACGGCAGCTGAGCTCAGTTCTGTGGTGTTTTTTGGATGAGAGAGTTGATGAGGAGAGAAATGTTGCTGCTGATGTTAGTGGAGAAGACATGGCTATATATAGGACGACGACGGCTGAAACAGCGGGAAAACTTGGCGGGAGAAAATGGGCGCGAGAAGAATGGTGGGAAAAAAGGGCGGGAGGGAAGGAGCGGGAAAAAATGGCGGGAATGTTGGAGGAAAAATTGGCGGGAAGCTGTGCCGATGGCCTGGCCGTCGGCCTACATAGGAAATGGCGCGAAAAGAATGGCGGGAAAAAGGGCGGGAAGAAGGAAAAATTGGTGGGGAAGCTGTGCCGACGGCCTGGCCGTCGGCCCACATCACGCCGTTTGCCACCTGTTGACGCCGTTGTCGGTGGCCCCACCATATGTCCATGTGCCGACGGCTAGGTTACGTGCCGTCGGCACATACTGGGTTTGTGCCGACGGCTAAAGTGTGCCGACGGCGGCCGTCGGCTCTGGGGGTTCTGTGCCGACGGCCAGGCTGTGCCGACGGCTACTTTACTGGGCTGACGGCGAGTGAGGTTGTGCCGACGGCGGCCGTCGGCACAGATTCTGGCCGTCGGCACGTCGGCGGGTTCCCGTAGTGAAGACCGTGGGTACTTTTGTAGGGCACTGCACTTTTTGCAGGTCCTGTCTGATCGATCATGCGTTTCGATCTGGCTCTTTCCTGCGTGTTGACCGCGGTTGAAATCGGCGAGCAACTCATTACTCACTGCTCACGTAGTTCGTGTTTGATTACAGCCAAGAGCCAACTGACCACCCAAAGCTGTTAGCGATATTTTTTTTTGAAAAGCTGTTAGCGAAATTACGTGCAACGGAGTAACAAAATGTTATGCAGTGCACGTACCTAAAAAAAGGACGTACTTCCCGAATTATGCTTCTTCCAGAAAAACACACTGGTGACCAACAAACGCGCGGGAAGAATGACCAAATTCAGAGATTCGTTAGATGGTTACAATGCAAAAGCACGAAACATACAGCTCGAGAAAAGGAGGAACGATCGAATAATTGGCTCGTCAAACTAAGTCGTTGCGTGAGTTACTGTACATGTTTCTTTTCCTGCCTGATCGCCACTTGCTCGTGTGGCATGGATAAGTCCACGCACGGCCTCGCTGGTAACCATGAGTCCGCCGCAGCACGTTTTTAGAGCATCTCCAGTCGTTGGGACTCTTCAGGCCGAAATCTAGCGCTATTTAGCGTTGGATGGATGTAAAATTTGGTCCGAGAAGACCCATTTTTCCAGCGGCGAACCCATGGTCACCTGCTGATGCTCACCCACCGCGTACATAGCGACGTGCAGTCGTCGGGAAGGGGAACCGTCGCAGTAACCTCGACGCATTGAACCGCCGTAATGGTCCGCGAAGTGGTCTGGGGAGCCCAAACGCCTCGTCGGGAACCGTCGCAGTGGTCTCGACGCGCGAACCGCTGTAATGGAGCACGAACTCCACGGAAGAGCAACCGCCGCTCTCTTCGTCTATAGACCCCTACATATAGGCCATTCATCTCTTCACTCCTCACCATCCTCTGTCAGCATGAGCAATCTCTCTTTGCCATCGAACACCGACAGCGAGGGGAAATCGCCTCGATGGCGCCATTGGTGGGACCGAGCTGCAACGCCTAGCAGCGATGATTCCCCGCCGCCGGACAACGAGGAGGAATGGGAGGCCGACGAGGAGGAGGACGAAAAGGCCGACGAGCAGGAGGAGGAAGAGGCTGAGGAGGAGGAGGAGGAGGAGGAGGAAGAAGAGGCTGAGGACGCGGTGGCCCGAGTGAAGGCGCAGGCGGAAGCGAAGGCGAAGGCGAAGGCGCAGCCGACGAGCCTTCGACGACGAGGAGGACACAAGTTCCTCCGACGCGTCGAAGGACACCGGCTCTTCGGAGGATGTGACGAGCCGGAAGCGTTACGTGAGGACGATGAGGCGGCCATCTAGGAAGAAGAAGTTGTTTTTACATGTATTATTTATGTTTTTTTCGAAGTTTTTATATGTAATTTTTCTATGTTGTACCACTTAGTTTGTTCAAAGCTTTCGTTCAACTAGGGTACCAGACGATTCCCGCGCTTTTCTTCATCCAGAGTCCCCGAGCGCTCCGGGGGGGGGGGGGGGGGGGGGTTGACATGGGCTCGCCGGATTGATGAAAGGCCGAATCCGAGCGAAAACGAGGACCCACGGGCGCGACTGGGCCATTTTTCGCCATCCGGATAAAAAAAAGACTATCAGGATCTCATCGGGGAGACGGCTGAAGATGCTCTTAGAGCATGCGGGCGAAATGGATGGAACGGCCGACAGAGATGGCTAATTGCCTAGCTAGTACTGCACGATCAAGCAGTAGTAATTAACAGCTAGAGACTGGTGCGACACAGATGGATCACAATTCTCAAATCAGATCACATGTAAGAGAGTGGTGTTTTTTGCACACGACGTCTTGCGCTTTGGATAGACACCGTAAGAAAAGTTCAATAATATAGCCCGCTAACGGTTATAAGAGAGATATCATGTCATTTATAATTAACTAGTGGTTGGGGTGCCCCTTGGGGCGCCTCCTGACCGGTGTTGTGCGATCCAATCCCAACGCCCTGTAGTATGTATTTATGTTTAGCTTGGCACACTAAAAAGAAATCAATTAGTACTACTACTGAATTTTGAACCCTTGCTTTGCTTACGTGCACACAAAAGTCAAGATAAACTCTAGAACATACATGCCATGAAATTATGGGGCGCAAGGCAACCAGAACGTGTTACAAAAGAATATGTACATGTTTATATTTTGCAGTATTTTGCAACGTAACTTGTAAACAGTAACAATAATAAATTCGCAGCAAAAAAAATGGGCACACTTGGCTAAGAGTTTGAGCACTTCCACTGGCAAGAGTAGACCTTCAGATGCACGGATAGCACCGAAAAAGAGCCATCGCCAGTAAACCATGAACTTTAAAAGAGAGTATACTTTAGTTTTGGAAGAAAGTTTAACAATTCTATTACTATTATCAATATGGATAATAATAAAAAAATCTACACAAAAAGAAAGAATGGCCTTTCCACAGGGTCCAAATCGTTTCCTGGTGGTCTCAATGCTTATTATCAACTTCTTTCGTACAGACCAACAAATACTGGAAGCAAGGAAAAACATGTGATCATTTCCCCTAAAGGAGATTTTCTATTCTTTCCCCCATAACAATCAAAAATGGTAAAGATAATGAGACATTTTTGTCTGACAACACGGAAGAGCTAATATTAAGGTATGTGTGCTCATTTTGCTAGCAGAGAGTCATTGTAGTTTGGTACCAGAAAAGACAAGATTTACCTAACGAGTATAAGTTTATGAAAAATGCCGATACACCAATTCTGCGATGTGATCATGAGTGGGCTTAAGATTGGACATGCCATGGGTTGTGACTACTGAATACTTTTGAGGAACAGCTACACTACAATACTCTTCTGCAGGTAGAGTATATTGTACCTACTGGATATGCTGGTTCAGATGTGTAGGTGATTAAAACACACCACTTGGAAATAACACAAAAGAATCTGAGAACCAACCAAACAAATGATTAGCGTTTTAAGGAATATCTGGGATCAGCGAACTTACCATAACAAGTGAAGTTACTGCTTGTTTGCACTGCATCTCTTGGGCAGCATTTGATGATAAGATGACCACTACAGCGTTTAAACAAGTTAGTATCTGTTAAGAACCTCAAAGTAGTATGACAGTGTGTACAAATGAGCCATGACGAATTATTTCGAGGATGAATTAAACTGTAGATAATTAACAGTGGAGGAAGAAAAAGACCTTTTTCAGCAAATAGCTTCTGCCAGAAAGAAATTCTCAAATAGCTATGCCTCCAAGCTGGAGCTTGCTCCTCTCTTCCTCCCACATCTAAAAAATTCCCGATGCATATACAATTCAGAAGTAATTTGCACCCAACACTTTAATTACACTGAAAACTGGAGCTAGTATGTTGTACACATATACAGTTAATGGAAGAAACATTCTTAACCCAATATGAAATGACACGCGAACAGAATCCATGCTTTACTTACCAAAGCATTTCATATTGGTCTGGAAGAAACATTCTTAACCCACGCTCTTCAAATTCTAGACATTTCATAATGCATTTATCTATTTTTTGGTTTGGAGAAAGATCCACAAAGCACACCAAAGAATGATTAATTCAATAATACAAGTATTAGGAAATGCACTCACACACCAAGCGTTGCCGCTAACTTTCATGTGTTTCCATAAATAATGATATCGACAAGGTATGATATGTTCGATTACCTCTCTTTTTCGGAACTCGGCTCTATTTGAATGCAAGAAGTTTTCAAGCATTCAACAATCAAAAATCCTTTGTGGCTGAACATACTCTCTAGAGAGAAAATCATAGATTAGGCCAACCTGGAAAGTAATACTAGTGATATATCAGCTGGTACTTTGTAACCAACAAATAAACTAAACTGGAGAGAGAAAATATGTACGCTGGGAGAACAATATCTTGTGAGAAAATAAAGACCAATGGAGATAAAACTGATGGAAGCTTATGCACAAGCGATATATCAACTGGTACTTTGTTGAGAGAAAAACATGGATTTGGCAGCCTGTCAGACAATCTGGAAAGTAATCAAGTGATATATCAACTGGTACTTTGTAGCCATCAAATAAGATAAATTGGATAGAAAAGTGTGCACAGTGGGAGAACAATATCTTGTGGGAAAATAAAGACCATTGTTGATAAAACTGGTTGAAACTTATGCACAAGCAATATATACATGATGGGTGATGCCTTGACCTGTTCCATCAAATAGAGCTGCTACCGCAACCGAAATCTACCTGGTGGATAATCTATTCACACGCATGACGAAATCGGAGCTCCTTCTCCTTCACATGGAACAACTCCTATGAATGTCTGGATAGAAACTCCTTATCTCCTAGGGCACCTATTAGTGAAAAAAGATAACAAAAGAAGCTATCAAGCATGGAAGCCAAGGTGATTTCAGTTTAGAAATGATTGCCTTGCAGTAAACCAATCTCCGTTGCCTAACCACCCACCTAAGCAAAATTGATTACTTTTAATAAACTTCGACAATATTTACTATTAATTTCCTCTGAAAAATCAGCAGACAATTATCTCAAGATGTATCAGTGTACATGGTGATCATCAGCGGGGAGAAGACACTAGATAGATGATAGTCTAGGTACAATGCAATACAAATGATTTAAAAACACAAAACCCTAAGTGTGGAACAAAAGGACTGTTAGGACTAAGCACGCCGTATATCCGTATAGTGGCGTACGCGTGTACAAGTGGTACACGTACATGAGTCCGATGCATATTGGAGTTCATAGTCCGGGTAGAATTAGACTTGCATCTCCTAGTCGGTTTGCATCGGGCATAGCTTAGCATATTTATAGGTGTGTAAATCCCCTTGTAAGCAACACCGTGAGTTGAATCAATACAAAGAAACCAAGGTGCGATATGCACCTGTGGCTATAACCTGTTTTGATGTTGTGCGTACGTGATAGTAGCTAGCTGCTCAAAGATTCGATCAGCCTATCTGCAGTATACGTGCGTGTGCGGAAGGTATCGAGTACGTGCGTGTGTCTCGTCGGAACTCATCGTCAGCGTCGTCAGAGAGTACTCGGCGGCAGGGGCTGTGCTTGGTATTAGATCGGCGAGAGTACTGCCGAGTCTGGGCCAACAATTGGTATCAGAGCCTCGTGGAGGATCTCCTAGTAACGGGAGGTCATGACGAAGGAAGTGGGCGAGTATTCCGGCGTCGCGGCGCCGGTGTCGACGCAGTACCCGCAGTACATCCGCGACAACTACACGGTGTGGGCGACCACGATGATGTGGGCGCTCGAGTCCAACGAAATCTGGGAGGCTGTCGATCCCGGCGGCGATGAGTTCATGAAGGGCGCGCCGAAGTACCGCAAGGACCGACAGGCACTCACGGCCATCTGCTCGGTGATGCCGATGGACGTGAAGCAGCACCTGATCTCGAAGAAATCTGCAAAGGAGGCGTGGGAGACGATCAAGACGCTTAATCTTGGTCACGAGCGCGTCCGCGAGGCGGCCCTACAAACCTTGCAGAAGAAGTACGAGAATCTGGAGATGGGAGAAGATGAGACGCTGGACGCGTTCGCTTCGAGGGTCGCTACATTGGTCAATGGGATTCGTGCGCTCGACGAGAAGCTCGAGGAGATCTCGATCGTAAGGCGTTTCCTACGCGCGGCGCTGCCGCGTTACTTGCCCATTGTTTCGGCGATCGAGCAGTGCGTCGATCTCAAGACTCTCACGATGGATGATCTAGTTGGACGGTTCAAGGCTCATGACGAGAGGATGAAGATCACCTACGGTGATGTGGTACCGGAAGAGCACGTTATGCTTACCCGTGACCAGTGGCAGGCGGTGGTCGCCAAAGAGAAAGGCGACAAGGCATATGACAGCAGAAGTGATGAAGAAGCTTCTCGCCCAGCGAAAAAGTACATCGCAGGGGAGGACGAGGACGACGCTCCGCCGAGGAGGAAGTTTGACATTAAGAAAGTAAGATGTCATAACTGCGGCGAGCTCGGTCACTTCAAGGTTGATTGCCGGAAACCACCGAAGCCGAAGGGAAGGGCTCTCATCGCCCAGGAAGGAGATGATGGACCGATGATGCTGATGCTCGAAGTATGCGAGCAGAAGGACGAGGAGGAGCTACCTCCTCCATCACCGGCTACGGAGATTGTGACGCTACTGGATCACGGTCTACCGTGTGTGGATCACGTGGAAAAGCTATGCGACGAAGGTGTCGTCGAGAAGCAACGGAGTGCCCCGTATCCACGTGAAACCACGGATGAGGCAAGTGAAGCTTTGGAGCTCGTTCATGGCGATATATGCGGTCCAATTTCACCCGCAACCCCGTCCGGTAATGAGTACTTCATGCTTGTGGTGGATGATCACAGCCAATACATGTGGATTGTGTTGCTGAAAAGTAAGGATCAAGCTATACAAGCACTCGAGAAGATCAAGGAAGCTGGAGAGGTCAAGGCGAGGGGAAAGAAGTCCCTACGCATAGATCGGGGTGGTGAATTGAAGCATAAAGTGGTAGCCATGGCGCGGAGCATGATGGAAAGTAAAAGCTTGCCAGGAAAGTTCTGGGGTGAGGCAGTCAACACGGCTGTCTACCTGCTGAATAGGGCGCCAACTAGGAGTATGGTTGGTGGGACTCCGTACGAAGCATGGTACGGACGAAAGCCCTCAGTTGATCATCTTCGCACATTCGGGTGCGTGGCGCATGTCAAGACGGTGTCCGGCCATAAGAGGAAATTGGCGGATAGGAGTACTCTAATGATCATGACTGGCTATGAAGAAGCCTCTAAAGCGTACCGTTTGTGCAATCCCTCGACCAATAAGGTGATTGTCACGTGCGACGTAGTCTTCGAGGAAGATCTATCATGGATTTGGGACTCCACGGAACCGGTACACGACGAGATTTTTACTGTTGTCTATAACAGTAATTTTGAGCATGCAGATGATCAACCTGGAAAAGACATGGACGAGTCGAGCGGTACATCGAGTTCATCTACGTCGGAACCTTATGACGCTGATGCAGAAGCTGAAAACTTGGGACGTCGTTTTGCATGTCCGGCGGGCGCTACGCTTGGTGATGCATCACTAGTCCCATGCAGCCCAGGGAGCGGCTTGGCATGGCTGCCAGGCTCACACGCGTGGGCAGGAGCTCTGCAAGGGAGCATATGCAGCAGCGCAGGAGGTGTTCGGGCTGGTAGTCCAAGCAGGCTAGGAGGGCCGGATGGAGCTCTGCCTGGAGGCCTTGATGCTCAGCCGAGCAATTCAGGTGGGCAGGTCAGGCCTGGAGAGGCTCTACCGCCAGGACATAGTCCAGAAAGAGTGTTGGGACGAGAACCAGAAGCTAGCGTTGAAAGCCACGCTTTGCCAGGAGCTACGTCGCCAGAAGAAACAACAAACGGGCAGGCCTCGTGCCCAGCAAGTAGGTCAGAAAGGAGCAGACTTTGCGCTGCACTAATAGAGTCAAAAGAGAGCAACGGTTCAGCTGATTTGGGTGGAGGTAGACCAGTTCAGGCTGCACTTGTTCCGCTGGAAGCAGATATTCCAGTAAGGAGGCACACACGTTACATGTGTCTAGAGCTGATGGAACTAGCTATGCACGAGCTAGCTTGTACGGGGGTGCATTATAGCCAAAAGCATTGGCTAGAATCGCATCCATCAGGCAAGGAGCTAGCTGTGCATGTTCCTGTGAATCTCGGGGAGGAAGTACTTCGACGAGATTACAAAGGTGAGTCGCGAAGAAGCGACGTGGGTCCTCAGCCAGTAAATGAAGGATCCGCAAGTGAAGAAACAAGTGCGACGTCAGGCGCAGAAGAGTACGTCGTGCTATCTCCGACTGCACTCGAGATGAGACGACTACGACCGACACGAGCACGCATGCGACGCGTGTTAGACTACTATCCGAAAAGGGAAATTCGGACGGTTAATAATCCGGAGAAGATGAAGCACAAAAGACAGTGTTTGTTCATCGAGAAACCGGTGAAGACGGAAGATGCGGACAAGGAAGGTCGGCATCAAGCCATGAAGAAGCCGGCGAAGGTAAAGTCGGTGGCATGGGTTCCACGAGAAGCGGCGAAAGTAATGCCGAGGAAGACGCCCGCGAGAAGCAGCTGGCGCATTTGGGACCCAGGTCGAAGTGAAGCACACGTCGTGCTTAGGGGGGTGATTGTTAGGACTAAGCACGCCGTATATCCGTATAGTGGCGTACGCGTGTACAAGTGGTACACGTACATGAGTCCGATGCATATTGGAGTTCATAGTCCGGGTAGAATTAGACTTGCATCTCCTAGTCGGTTTGCATCGGGCATAGCTTAGCATATTTATAGGTGTGTAAATCCCCTTGTAAGCAACACCGTGAGTTGAATCAATACAAAGAAACCAAGGTGCGATATGCACCTGTGGCTATAACCTGTTTTGATGTTGTGCGTACGTGATAGTAGCTAGCTGCTCAAAGATTCGATCAGCCTATCTGCAGTATACGTGCGTGTGCGGAAGGTATCGAGTACGTGCGTGTGTCTCGTCGGAACTCATCGTCAGCGTCGTCAGAGAGTACTCGGCGGCAGGGGCTGTGCTTGGTATTAGATCGGCGAGAGTACTGCCGAGTCTGGGCCAACAAGGACATCCTTAAATGGATTTAATGTTCATATCATTCTGATGATGCTATTCAGCCAAATACCACAATGAAGACAAATTAGTAAGCCATATAACAATGATAAATATGTTTATAAATATAAGTAGATTAGTGTTGCATGGAGAAAGAGACAAGAAATAATTAACTGTGCCATGAAGCTGTGAGCTATCAGGAGGTAGCAAAAACAGAGCTCAAATAATTCCCTAACATGAAAAAACATTCAACTATATAAAATAAAATACTGGACCTTTTAGCATGGTTAGCTACTACAACTAAATGTTGTAATACACAGTCATAATGTTCAAGCATATAACTATTACTGGTCAGCACCTGAAAATCTAAGAAATTCAATGCCAGGGAGATGAGTTACCTTGGCAATGAACTCTAGCAGCTGTCAATGTGCCATTGCAATAGCCCGAGTCCTCAGCATGCTTCCCGACCATCAGCAGTATCTGCACAATTCAGGATTAACTCATTGTTTGAGACATAAGTTACATTCTTCGCTTAACACTATAGTTGTCATGAAGCATACAGCCTGCAGCCTAGATGGTACTTCCTGACATCCAGCAGCAGCTGCACAATCCAAATAAATCCAATGCCGAAGAGATGAATTACGGTTGTCATGTATCATTGCAACAACCTTCAGCCTCCGTGGTGCGTCCCGACCATCTACAGGTAGATCGTCCATTAATGAAAAACAAGCATGAAAAGTGGACATGCTTTCTTGTAGAGAAGTGGGGCAGATGAAATAAGAAGAAAATGATTTACTTGGGTCTGGGATGATGAAAAACCATTATATTGTATTCAAATCAACCTTCGTATACAAAAAGCGGCAATAAATTATTTTTAGATAATGCAAATAAATAATAGTGGGGAAATTATAAACACCTTATTGCAGCCAAAATAAAATAATAATGGCCTTGAGTGACGTGAAGAATAAGGTTATGAGCTAGGACTCTATTTGTACAATTCGGTTGTTTGTGATTTGCCACAAATAAAGACACACACTAACCAGACAAGAGTGGCAACCTGTTATCACCCGAATTTGACCGAGTCAGAGGTGGGCCGCGATCAAGATGGATTTGAAGGATATACTTGGAAGAAATACGTGAATCGGCCTTTATATGCGAAGTTTGGGCTAGTTAGCCCGTGTATCTGTAATATAGTAGATCGCATCTTAGATTAAAAGATAGAGTTTAACCCGTGCACGGTTAGGTGTGTTGACGTCCGAAACCCACCGGCGGGCAGCGACGGGCAACACCGTAGAGCCGGGAACAACCTAGAGCTGCGGCTGGCCGAGGTCCCTCCGAGCGACGGCCCGCAAAGCCTTCTGGTCACACGTCCGATGCTGATTGCAAGGGCGTGCCACCTGACCTATACCTGGCCAGGAAGGTGATGGAGATGCCTCGCTTAGTTTCCTGCATGGCATACACGTAAACATTAAATACGAGCCTCGATCGGCTCTCAGGTTATCCTGTGAATCGGCTCAAGGAGCCGATCCACCCATGATTCGTACGGGGTGCACGAATATATGGTGGTCCTGCTTGATCAAGATAAAGCTAATGAGATCTATGACGATTTAGGGTTTTCACCGCATAATCGGATCATCCTACTCAGGATTGGGCCTCGCGGCCACGCACGGTGATCGTAAGCCGATCCTAGACAAGGCCTAAAAACCAACACGAGGTTGATCCCCGGAACATCCTGTCTAGGACTAGCAAACGACACCCTACGTGCCGCTGGATCCTCCCGCCCTTTGTAAGGCCTAACTATTGCAGATATTAAACTAATCCTTGATGAACAAGGAGCAACCGTACCGGATCGGATCTACTAAATAATGATCAAGCGGGGTGCCGCCCCTACACCTAAGATAGGTGTAAGGGCGGCTAGACATGCGAGGGTTGCACTACGATAGCATGTTACACGAAGAACTATGCTAACCCTAACACATCTATGATAACTACGTTGCTCGCCATCAAAAAGGCTTCAGTACGAGCAACGCATGAACAACGTGGAGCTTGTGCTGCCTAGATCGCAAGATGCGATCTAGGCAGCATGTTGCTTACTGGTAGAAACCCTCGAGACGAAGGAGTTGGCGATGCGCCGAGATTGGTTTGGTTGGTTGAACGTTGGTTGTTGTTTATTCCATAAACCCTAGATACATATTTATAGTCCAGCGGACTTTCTAACGTGGGAATAATCCCCACCGTGCACGATATAAACTCTAACTTTTAATCTAAGATACAATCTACTATAATTAAAAATACAAGGGCAGTCTAGCCCAAACTCTTCGTGCAAGGCCACTTCAGAGATCTTCCATACGTAATCTTCCAAGCCCATCTCTCTTACGGCCCACCTCCTGTTTTGGCCAAAATCTGGTGATAACACATGCCCCCCTGGTTTTGGAATTGATAATTCCAAAATCACTCTGTTTTTTCTTCGTCGGGTCATGTCATAGCAGAGCAGAACCGTCGCAGCATCCTTCATCATGATGCCCTGTCTTCTCAACTTTTCCGCGTGATTTGACCGTTGTCTTTGGGCACCACCTCCTCGGAAACTGCTGTGGCATTGAATTTCTACCATAGCCCCTTTATTTAACCGCTCTGAGCAGTTTGCCACTTCATCACCTTGCTCTGTTCTGGCCATCGGCTCCCAAAAAACCCCCAATCTCCCATAGCCATGTCTTCCTCTTCTTCCTCATCGGTCTTCTCTGACTCCTCCTCATCCCGCGAGCCGACACCGGAGTGGGGCTCGTTGGCGGCGCACGACATTCTCGCCCCAACGACGTGGGACAAAGAGGAACACGATTCCTCCATCTGGTCTGAGGATGACAAATCCCTGACCGACGGAGAGGGCGACCTCAAATTCCTCGTCGAGGGGGAAGAGGAGGCGGAGAGCGAGGACGACCGCTTCTCCTGGGATGATTTCACTTCCTCCGAGGAAGAGGCGGAGGAGGAGGACGACGACGACGACTCCCTCGAAGGTTACCCACCAGCGAAGCGCCTCCGCACCTGGTGGGACGACGACAGCGATGACGACGATGAGGAAGATGAGGCTCCCGTAGAAGGCTACGGAAGCTCTGATGAGGAGCCTTTCAGCAGCTGCGCCGGAGGCAGCGACGACGAGGGCAGCAACGGCCCCTAGATTAGGGGCCAGTAGTAGTAGTTGGATTTTGCCCTTTTCTTTTCCTGAGCAATCGGCTCTTTCTTTGTAAGAAATCCCCTTATCAATGAAGAGAATATCCTTTAATTAACTTTGCTTCCTTGTCAACCTTGCCGATTGTTGAATGGAGTTGTCGTACAGAGAGCCGATAGCGAAACATCGGCTCGCACGGTGATCTGAGGCCAAACTGTTGCCTAAACGCACAGTCCAACGTTATCTCCATAGCTTTGTTACTCTGAAGTCGATGCCCGTGCATCGGCTGCATTTGCATACTGTTATCTCCATACGTTTTCTCAAGTCGATGTCTGCGCATCGGCTGTGATTTTTTTTTTACTGGCCGATTTTAAATCGGCCCCCACATCTTACTGCCCCTCATCCCACATGCTTGGGAAATATTTCTTGAGGTGTTGACCATTGACAGCTACTGGCCGATTTTAAATCGGCCCCCACATCTTACTGCCCATCATCCCACATGCTTGGGAAATATTTCTTGAGGTGTTGACCATTGACAGCTACTGGGAACTTCTCGCCGCTCAACTCCTCCAGCATGTATGCATTACCCTTCAAGGCCTGGACAACTTTGTATGGACCGTGCCAATTAGGAGACCATTTGCCATATGCCTTGTCCCTGGTTCCCAACGGCAACACAGCTTCCCATACTAGATCACCAACTTGGAACTCCTTTGGTCTAACCTTTTTATTGTAGGCACGAGCCACCCTGGCTTTGTTCTCCTTAATCTTCTCCAACGACCAAAGCCTAAGTTCTGTTGCGTCCTCAATAGTGTCGCTCATCAAAGCTGCATATTCTTCAGCTGTCAGATCATTCTGAAACGTGACACGTCTTGATCCAGCCGTAATTTCCCAAGGCAATACGGCTTCCTGTCCATAGACGAGCTGGTACGGCGAAGTCTTTATAGCTCCATGGCACGACATGCGGTAGGCCCATAATGCTTCTGACAACTTCTCATGCCAATCCCTAGGGTTCTCGTCAATTTTCCTCTTGATCAGCTTGATTAGACTCTGATTGGACGCTTCAGCCTGCCCATTAGCTTGAGCATAGTATGGGGATGATCGGATCAGTTTAATCCCCATGTCATCGCAGAATTTCCTGAATTCTTTAGAAACAAAGACCGAACCTCCATCGGTCGTGATCGTTTGGGGAATCCCGAACCTATGAATGACGTGTTCTTTCACAAATTTGATCACATCTTCTGATTTCACCTTCTTCATAGGGACGGCTTCCACCCACTTGGTGAAGTAATCTGTGATAAGCAAAATCCATTCGTGTTTTTTGCTCGACGCCGGATGGATTTTGCCGATCATATCCATGCCCCACCCCCGAAACGGCCAAGGCTTGATGATGGGGTTCATTGCTGATGCTGGTACCATCTGAATCTTCCCGAACATCTGACACGCTTGGCACCCCTTATAATAATTGAAGCAATCTTCAAGCATGGTGGGCCAATAAAACCCTGATCGTCTGATCAGCCACTTCATCTTATGAGCCAACTGATGCGTTCCACAGGCGCCTTCATGCACCTCATGTAAGAGCCGATTAGACTCAGTCGGTCCCAGGCACTTGAGTAGCAACCCTTCCAACGTCCTGTAGAACATGTCGTCTCCTATAAGGACATACTTCATGGCTTTGTATCTTATCCGTTTAGGTGCCCCCCGAGCCGAATCTTTTAAATAATTGAAGATTTCGGCTCTCCAATCATCCTGTTCCAGGAATTGTATCTGAACTTCTGATCCGTCAGCTGTATCTATGTAGCCTGACGCCATTTGTGCGAGATTGTTGGCCTCGGCATTTTGGGATCTTGGGACCCAATTAAAGTTGATGTACCGAAACTGTGTCATCAACTCACGGCATTCCACCCAATATGGGAAAAGCGATTCACTTTCGCACTTATATTCATCCGTGAGCTGGTTAATCACCAACTTTGAGTCTCCAAAAAGCTCTACTGCTTCAGCTCCGGCTTCCAGTAGCAACTCCATTCCCTTACGTATTGCCTCATATTCTGCTACGTTGTTGGTGCAAGGGGTAGATAATCTGATGGAGAAGGAGTATTCTGCCCCCCGAGGCGACACGAGCAGAATGCCGATGCCACAACCATCGTCACACACCGATCCATCGAAGAACATAGCCCATGCACGTATAGATAGTGCTGCTATATTGGTACCGATCCGTTCAGCGATAAGATCGGCCAACGCTTGTCCCTTGACTGCTTTCGCAGGCTGATACCGGAGATCAAATTCTGACAACGCAAACATCCACTTACCAAGTCGGCCTTTCAAAACAGGTGCCGACAACATGTGCTTGACAACATCTGACTTGCATATGACGATGATCTCTGCCGTCAAAAGGATGTGATGAAGCTTGGTGCAGGTAAAGAACAGGAAGAGGCAAAGTTTCTCGACCTCAGGATATCTTGTCTCCGCGTCCAGCATCCTTCTGCTGAGGTAGAAAACGACCTTCTCAACGCCATCGTAGAGTTGCACCACCACCGAAGCGATGGACGTGTCAGCTACTGACAAGTAGATGTAGAACGGCCTGTCTTGCTGGGGCGGAACTAGCACAGGCGGCGTCGTTAGATACCGCTTAATCTCATCAAACGCCTGTTGCTGTTCTGCCCCCCAGTGAAACTCGTCATCAGATTTAGTCTTCACCAGCGCCATGAACGGCTCGATTCGTCCTGATAGATTAGAGATGAATCGTCGGACAAAATTGATCTTGCCGATGAGGCGTTGGAGCTCCTTTTTCGTGGTAGGAGGCTGCATGGTACGCACCGCCTCCTGACTTTTCAGGCCGATTTCAATTCCCCGTTCATGAACCAGAAAACCTAGGAATTGACCAGCCGTCACGCCAAAGGCGCACTTCTTCGGATTCATTCTCAGTCCGAATTTCCGAGTTCGGTCTAGGACGCGCCGTAGATCATCCAAGTGTCCCTCCATGGAGACTGATTTGACTACCACGTCGTCGATATAGATCTCCACCAACTTGCCGATCAGATCATGAAATATATAATTCATGGCTCGTTGGTACGTTGCACCAGCATTCTTCAACCCAAAGGTCATGACCACATACTCAAACAAGCCTACTGCCCCTGGTACTCTGAATGCGGTCTTGTGTATATCTTCCGGAGCCATGAAGATCTGGTTATAACCGGCGTTGCCATCCATGAAGCTCAACACCTTGTGGCCGGCAGCGGCGTTTATCAACGTCTCTGCCACAGGCATTGGATATTCGTCCTTTGGAGTGGCTCTGTTAAGATCTCGGAAATCGATGGCCACCCGCCATCGGCCGTCCTTCTTCTCCACAGGAACGATACTGGAGATCCACTCAGCATACCTGCATGGCCTGATGAACCCGGCGGCCAACATTTTCTCGATCTCTTTCTTGACTTCTTCCAGAATTTCGGCCCTCATTTGACGTGCTCGTTGTTGGAATGGCCGAAATCCTTTCTTGAGGGGGAGCCGATGTTCGATGATACTCCTGTCCAAACCAGGCATCTCCGTGTAATCCCATGCAAAGCAATCTGGGTATTCCTTTAACAGAGCTATCATCTGTCTCCTGAGCTGTGGATCCAACTTTTTGCTGATAAAAGTCGGTCGCGGCTTATCCCCAGGACCGATGTCGACTTCCTCTAGCTCATCAGCCGATGTAAACCCATACCCTAGCTTTCCGTCCCCTGTGAGGTCGACGCCATATACTGGGAGAGCAGGTGGTACGGATAATACAGGCTGATCGCTAGAATCGGCTTCCATCTTGATCATCACCAGGATCTTTCGGCAGTGTCGGGGCCGATCGCGTGGAGCAGCTTCTTCCTTATCTTTGCTATGACAGCAGTTGCCCTCGCCTCTATCCTCATCAGGGGGGTGCCCCAGCTCTATCATGTTGATGTTGAACGAGTATCTTGGTTGGCACCTCCCAGGGTAAGTGTCGTTAACCCTGTCAACGGCGCACGACGGTGAATTAGGCACTTCTGGTGCCGCCAATGTGAATGACGATGGTGGACGGGACTGAAGTGGCACTTTTCCTCGGTAGGTCCCGAGAGCTGGTTCTAATAGAGAGTGCTGATTCTTCATGACCTCCTTGATCATCCGAACGGCGACATGCTCCAGAGTATTCACCAGGCTCTCAGAATGGCGATGCAACGAGTGAGTCACCATGCCACTAATCTCCTGGCGCACGGCCCTGGTACGTTCTTCTGACGGGACAGATAGGTCCACCCCATCGAGTGCGCCTTCCGGTGAGAACCCCTTCCACCTGACGCCATGTGAACGGGTTCTGTGATATGAGCCGATGAGATCGGCTTCGAGGATGACTTTGATCTCGTCATACTTCTTCTTGAGTTCGTCGGTCAGATCCTCGTACGTGACTGGCGTGTCGTCCGCCATCTCAGATGTAGATGGCGATGTGGTTGATGTAGAAGTCTGTCCCACCGGGCGTGCCAGAATGTGTTGACGTCCGAAACCCACCGGCGGGCAGCGACGGGCAACACCGTAGAGCCGGGAACAACCTAGGGCTGCGGCTGGCCGAGGTCCCTCCGAGCGATGGCCCGCAAAGCCTTCTGGTCACACGTCCGATGCTGATTGCAAGGGCGTGCCACCTGACCTATACCTGGCCAGGAAGGTGATGGAGATGCCTCGCTTAGTTTCCTGCATGGCATACACGTAAACATTAAATACGAGCCTCGATCGGCTCTCAGGTTATCCTGTGAATCGGCTCAAGGAGCCGATCCACCCATGATTCGTACGGGGTGCACGAATATATGGTGGTCCTGCTTGATCAAGATAAAGCTAATGAGATCTACGACGATTTAGGGTTTTCACCGCATAATCGGATCATCCTACTCAGGATTGGGCCTCGCGGCCACGCACGGTGATCGTAAGCCGATCCTAGACAAGGCCTAAAAACCAACACGAGGTTGATCCCCGGAACATCCTGTCTAGGACTAGCAAACGACACCCTACGTGCCGCTGGATCCTCCCGCCCTTTGTAAGGCCTAACTATTGCAGATATTAAACTAATCCTTGATGAACAAGGAGCAACCGTACCGGATCGGATCTACTAAATAATGATCAAGCGGGGTGCCGCCCCTACACCTAAGATAGGTGTAAGGGCGGCTAGACATGCGAGGGTTGCACTACGATAGCATGTTACACGAAGAACTATGCTAACCCTAACACATCTATGATAACTACGTTGCTCGCCATCAAAAAGGTTTCAGTACGAGCAACGCATGAACAACGTGGAGCTTGTGCTGCCTAGATCGCAAGATGCGATCTAGGCAGCATGTTGCTTACTGGTAGAAACCCTCGAGACGAAGAAGTTGGCGATGCGCCGAGATTGATTTGGTTGGTTGAACGTTGGTTGTTGTTTATTCCATAAACCCTAGATACATATTTATAGTCCAGCGGACTTTCTAACGTGGGAATAATCCCCACCGTGCACGATATAAACTCTAACTTTTAATCTAAGATACAATCTACTATAATTAAAGATACACGGGCAGTCTAGCCCAAACTCTTCGTGCAAGGCCGCTTCAGAGATCTTCTATACGTAATCTTCCAAGCCCATCTCTCTTACGGCCCACCTCCTGATTTGGCCAAAATCTGGTGATAACAAGGTGCACGCCTAAATTAGAAAGTCCCCTGGACTATAAATATGTATCTAGGGTTTATGAAATAAACAACAACCAACGTTCACCCCAAATCAATCTCGGCGCATCGCCAACTCCTTCGTCTCGAGGGTTTCTACCGGTAAGCATCATGCTGCCTAGATCGCATCTTGCGATCTAGGCAGCACAAGCTTATATGTTGTTCATGCGTTGCTCGTACTGAAGCCTTTTTGATGGCGAGCAACGTAGTTATCTTAGATGTGTTAGGGTTAGCATTGTTCTTCGTATCATATGCTGTCGTAGTGCAACCCTTATACATCTAGCCGCCCTTACACCTATCTTAGGTGTAGGGGCGGCACCCCGCTTGATCATTATTTAGTAGATCCGATCTGTTACGGTTGCTCCTTGTTCTTCAAGGATTAGTTTAATATCTGCAATAGTTAGGCCTTACAAAGGGTTGGAGGATCCAGCGGCGCGTAGGGTGTCGTTTGCTAGTCCTAGACAGGATGTTCCGGGGATCAACCTCGTGTTGGTTTTTAGGCCTTGTCTAGGATCGGCTTATGATCACCGTACGTGGCCGCGAGGCCCAATCGTGAGTAGGATGATCCGATTATGCGGTGAAAACCCTAAATCGTTGTAGATCGTTTTAGCTTTATCTTGATCAAGTAGGACCACCATATATTCGTGCACCTCGTACGAATCATGGGTGGATCGGCTCCTTGAGCCGATTCACAGGACAACCTAAGAGCCGATCGAGGCTCGTATTTAATGTTTACGTGTATGCCATGCAGGAAACTAAGCGAGGCATCTCCATCACCTTCCTGACCAGGTATAGGTCAGGTGGCACGCCCTTGCAACAGCATCGGACATGCGTGCCGGAGTTCTTTGCGGGCCGTCGCTCTGAGGGACCAGGGCCAGCCGCAGCCCTAAGTTGTTCCCGGCTCTCCTGTGTTGCCCGTCGCTGCTCGCCAGTGGGTTTCTGACCGCAACACATTCTGGCACGCCCGGTGGGACAATCTTCTACATCAACCACATCGCCATCTACATCCGAGATGGCGGACGGCACCCCGGTCACGTACGAGGATCTGACCGACGAGCTCAAGAAGAAGTATGACGAGGTCAAGGCGATCCTCGAGGCCGACCTCATCGGCTCTTTTCACAGAACCCGTTCACATAGCATCAGGTGGAAAGGGTTCTCGCCTGAAGGTGCGCTCGATGGAATAGACCTATCCGCCCCATCAGAAGAACGCACCAGGTCCCTGCGTCAGGAGATCAACTTCATGGTAGCTCATTCGCTACACCGCCACTCTGAGAACTTGGTGAACACTTTGGAGCGTGTCGCTCTTCGGGTGATCCAGGAGATCATGAGGCACCAGTACTCTCCGTCAGGACCAGCTCTCGGGACATACCAAGGAGAGATGCCACTCCAGTCCCGTCCACCGCTGCCATTCGCGTTGGCAGCACCAGAAGTGCCGAATTCACCGGCATTCGTCGTCTACAAGATCGGTGGTGACCCTAGTGACTGCCAGTTCTTGCATGAGGCGCCTAAGGAGATCCCTCATGGATACATGTGCACATACGTGCCAGATTGCGGTAACTGGCCACTCACAAACCAGGCCGCAACAGCAGGGACTTCTGGGAAAGCAGGAGGAACGTCAGCGACAGATCTTGAGAAGCAGACGTGGCTAGCTAAATATGCCACTCCGACAAACCTCCAGAGCTCAGCTCCTGCAGTTGGCTCAGAGCTGGAAAAGCAAGCATGGCTGGCTAAGTACGCCACCCCGGCGAATCTTCAGAGTTCGACTCCTGCAGCCAGCACCGCGGATCAAATCAGTACCATACTAAGAGACCAGTTCGGCATGGTGCCAAAAAGGAGGGCAATGGGCTATTCCAAGCCGTACCCCGATGAGTACGACTTGATCCCGCTACCACCCAAATATCGGCTCCCTGATTTCTCCAAATTCAGTGGATCAGATGGTTCCAGCTCCATCGACCATGTGAGCCGATATTTGGCACAGCTAGGAACGGCCTCGGCGTCGGATCCACTACGCGTGAGGTTCTTCGCACAGTCCCTCACGGGATCGGCTTTCGGGTGGTACACCTCGTTGCCACCGGACTCGATCCGGACTTGGAAGCAGTTGGAAGAACAATTCCACATGCAGTATCACTCAGAGGCTTCCGAGTCTGGCCTTGCCGATCTGGCACAGATACGTCAGAAGCGTGGAGAAACTGTGGCAGAATACATCCAGCGCTTCAGAAATCTAAGGAACCGATGTTATTCGGCTCGTGTAACTGAAAAGGAAGCAGTCGAGTTGGCAGTGGTGGGCCTTGCATCACAAGTCAAGGACATGGCCTCCCAAGCAGACTACCCTTCACTGGCGCACATGGTTCAAAAACTGTCAGCATATGAACAGCGCCACCCGGACTTGTACCAGGACAAATTCAAGCGTGCGGTAGTCCTGGTTGAGGCAGATGAAGATGAAGGCTCTGCGGGAGATCAAGAAGTAGCAGTGGCTGAATGGACTCGGGGGGCAACCCCCGTATCCTGAAATGGGTTAAGCCACCAGGTCCGCCCAGAGGGTTTGATTTTGACGTGACTAAAACTGAGCAAATCTTCGACCTCCTACTCAAGGAGAAGCAGTTAAAGATACCCGAAGGCCTCAAAATCCCCACGGTACAGGAGCTGAACGGAAAGCCATACTGCAAATGGCATAACTCGTTCTCCCATGCCACCAACGACTGCAGGGTGTGGCGTCAGCAGATCCAAATGGCGATAGAACAAGGACGTCTGATTTTCAACCAGTACGCCATGAAGGTCGACACCCACCCCTTCCCCGCCGTTAACATGGTGGAGTGCACTTACCCTGAAGGTTGCCAGCCAGGATCCTCGTTCAGCATCAACATGGTAGGACCTGGACACCAATCTGGCAAGGATGGAGACGAGGGCAGCTGCTCTTGTAGCAAGGACACAGAGGAGGCCGCTCCACGCGATCGGCTCCGTCACGGTGGCAAGCGCTACATCACAGAGGGAGAACTAAGGAATGTGAGATATCAGCGACCTCTCTCTGATCACCTCCTCAATAAGTATGTGAGTCAATACAGCCAACGCCGATGATCCAGCGACGATGATGAAAGAGATCGTCTAGCTAGGGAAGCCAGGAAACATCGTCGGCATGATCGCGATGAGGAGGAGTACGAGCGCCGCGCCAAGGAAAAGGCAAGGGAGCAAGACGACGAAGATAGGCACTGGGACTGTCCCTTCTTCAGGCACTGCTGGGATTCAGGAATGAGCCGATTGCATACAATCGGCAATTGCCCAGAATGCAACCAGAAGAAGAAGGAGGCAGCTAGCGTGTCCGTATTCCAACGCTTAGGGCCTCTCCCGCCTCGGAACAAACACGCTGAGTCCCCTCGAGTGGAAGATCTCGAGGATTTGGAAGACAATGAAGAAGAAGAAGACAGGTACCACCGGCCAAGGTGGTGCCCTGATGGACTCAGCCGTTCCCAAAAGCGTAGGGTTCAGCGACTGCGCAGCTTGGAGGAAGCCGAAAGGTTATACCTGCACACGCTAAGGAAGGCGTGGCCTGATCTGGCCGCGAAAATTCAGCGAACCCTGGATGAAGAGGGTCGACCACAGAAAATGGAGTGGCGCCCCAAGCAAAGGAAAGCCGATGATGAAACATCGGCTGGCACAAACATGGTGCTCATCCTTCCAACGGAGTTTAGTGCTCCAGGATTAAACGATGCACTCAGTTTAGACGACGGCGAGCGTATCGACGTGACAAAGGATGGGGTTAGGCTGGTCTTATCCACCGGCCTGACCGTGTAGCAAGAACAAACTGTTGAGCAAACCTGGCGAGGCCGGTCCTTGGGATCGGCCCCAAAGATCTATGAGGGAACACTACAGAGCCTTCATTGAGCGATTCAATATGGAGGCCGATTCCAGCAATCGGCCAAAATTTATCCTCACCACATGTTTTGCTTGTGTTCAACATCGATCTACTGGGCAACGGTCTTACGTCGGCTGATGAGTGAAGAAAAATCAACATTGGTCCTACCGGAGCCGACGTGCAAATACAGTGCCTTGGTTAACTACAGAGCCGATATCTGCAGTTCCCTGACAGATTTGGCTCGGGGGGCATCTAGTCAGAGGACATGTGCAGATGGACATGTGTGCAGCGAAATGTTGGGGGCCGATAGAAAAAATCGGCCAGTAAAAAACAAAATTCTTATAGTAAGACAAAGCCGATGCACAGCCATCGACTCTAGTTCAAGACGCGGCTACAATGATCTACTTGCGGCTTGTTCAAAACACGGATCTTCACCAAGGCCAGCTGTGAGGCCTTCTGCGTTCTCGAGGGAGTGTACAACGAGAGCTTCTTCGGCGGCAATGAGCCGATGTTGGTGCCTGAGCCTTCTTGCCGAGGGCTTCCAAATCCTTTGCGCCAGTTCAGCAGTACTAGCAGAAATGTCAGTTTTGGCACAAGGTAGCTCTTTGCTCATTAAGTCGTTGGTACTTCATCTGCAATGTTGGCTTTCGAAGGAAGAAGGGTGATCGGCTCTGGTGCGTCTACCGTCGACCTGGCTAAGTTGGCCACTTTCCCAGCTGCGCTCGTAGGCGTGGTTAGGACCTTTGCATGACGGCTGTCTCAATTTGCCTGGGTTCAGGGCCCTTGGACTGAACTGCGCATCCTCGCCACTGTTCTCATTTTAACTGAGGCTCGGGGGGCAGCTGATTTGGTAAACACCCTGTTTTTGGGAGCCGATTGGAGTTGCATCGGCTGACCCTGCATCACAACCTTCTCCGAAAGTGGTGAGTTGTTGCACAAGAAGGCTGCTAGAGTTACGGAGAGGAGCCGGAAAGGGAAGCCGGCGTCATTTTGGACCGTCCTGTTGCTGCAAGAAGATGAAGTAGACCGGATTCTCAAAATAGCCGATGAATAGTCATCGGTTATAGGACTGCGAAATATTATGGTCAGATATCAATTCACAGTCTGGATTTGAGAAGTGCTTGACTGGCGGTCTAATCGATATCTGAGTCTGGCTTCATGGGCGTCTAAAGGAAAATCCGATACATTGCTATCGGTATTGGTGTGGCGAGCGGAAGGTTTGAAATTGGATTAATTAAGAGACAAATTGGAAGAACAATTCTTATTAATTCAAAGGAGCGGCTTTACAGGGAAGAGCCGATGGCTCTCAAAAGAGGGGTCTGGTGCCTAGTGCACTGCTACTACTAGTCCTACTCTACTAGTCGTCGCTGTCCTCATCGTCGCCGTTGTCGCTGCCGTCGGCGCTGCTCCCAGGAAGTTCCTCGTCGCTGCTGCCCCAGCCCTCAGCCGGAGCTTCTTCTTCTTCCTCGTCATCATCATCATCCTCGCTGTCCGCCCAAGAGCGGAAGCGCTTTGTCGGCGGGTATCCGACGGAGGAGGAGGATTCATCCTCCTCCTCTTCCTCCTCGTCATCATCATCATCTTCGCTGTCCGCCCAAGCGCGGGATCGCTTTGCCGGCGGATGCTTAGCGGGGGAGGAGGACGCATCCTCCTCCTTTTCCTCTTCTTCCTCTACTTCTTCTTCTTCCTCCCTCTCGTTGGAGGAGATGGGTGTCACCCAGGGATGGAGGTCGTCTTCGCTTTCGCTTATCAGCTCCCCTTCGATGAGGAACTTGAGGTTGTCTTCCCCATCGGTCAAAGGCAGGTCGCCATCTGACCCGACGAGTGCTTCGGGTGGGCCGTCTGGCACATGATCAAAGTCCCACTCCGGTTCGCTCGAGGAGGTTGATTGGAGGGAGAGGCCAGAGGAGACGGAGGAAGAGGAAGACATTGCTACAGGGAAAGAGGGTTTTTCGGTGCCGATAGCTAGAACAGAGGAAGAGGATGAAGGGGGCTAATCAATCGGCACAGTTAAATAAGGAGGAGCCTAGTGGAGATTTAATGCCATTGCAGTTTCCGAGGAAGTGATGCTAAAGCTATCAAATTTTTGCAGAGAAGTTGAGAAGACAAGGCATCATGATGAGGGATACTGCGACGGTTCTCCTCTGCCATGACATGACCCGACGAAGAAAAGCAGAGTGATTTTGGAATTATCAATTCCAAAACCAGGGGGGCATGTGTTATCACCCGAATTTGACCGAGTCAGAGGTGGGCCGCGATCAAGATGGATTTGAAGGATATACTTGGAAGAAATACGTGAATCGGTCTTTATATGCGAAGTTTGGGCTAGTTAGCCCGTGTATCTGTAATATAGTAGATCGCATCTTAGATTAAAAGATAGAGTTTAACCCGTGCACGGTTAGGTGCACGCCTAAATTAGAAAGTCCCCTGGACTATAAATATGTATCTAGGGTTTATGAAATAAACAACAACCAACGTTCACCCCAAATCAATCTCGGCGCATCGCCAACTCCTTCGTCTCGAGGGTTTCTACCGGTAAGAATCATGCTGCCTAGATCGCATCTTGCGATCTAGGCAGCACAAGCTTATATGTTGTTCATGCGTTGCTCGTACTGAAGCCTTTTTGATGGCGAGCAACGTAGTTATCTTAGATGTGTTAGGGTTAGCATGTTCTTCGTATCATATGCTGTCGTAGTGCAACCCTTATACATCTAGCCGCCCTTACACCTATCTTAGGTGTAGGGGCGGCACCCCGCTTGATCATTATTTAGTAGATCCGATCCGTTACGGTTGCTCCTTGTTCTTCAAGGATTAGTTTAATATCTGCAATAGTTAGGCCTTACAAAGGGTTGGAGGATCCAGCGGCGCGTAGGGTGTCGTTTGCTAGTCCTAGACAGGATGTTCCGGGGATCAACCTCGTGTTGGTTTTTAGGCCTTGTCTAGGATCGGCTTATGATCACCGTACGTGGCCGCGAGGCCCAATCGTGAGTAGGATGATCCGATTATGCGGTGAAAACCCTAAATCGTTGTAGATCGTTTTAGCTTTATCTTGATCAAGCAGGACCACCATATATTCGTGCACCTCGTACGAATCATGGGTGGATCGGCTCCTTGAGCCGATTCACAGGACAACCTGAGAGCCGATCGAGGCTCGTATTTAATGTTTACGTGTATGCCATGCAGGAAACTAAGCGAGGCATCTCCATCACCTTCCTGACCAGGTATAGGTCAGGTAGCACGCCCTTGCAACAGCATCGGACGTGCGTGCCGGAGTTCTTTGCGGGCCGTCGCTCGGAGGGACCAGGGCCAGCCGCAGCCCTAAGTTGTTCCCGGCTCTCCTGTGTTGCCCGTCGCTGCTCGCCAGTGGGTTTCTGACCGCAACACAACCTCAAATCCATTTGGTAAGTTCGGTTGGATCAGAATGAACCAAAATGTAAAATATTAGTAAACCTGCATATCAAGGTAAGATTTCCATATCAGATAACACAAGAGTAAATAGTTTCATATCCACACAGCAGTATGAGCCAGTATAAATAAAGATAAAGAAAAAAGAGATAAATTAGTACATCCAGATCTAGTGCAACCTAATATACCCATGAAAATTTAGGAATGGTAGCGTGCAAACATGTTCCTTGGACAACCTACCTTGCCAACCTAAATCACATAAAGCATAAAGAGGAACGCATCGGAGAGGGAAACACACCTTAATAATCCAAGGTGAGCTGTGGGCGTGCACCCTAAACCATAAAAACAAATCAGTAAAAGAAAAATTAGGGATCACAGAATATATCAATGTGCTTCTAAATCACAATATAGATTTACCATACACCACAATAGGAGAGCAAAAATGTATTGGTAAGAAACCAGTATACTTGGGGACAATGTGGAGACGACGAGGTTGCCGGTCTCGACACCTGATCTAGCCGGGAAGACATAGCTCCCCACAATTCATCTCCTCACATGAATCCTTCTCTTGCCACTCAAATAAATGAATTTCATGCCTTCTTGATCATTATGATCATGTCGTTAGCTTAAGATTAAAAAGCATGGCATCCTTCATTTCTGAACCCGAAACAAACAGCGGGAAGGAAAAAAACTGTAAACACATGAAGAACAAATAAAAAGGCCATACCTCCAAGCTGCCCATCCATTCTCGTGGCCATTGAGTCAAAGTGCCGAGACGTCTTGCCATGTGATGGCTGGAAGGTGCCCTCTCTCTCCTTCCAAAGTCAGGCAACTTAGAGCATCTCCAGTCACGTCCCCCAAACCGTCCCCCAAACCGCGCCGGATCGAGCGTTTGGGGGACGTGTTTTGTTCGTGCCGTGTTTGGGGGACGTCGCTCCCCAGCCGCGTCCCCCAAACGCCGCCCCCAAACATTTAAAATAATTTTTTTAACACATAAACCATTTATATCAAATGTAGCATATGAAAAAAAATGTTTTCGAGGATTGTTTTCAAATGGCATGCCCCTCCATCCTCTGCCGGGGCTTCGACTTCCTTCTTCCCGGCCTTGATCCTCCGCGGCGCGGCCTCTTCCTCTTCTCCGCCTCAGCGTCAAGCATGTCCTGGAGGGACGTGATGATCAGCAAATGCTCCCGCAGGTCGTCGTCGAACGCTTGCTCGTCCTCCAGCAGCAAGGCAACCATCTCATCGTCGCTGTCCATGGCTAAAGCAAAATCAATGGTTAAAATTGCGCCGAGGCAGACGACGCAACAAACTGCGACCAATCGCGCCTACCTGGCAAGTCGTCGAGCACCTTCTGTGCGCGGAGGTGGGGCGGATTTGACGGCGCGTTCTGGGAGGCGCTGGCGACGCGGCGGCGGCGGCACGACCGGCGGGAGCCCCAGCCGCGACAACGGTGCTGACTCGCAGCACAGATCAGACGCCCAAACGGCCGGGAAATCCAGCGGCGGCGGTGGGGTGGGAGGCGCGGGAAGGAAGGAGTGACGAGAAAAGAGGCGCGAACCAACGGTTTATGCAAATAGTCGCCGACATGTGGGAGCCCGCCTCGCTTTTCGTTGTGTCCGGCGTCCCCGGAGCGTCCCCTGTGGGACGGGGACGGGCTCGGGGCGCCGGACACCGTATAGGGACGCGCCGGACAAAAAAGGGCTTTGGGGGACGCGGCTAGAACGCTTTTTTTGTCCGGCGCGCCCCAAATCCCTTTGGGGGACGCTTTGGGGGACGTGACTGGAGATGCTCTTAGGCAGCTAGCTCTGCTCAAGGTCCAATTGACTGCATAAAGACAATGGCAAGGGAAGTCTACACAAGCGCGCGCGCACAGGCCTCTTATTAGTAGCACCGAGCAGACCCAATGCATTTACAGAGTGTTATAAAGTTACAACGGAGACAAACGCTGATCTAAGATATCCGGTTCTTAGTCCACACAAAACGTAATTGAGTAGCAATTAAATTAGTTACTGATTCTCAATTCTCAGATATCCGATATGATATTATACAACGGGGCTCTAGGAGTGTCATATCTGAACTGAATGTCCACTTTCTCATGACGGATGATTTTAGAGTTACTGCAAATTCATTGTACGAAACTATAGTGATTTTAGAGTCAATTGCACGATATGCATAGGGATTTTTCTCTTCGAGTCTTGTGTTAGCAGCAGAAAAAAATAGAGTTCTTTGCACAGATTTGGGAGCAGGCACTGGCGAGGACCGACTATTGACTAAGGAGGAACAGCAGTAGCAGTGAGGAAGACGATGGGTAGGAAGGAGGCTGACCGAGGACGCGGGAGACGGGGTAGTGCTGGGGGAAGTCGATGTGGGTGACCCCGTCGACGGCGTGGATCTCCCGGTAGAAGGTCTCCATGGCGGCGACGCTGTCCGGGTCGGGCACCTTGGAGGCGGCGTGGATCCAGAGGCGGCTCGTGACCGGGGACGGCCAGGAGCGGCCCTCCACGCGCTTGATGCTGTGCACCAGTAACGATGCCCACAGCTGGTGCATCGTGAGGCAGGGGTTCCCGCCCCCGCCACTTTGCTTGCCGCCCCTTCATCACCGAAAGAGTACCATCCCATCGTGGTCTTCACTACTACTCCCGCTTTCTGGAAGAGGAGATGAGATGGCGGCGGCCCCGTCGATCTAGGGTTAGGGAAGGCTGCAGGGGAAGGACGAGCTAGGGTAGAAATTAGAGAGGAGGGCAGAGAGGAATAGTACCAGGAAGGAGGACGAAGCACAGAGGAGGAGGAGCTTACCTGCGGCGCCGCCGGAGTGTGATGGACGCGGGTTGAGCTCTCTGTTCGGGAGGGGAAGAGAGGAGGCACGGACGAGCGGCTAGGGTTTTCGTCGGCGGTTTTGTCTGACGAATGAATGACTAAGATCGACGAGGAGCTCGTTTCCAAATCGGACGACGCGGCGTGATCTTTTCCTCCCTGCGCATCGTGGAGCGCCCTCACATAGGGCAAGGGTACACGCACTTGCTTATTCTCAATTTCTACCCATAAATTGGGTGTGACTATTTCAATCGGGCTGCCCTAGCTAGCGCTCGAGCGCCAGGGAGAGAATGAGCGGTTAGTTTTCAACCAAATTTTTTCCATTTTTGGCAAATTTTGGACTGTAGTGGAGGCTATTAAGGGAATGTTTTGCATGCATGTAGAAACAGACGAATTTGATGACGTAAACGATAATCTTTCCGAATTTGAAAATTCAAAACGTTTTATCTCACAAACGACAACTCCGATTTAAGATCTGTTTTCACCAACAAATCCGTCTCAACGAGATCTTCAAAACTAGCACCCATGTTAATATGTTTCGACAAACTTTTTTTCTGGCTAAAAGCTATCAACCCTCTCAATTTGAATAACCAACGCCTCTGTACTTGAGTGATCAACGGTAAATGTATAAAATTATCAACCTGGTGCAGGCTATTGAGAGAAAGTTCTGCATGCATGCACAAATAGACGAATCAGTGGAATCTTTTCCAAATTTGAAAATTCAAAATGTTTTAACTTTCAAACGACAACTTCAAATTAAGATTCACTTTCACCAATAAATCCATCTCGACGAGATCTTCAAAACTAGCACCCATGTTGATATGTTTCGAGAAACTTTTTTCGGCCTAAAAGTTATCAACCCTCTCTGTTTGAATAATCAACCCCTCTGTACATAAGTGATCAACGGTGGATGTATAAAATTATTAACTTGGTGCAGGCTATTGAGGAAAAGTTCTGCATGCATGCACAAATAGACGAATCTGCTGATGTCAGCGGAATGTTTCCCAAATTTGAAAATTCAAAACGTTTTAACTTTCAAACGATAACTCCAAATTAAGATTCGGTTTCACCAATAAATCCGGGTAAACGCTCCACATCGTAGTCCGATGGGAAGCAAACCATCGGACCAATCGGTTACCGTAAATTTCTATTCCATCGCACGGCCCGTATTTAGCTTTGCATCTCACGGAAAAAATGGGCCCGTTAACCCCGCAACTTATCCGGCTCAACCCGTAGAATTCGCGTCAGGTTGCATCGTGCTTCTCCCAAATCGAGATGCTCGTCGCCTCCGCCCTCCCTACCGCGCCGCCACTCCTCTCCCCGTCGCGCCTCCACCTCCCCTAGCCAAGACCAGCGTCTCCAGCTAGTTCGAGTCCTGCGCCGACACGCATGCTGTTGCGCCGTGGTGAATCTTGGTTAGAGCATCCCTGATTGCCGACGGCCGGCGTGGTAGGAGGCGGCTTGGTGGATCACCAGCGCCCTAGAGGCTACTTACACAGTTACACTCAATCAATTGCATGTAACCTAGGTCACAAATTTTGGATGGGAAGGCTCAGCAGCCATGGCGAGAGGTTGCTGTTCCTCGTTGCCTTGTTGGCCGATCCATGTTGACGGTACTAACCCTACGCTTGTCGTACTCCATCACCTTGGATATTATCTATCCAATTTCTTCAGAGATCCTGATGGAAATTTGTTCCCTACAAGTAATGCATACTCTTGTGTTCAAGTATGTCTTTTGCCACATGCAGACTACAGTTGTTCTTGACGATCCATGATGATATCAGTGTGTAAAGTTGACAAGATAAATACATAGTTTCAGAGCAAATTGGTTTGCACATCAAACGAAGATGCAGCCGCATGCCAGAGATAAGCATACCCAACCCCAATTTGTTTTTTTATATGTTTCCAGGTTTCCATCGGCGATGAGCTATGTTCATATAGCACTAGTTGTGCGCTTCGAAATATCTATGCTTCTAGTACAGATTGATTATATTGAGATAGAACTAATTCCTTGTTTAAAAATATATGTGCTTCTAATTTCATGATGAACTTATTGTGTACATATGAGGTTACACCATCCTTGGTGGATTTGCAGCAAGCAAGACGATGCTTCCACTGGTCTATGTTACTATCAACGACGGTATAAATCAGGGGAAGCGGGTAATTGCTAGTGACCTACGTTTCTGCACTTTTGAAGTTTAAATTTGTGTAATCCTTTTATAATTCATCTCCTAGACATCCCCACTTCACTGTGAACTAGGCCTTCATGCTGCAGTGTCTCTCTGTTCATGCCGCTCTAATCACCCCGCATCGTCGAGCAGCGGAAGGAAGCACTACCACCATCTGCAAGAAGCATGGCCACCATATAAATGAAGCAAGATCACCATCAGAATTAAACACGGCTGTATCGTCCAGTGGCGTCTAACGAAGCACAACCATCATCAGAATGAAGCAAGATCACCATCGAAATTAAGCATGGCAGAGTCGTCCACTGGCGTCTGACGAAGCACAACTATCATTACGATGAAACAAGATCACCATCGGAAGGAAGCATGGCAGAATCGATAGCATCTGATGAAGCACGGTCACCATCTGAATAAAGCACGGCCACCATCAGAAGGAAGCATGGTCATCATCGAGCGGTGGCATCTGCGGTTTCCTAGACGGTGCCTAGTGTAACCCCATATGACATGTATTCTTCTTATGGGAGCAAACATGAAGCAAGTAGGAAGCAAACAATTGTCACTGGAGGCATTTGTCATTACGTACTTGTAAAAAAATGTTATATCAGACTGAAATGTTTTGTCAATGGAGCAATTTTCATTCGATGGTAGCAAATAATAATTTATTTAGATGCAGCATCCCCAATTCTTTTGAAGCAGTATAATAAATAAATAATTGCAAAAGGATGGAAACACATTTCATATATTAGTATATGTTGGAAGCAGTAGTCTAGTCAATGGAAGCAATTGGTTCCCAAAAAAAAGTCAATGGAAGCAATTCCATGCTACATTGGAAGGATAAAATATTTTTGCATGTGTCACAAAAAAGCCATCTCCGTTATCTAAAAATAAACAATTTTAACGAAAAAGAAACAAGATTTGCTTCCTTAAGTAAAAAAAAGATTGTTCAAATTGGAAAAGTTAATCGTAGAACCCACTTAGTTAGGGTCAGTTACCTGAAAAAATGCTGGGAATTTCGGCATGCAAACTACCAGGCTCATGTATCAATCGGACGCTCAAGCCAGACCAAATCGTACGTCTCGAGATTAGTCCGATGGGAAGCTAGAACCGGACTTCGATTCCTAGCGCTGCCCATAAATCCGTCTCGACGAGATCTTCAAAACTAGCACCCATGTTAATATGTTTCGATAAACTTTTTTCTGGCTAAAAGTTATCAACCCTCTCTATTTGAATAATCAAATCCTCCGTACTTGAGTGATCAAACGTAAATGTATAAAATTATCAACCTGGTGCAGGCTATTGAGAAAAAGTTCTGCATGCATGCACAAATAGATGAATTTGCTGATGTCAGCGGAATCTTTTCCAAAATTAAAAAAATTCAAAACGTTTTAACTTTTGAAGAACGGCAACTCCAAATTAAGATTCGCTTTCACCAAGAAATCCGTCTCGATGAGATCTTCAAAACTAGCACCAATGTTGATATGTTTCGAGAAACTTTTTTTTGGGCTAAAAGTTATCAACCATCTCTGTTTGAATAATCAACCCTCCGTACTCGAGTGATCAACGGTAAAATGTATAAAATTATCAACCCTAAAGTTAATTTTATTTTAAACATTTTAGCGAATCTTTTTTAGTTTAGAAGCTATTAACCCGGTGTCCTGTTATTTATCAATAGTAAATATAAATAACTACCAACCCTAAAAATCTAATTTCATTTCGAATATTTTGGCGACTCATTTTAGTTTACAAGTTATCAATCCGGTGCCCCGTTATTTATCAATGGTAATTATAAATAACTAGCAATCCTAAAAAGTATTTCATTTAGAATATTTTAGCGAACATTTTTTTATTTTACAAGCTATCAACCTGATGCCTCGTTATTTATCAACTGTAAATATAAATAAATAATAACCCTAAAAAGTATTTCATTTGGAATATTTTAGCGACTCTCTTTTAGTTTACAAGCTATCAACCCGGTGACCCGCTATTTATCAATGGTAAATATATATAAATATCAACCCTAAAAATTTAATTTAATTTAAAATATGTAGCGACTCTTTTTTGTTTATAACTTATCAATCCGGTGCCCCGTTATTTATCAACGGTAAATATAAATACCTAGCAACCCTAAAAAGTAAATTTCATTTAGAATATTTTAGCAACTTTTGTTAGCTTACAACTTAAAATAGTACTTAATTTGAGTAGCAAGTGGTAGTTCATTTGAGTTGCAAGTGGATCTTCCCACCCGTTATTTTCCCCCTTAAAAACCACTGGCCCGAAAAAGGGAATTACAAAAGGACCCCATTAAATATGAATTACCGTATGAAAATAAAACCCAAAAGGGAATCGCAAAAAGAGAATTGAGAGCCTGCCTCGTGCTGAAGAAAAAGAGTGAGATGCTATGTGTATGCATGCAACAACTTATGAAAGTGTGCTGAAAAGTTGGCTCATATTAAATGCAAATCCATGAGATGCTCTATGCATGTGCATGCATGCAGTGTGAACGCTCTTGGCTGCATGCAACTTGCAAAGTAATAATACATAGTGTGAACACGTGTGAACGCATTTAAAACACTACGATAAAGAGGGAATTGACTCGCTCCGCGAGCGCTTCTGCGCCACGGAAAGTGATTGCTCGATCGATCGATTGCCAGGGAAGGGATTCGATTTCAATCTTAGTTGTAACTCATGTGACTAACACGAATTACGAACTAGTAAACCCTTTATAAATGTACTACTTTATACATGTACATGCTATGATGTCGACGCATGCTTCTATTCCTGTAGATAGTGTTGGGCCTCCAAGAGCAGAGGTTTGTAGAACAGCAGCAAGTTTCCCTTAAGTGAATCACCCAAGGTTTATCGAACTCAGGGAGGTAGAGGTCAAAGATATCCCTCTCAAGCAACCATGCAATTACGATACAAGAAGTCTCTTGTGTCCCCAACACACCCAATACACTTGTCAGATGTATAGGTGCACTAGTTCGGCGAAGAGATAGTGAAATACAAGTAATATGGATGATTGTAAGTAGTAATTGCAATCTGAAATAAAGATGGCAGCAAGCAAACATGTAACGGAACTTGTTGGAAACGGTGTTTCAATGCTTAGAAACAAGGCCTAGGGATCATACTTTCACTAGTGGACACTCTCAACAATGTTATCATAAAGGAATATAAATATAAGCACTTCACTATGCTATTTTGAATTACTCACTGGCAGGATAACGAACACTAATTCACCGTGTAGGGCTGCAAAAGCAAACCTTAGTTTATGTATTCCCAAGTACTAATAAACACCTCACGCTGTCACTGTGAGCATTCATAGGAGGTACTAACACACCACAATTGCATAGAGACATCCAACTCAAATCATAACCCACTGAACAAGTATTCTGTGAAATATAGCCTAAGAGACCCACACGGTGCACACACTGTCACCTTTACACACGTGGGACAAGGAGTCTCCGTAGATCACATAAGTAAAATTCACTTGAATAGCATAACGACATCTAGATTACAAAACTCATCATATGGATCTCAATCATGTACGGCAGCTCATGAGATCATTGTATTGAAGTACATGAGAGAGAGATGAACCACATAGCTACCGGTAGAGCCCTCAGCCTCGGGGGAGAACTACTCCCTCCTCATCATGGGAGACAACAACGGCGATGAAGATGGCGGTGGTGTCGATGGAGATGACTCTGGGGGCAATTCCCCGTCTCGGCGGCGTGCCGGAACAGAGACTTCTGTCCCCCGAAACGGAGTTTCGCGATGGCGGCGGCGCCCCTGGAGTATTTCTGGAGTTTCGTCAATTGGTGTCGAGTTTTTAGGTCACGGGGGGACTTTATATGCGAAGAGGCGGAGTCGGAGGGGCAACAGGCCCCCCTCACCACATGGCAGTGTGGCTAGGGTGGGACCCGCACCCCCCTATGGTGTGGGTCCCCCTTGGCCCCCTCCGGTTCTCCTTAGGTGTTCTGGAACTTTCCGGGGAAAATAAGGCCTTGGGATTTTGTTTCGTCGAATTCCGAGAATATTGCCCGAACCGCCTTTCTGGAACCAAAAACAACAGAAAACAGGAACTAGCACTGTGGCATCTTGTTAATAGGTTAGTTCCGAAAAATGCATAATAATGACATAAAGTGTGTATAAAACATGTGAGTATCATCATAAAAGTAGCATGGAACATAATAAATTATAGATACGTTTGAGACTTATCAAGCATCCCCAAGCTTAGTTCCTACTCGCCCTCGAGTAGGTAAACGATAACAAGGATAATTTCTGAAGTGACATGCTATCATAATCTTGATCAATACTATTATAAAGCATATGAAATGAATGAAGTGATTCGAAGCAATGGTAAAGACAATGATTAAACAACTGAATCATATAGCAAAGACTTTTCATGAATAGTACTTTCAAGACAAGCATCAATAAGACTTGCATAGGAGTTAACTCATAAAGCAATAGATTCTTAGTAGAAAGTTTTGAAGCAACACAAAGGAAGATATAAGTTTCAGCAATTGCTTTCAATTTTAGCTTGTATATCTCATGGATAATTGTCAACACAAAGTAATATGATGAATGCAAATAAGCAAGTATGTAGGAATCAATGCACACAGTTGACACAAGTGTTTGCTTCTAAGATAGAAAGAAGTAGGTAAACTGACTCAACATAAAGTAAAAGAAAGGCCCTTCGCAGAGGGAAGCATGGATTACTATTTTTGTGCTAGAGCTTTTATTTTGAAAACATAGAAACAATTTTGTCAACGGTACTAATAATTCATATGTGTTATGCATAAGACATTCTATAAGTTGCAAGCCTCATGCATAGAATACCAATAGTGCTCGCACCTTGTCCTAATTAGCTTGGATTTACATGGATTATCATTGCATAACATATGTTTCAACCAAGTGTCACAAAGGGGTACCTCTATGCCGCTGTACAAAGGTCCAAGGAGATATATCGCATTTGATTTCTCGTTTTTGATAGATCTAAACTAAGGACATCCATACCGGGACAACATAGAAAATAGATAATGGACTCCTCTTTAATGCATAAGCATTCGACAACAGATAATATTCTCATAAGAGATTGAGGATTAATGTCCAAACTGAAACTTCCACCATGATACATGGCTTCGGTTAGCGGCCCAATGTTCTTCTCTAACAATATGCATACTCAAACCATTTGATCATGATAAATCACCCTTACTTCAGACAAGACGAACATGCATAGCAACTCACATGATATTCAACAAAAGTGTAACAGTTGATGGCGTCCCCAGAAACATGGTTACCGCTCAACAAGCAACTTATAAGAAATAAGATACATAAGCTACATATTCTTTACCACAATAGTTTTTAAGCTATTTTCCCATGAGCTATATATTGCAAAGACAAGGAATGAAATTTTAAAGGTAGCACTCAAGCAATTTACTTTGGACTGGCAGAGAAATACCACATAGTAGGTAGGTATGGTGGACACAAATGGCATAGGTTTTGGCTCAAGGTTTTGGATGCACGAGAAGAATTCCCTCTCAGTACAAAGCTTTGGCTAGCAAGGTTGTTTGAAGCAAACACAAGTATGAACCGGTACAGCAAAACTTACATAAGAACATATTGCAAGCATTATAAGACTCTACATTGTCTTCCTTGTTGTTCAAACACTTCACCAGAAATCATCTAGACTTTAGAGAGACCAATCATGCAAACCAAATTTCAACAAGCTCTATGGTAGTTCTTCATTAATAGGTGCAAAGTACATGATGCAAGAGCTTAAACATGATCTATTTGAGCAAAACAATTGCCAAGTATCAAATTATTCAAGACCATATACCAATTACCACATGAAGCATTTTTTGTTTCCAACCAAATAACAATGAACGAAGCAGTTTCACCCTTCGCCATGAACATTAAAAGTAAAGATAAGAACACCAGTGTTCATATGAAACAGCGGAGCGTGTCTCTCTCCCACACAAGCATGATAGGATCAGATTTATCCAGATAAAAACAAAAAACAAAAACATACAGACGCTCCAAGTAAAGCACATAAGATGTGACGGAATAAAAATATAGTTTCACTAGAGGTGACCTGTGTCGATGAAGAAGCGGATGCCTTGGGCATCCCCAAGCTTAGATGCTTGAGTCTTCTTGAAATATGCATGGATGAACCACGGGGGCATCCCCAAGCTTAGACTTTTCACTCTTTTTGATCATATTATATCATCCTCCTCTCTTGACCCTTGAAAATTTTCTCCACACCAAACTCAAAACAAACTCATTAGAGGGTTAGTGCATAATCAAAAATTCACATATTAAGAGGTGACATAATCATTCTTAACACTTCTGGACATTGCACAAAGCTACTGAAAGTTAATGAAACCAAGAAATCCATCAATCATAGCTAAAGAGGCAATGCGAAATAAAAGGCAGAATCTGTCAAAATAGAACAGTCCGTAAAGAGGAATTTTTCTGGGGCACTTAATTTGCTCAGATGAAAAAGCTCAAATTGAATGAAAGTTGCGTACATATCTGAGGATCACGCACGTAAATTGGCTGATTTTTCTGAGTTACCTACAGAGGGGGCTGCTCAATTGCGTGACAGTAAGAAATCTGTTTTTGCGCAGTAATCCAAATCTAGTATCAACCTTGCTATCGAAGACTTTACTTGGCACAACAATGAAATAAAATAAAGAAAAGGAGAGGTTGATACAGTAGTAACAACTTCCAAGACACAACAAAACAGTAGCAAAATAAAAACATGGGTTATCTCCCAAGAAGTGCTTTCTTTATAGCCATTAAGATGGACTCGGCAATTTTAATGATGCACTCGTAAGGATGAGAGTTGAAGCAAAGAGAGCATCAAAAAGCAAGTATGAAACAAATTTAAGCCTAACCCGCTTCCTATGCATAGGAATCTTGTAAATAAACAAGTCAATGAAGAACAAAGTGAATATCATAGGAAGACAAAACAAGTTTAACTTCAAGATTCTCAACATAAAGAGGGGAAACTTAATATTATTAAGATGCATATTACCATGTTTCCCTCTTTCATAATAACTTTCAGTAGCATCATGAACAAACTCAACAATATAACTATCACATAAAGCATTCTTATCATGAGTCTCATGCATAAAATAATTACTACTCCCAACATAAGCATAGTCATTCTTATTAATTGTAGTGGGAGCAAATTCAACAAAGTAGCTATCATTATTATTCTCATCACCATAATCATCAAATATAGGAGGCATAGTATAATAAACTTTATCCTCCATAGTAGGTGGCACCAAAATACCACTATCATTATAATCATCATAAATGGGAGGTAAAGTATCATCAAAGAAAATTTTCTCCTCGATGCTTGGGGGACTAATAATATCATGCTCATCAAAACCAGCTTCCCCAAACTTAGAATTTTCCATAGCATTAGCAACAATGGTGTTCAAAGCGTTCATACTAATAACATTGGCATTAGCATGCATATAAAGTTCCATAGGTTTTTTAATTTTCTCTTCAAACACCTCATGTCCTAACTCAAGATAAATACTATAAAGATCTCTAATATTTTTGTTGTTTTCCATTAATCCTAACTAGTGAAATAAAAACAAGAAACAAAAAGATGCAATTGCAGGATCTAAAGGAAATAGCTTCGAGCACTCACACACCGGCAACAGTGCTAGGAAATAGCTTAGTAGTCGGAGGATGTGAATACCTTTTACCTTACCTCTCCGGCAACGGCGCCAGAAAATAGTTGATGTCTACGCACGCTTCTATTACTGTAGACAGTGTTGGGTCTCCAAGAGCAGATGTTTGTAGAACAGCAGCAAGTTTCCCTTAAGTGAATCACCCAAGGTTTATCGAACTCAGGGAGGTAGAGGTCAAAGATATCCCTCTCAAGCAACCCTGCAATTACGATACAAGAAGTCTCTTGTGTCCCCAACACACCCAATACACTTATCATATGTATAGGTGCACTAGTTCGGCGAAGAGATAGTGAAATACAAGTAATATGGATGATTGTAAGTAGTAATTGCAATCTGAAATAAAGATGGCAGCAAGCAAACATGTAACAGAACTTGTTGAAAACGGTGTTTCAATGCTTAGAAACAAGGCCTAGGGATCATAGTTTCACTAGTGGACACTCTCAACAATGTTATCATAAAGGAATATAAATATAAACACTTCACTATGCTATTCTGAATTACTCTCTGGCAGGATAACGAACACTAATTCACCGTGTAGGGCTGCAAAAGCAAACCTTAAAGATGTATTCCCAAGTGCTAATAAAGACCCCACGCTGTCACTGTGAGCATTTATAGGAGGTACTAACACACCACAATTTCATAGAGACATCCAACTCAAATCATAACCCAGTGAACAAGTATTCTGCGAAATATAGCCTAAGAGACCCACACGGTGCACACACTGTCACCTTTACACACGTGGGACAAGGAGTCTCCGGAGATCACATAAGTAAAATCCACTTGAATAGCATAACGACATGTAGATTACAAAGCTCATCATATGGATCTCAATCATGTAAGGCAGCTCATGAGATCATTGTATTGAAGTACATGGGAGAGAGATGAACCACATAGCTACCGGTAGAGCCCTCAGCCTCGGGGGAGAACTACTCCCTCCTCATCATGGGAGACAACAACGGCGATGAAGATGGCGGTGGTGTCGATGGAGATGACTCCGGGGGCAATTCCCCGTCCCGGCGGCGTGCCGGAACAGAGACTTCTGTCCCCCGAAATGGAGTTTCACGATGGTGGCGGCGCCCCTGGAGTCTTTCTGGAGTTTCGTCAATTGGTGTCGAGTTTTTAGATCACGAGGGACTTTATAGGCGAAGAGGCGGAGTCGGAGGGGCAACAGGGCCCCCTCACCACATGGCGGCGCGGCCAGGATGGGACCCGCGCCCCCCTATGGTGTGGGTCCCCCTTGGCCCCCCTCCGGCTCTCCTTCGGTGTTCTGGAACTTTCCGGGGAAAATAAGGCCTTGGGCTTTTGTTTCGTCGAATTCCGAGAATATTGCCCGAACCGCCTTTCTGGAACCAAAAACAACAGAAAACAGGAACTGGCACTGTGGCATCTTGTTAATAGGTTAGTTCCAGAAAAAGCATAATAATGACATAAAGTGTGTATAAAACATGTGAGTATCATCATAAAAGTAGCATGAAACATAAGAAATTATAGATACGTTTGAGACGTATCATACTCCTGTTGGCGATAAGGATGCGTGCCTTCCTCTTATTGTCGGTCGAGGTAGCCCCAGGTGCTGTGTGGGTTTGTACGCGCCGCCGCGATCAATTCTGTATTATGGTCGTGGTTAAAGTGTTCTTGTTGCAAGTGTTTCATCCCTGCGACGGTTCTCTTTTCCTTGGATGTCCCGTATAAAAATCGTCATGACTTATCCCGGTCAAGCTAGACAAACCACTAACATCTCACATGCTAAAGAGAATTAGCTAGCCACTCCCCCACACAGACCTTCCTTTAATTTAATAGTTATGTGTGCCACGCGTGGATGGATAACAAATTAAAGATTGGGAAATCAAGTCAAGCCTACCAGTTTCCTCTGAATAATCAATCTGAATCTGAAAGAGGAAGGGGAGGTGGTCTTCGGCTCCGGGAATGTTCATCTAGGACTTTATCCCCAGGTAACACTGCCCCAAATGGCTAACATATTAGAGCATCCCCACTCGTCTCCCCGACGAGGCCCCCGAGCGCCGTTTTTTTCCATCCGGACGGCGAAATTCGGCCCAGTCGCGCCCCCGGTTTCTCGTTTTCGTCCGGATTTGGTCCTTCATCCATCCAGCGAGCCCACGCCATCCCCGGACCCCCGGGGAGCTATTGGGGAGTCCGGACGAGTGAAAAGCGGGGAAGGCCCCGATCTGTCGGCGACTGGACACACGAACCCCACCACCACCTCGCTCAAAATCCCCCCCACCCCTCGTATCTCTCTCGCCGCCGGCACCACCCCGGTGTGTGCTTCATTTGTTTCAGCACTTGTTAAACATTGTACTAATTTTCGCCGAATTTGTTTCAGCAATTTTCTGACTCTTGTTCGCTGAACTTGTTAAATTTTATGTCAAATTTGTTTGAAATATGTCAAATGGCCGAGGTTGGGGGTGTCCTGCCGGGGGGACGGCTGGAAGTTCGGCGCTCCCCAGGCCAAATTTTCCTCCAATCCGGAGGAAAATTTCGCCGGATTTGGGCGTGGGGAGCGCCAACGAGTGGAGATGCTCTTACTCCTGCTCACAGTCGCCGTTGCAAAAATATAAAGATTAATGTGTTTCTCCTTCTTTGACTGGTATATCATATGTAGGTACCTAGACGACATGGTCTAGAGTATTAGTTATTTTTGAAAGGTTCCGCCTAAAATATGGAAAAATCATGGAAGCTTGGTCGTTGGAGGAGGGAAGGAAGTAGATGCCAATGAGAATCTGAAGGAAATGAACTTTGCTGCCAGGAAATATGTCACTCTACTCTCATTGACGTCCATGACATGTTTAAACTTCTAAGGTGTATTTTTATCCATACAATAGATGAATAGGGTAAGTTGAGATTTTTAGGTACGTACATTTTTTCATCTTCCTGTGGCGTGCAAGACAACGCCATTTCTATACTATATAATCATAAGCACACCACATCATTTCGTTGAAACTAAATGGAGGGCATAACAACTTTTCCTGTCTGATGCGCATGTGATGTATCCTTCCCTACACTTCAAGAAACTGAACGGAAGAGACAATCAGAGAAAAAAAAAAAAAAGCAAAGGGCAGAAGCTTTCCAATGGATGAAGGACAAAATTTTGCCAGGCAACGTTGGTTGTTACTTGACTGATAAGGTTAAGTGCGGATCCGATGACAGTCGGTGTCACGGTACACCAACGATACAAGCTTATTCTTATATGTGTGTATTTTGTATTCAAGGAATATTTATTAACGCCAATTGATCTAAACATATAATTTATCGACATCACTTTTTTTGAGCCATTAAATTGTTCACATCATCTCTACTATCATTTATTAATGATTGTCTATATCTACATGCATGTTATTCGCCTCATCCAGTTTTTAGTTAATCTAACTATCAGTCATCATTTTGTAGTCATCTTGTTGATGAATCAAACGATCATGGTATGAAATTACACGGTTAAAATATGTGCAACCAGGACACCATAATAATTTGCATCCTTAATTATTTATGTCAACCAAACATATTTATGTTGATTGTTTTTAGTGATCAGAATCATGTAAATATTAATTGAGAATAAGTGATCTTCTATATCTAACCGCTTAAGAAATCCTCAAAACGTTATTGCGGCAACAAGCATGACATCTCTTCATGCAAGATATCAACATCTCAATTTCTTTGGCCCGTTGATTTCACCTTATCTGCCTCAATGAGGTATATTCCTGAACTTTAACGATCTTTAATTTGTCAAATGGACAAACATTTCACGTATATTAAATTTAGTATGGCATCTACTGTGACTAATTGAATTTTACATAATTCTATAGACAACTTCGTGTTTCACGCATCTTATACCTTTTTCATTTACATAGTAGAGCTCTTAAAAAGATTCCCGCTGCAATGCACCGGGTGTTTTTCTAATTGTATTTGAATTTAACATGGAGGATACAATAACTGGATAAATCGACCATTTTTTAGTTTCTGATGCTCCTATTTTTTGAATTAAGGAAATATATTAGTAACAAGATGGTATCAATTACACACCCAGTGTCTTTACATTACCGTAATCTCAAAGCATTAGTTGGGAAATCAACGATGAACACAACTAATAACGACATAAAGATCAAAGAAAAAACAAGCTAGAATGGTCGTTTTGACTCTCAGCAGCAGGAAGCCAGGAAACAACCACCACCATTGATAATGCACACACAATACCCAGACATCATCCCAATAAAGGCATATCTGAATGTATCCATTTTTTACAAATTTAGGGATGTTAATTAGCTTTATTTTCGCTTGTAAAATTTCTAGCATTCAAAGGCAATTACCTAAGACCAACATGTTCTATGGTTGCATTTAGAAAGCAGCTATAGTGATTAGTGCCGGCTGGCTTATTTTTCTCACTAGATTTGGGAATTAAATTTGTTTTATCTCCTACCAAACAAGCAGCTTGTTCGGGCTGCAACTCGCAGCCCCTTTCTTCAACCTCTCAACTCACAAGAACAATGGAGAAACAAGTCATTTTGGCGTCGGGCTGACTCACACAGCCCAACGTTTTGTCACTCTATTTCTCCTTGTGTCAAACTGAAATATGTTGTACAACGTCTTAAGTAGGCTCACACACGCATGGCTGCAAGCCCCCTCAATCACTAACATCTTGGCCATTAACTCCATCACGCACACACAGAGACCAGCACAATTGACCAAGCCAACAGATGGGCACTCTCAGCTAGCGAATGACTAGGATGGAGCTAACTAACTCATGCATACTAATTAAATTAACACCGAGTCTCTCGGTTGGCTCCTACGCAGTAATTTGCACATCATCTCTTTATGCAGCACCGTATCGCACAACGCTTTGACATCTCACCATCTGGGTCGCATCGCACGACCACGTCGGCATCTCTTCTTGCACGTCAAGCTGAAACTCCATGGGCTCAGTACGTGTCGCACGTAACACCTTGTTGGACAGCAGCATATATACTAGTATTTTCAGCCATTTTTGCAGGTATAAGCTACCAGCCGCATGTGCTGAATTTATAGATGAGTCGTCGGCGGCAGGAAGGCAGCTAAACTTCAGGAAAAATTTATTATATACTAAAAGCATAATACATGGTTACATTTTCGAGACACCACGTTAATCCACATCATTCTAATTTTTTGGAACCATTAGATCTATAATTCATGAATAAGATTTACGTAGCTTATTAGATTAACATACGGTGATACACTTATGTTTACGTAATTCCAACACGTTCCAAACCAGACCCCACCAAATTAGCATCCATCCTATAAAAAATGTCCTGAACCAGCCCCAAGCAAAACAATCCGTATCCTTAAAAAAACATGCTCCTGTTCCATACATAAGGAGATTTACTCCAACACGTGTAAAATTTTAGAATAAGGATAGAGAGAGAAATAGCAGCTGAACTCTTTCCTTTCAAACACTTACCAATTAAATATTTTAAAACCGTTACATGACTAAGGTTTACGTAGCTTATTAAATTAACATATGGTTATACACTTATGTTTACGTAATTCCAACACGTAATTCCAACACGTTCCAAACCAGACCCCACTGAATTAGCCTCCATCCTAAAATAAATGCCCCGCAAAATACGGGTATTTAAAATAGAGACACTCGGTTAATCTACATCATCCTAATTATTTTAATTGTTAGATTTAAATTATGTGGCTTGGACTAATGAAAAATTATTAGTTACGTAACAGTGTAAGAACATTTGTAGGTGTCATTAGTTCCCTTTATTCTTGGATCCCGTGTTCGTTGAATTCGCAATGAACTTTTTACGTCAACAATGTCCATGGAAATAGTCGTGGGTTAAGGAAAAGAAAAAAAGATATACATGGAAATAGGCGAGTCAGTTTATGAAAAGAAAAAGGCAACTATCTAGCTAGCCCGTTTGGCCTTTGGAAAATCAAACTGTCCATGGGATTAGCTGAGTCCGTTAAAGAAAAGAAATAGATTTATTTACGTCAAAGTTACACGGGAATAGGTGAGTCAGTTTAGAAAGAAAATGGGTAGCTAAACTACCTGAGCCCGTTTGGAAAATCAAACAAAAGAGAAGAATCTGTCCATGATAAAAACGAGAATTCACAAGCAAGCTAGGTGCCCGCAGGTTCAGAATTGCTATTAGCTGAGTTCGTTCAGAAAATAAAAATGCAATGCCCTATCTTATTGCTAGGTTTGTTAGCATAGCTAATTAAGTTCATCATAGAAAATATAGATGTGATACACCAGCGGGACTTTAGGGCAGAAATATTTTCTACGATTTCAACTTGTGATATTATGAAGTATAATGATTAATACATGGTTCAGTGTGAATATTTATAAATGTACATAATTGCATGCTTGAATATACAAAAAGACATTTGAATTTTTTTCATTTGACTATAAAACATAAAATAGATACAAATATTCCGAAACCTGGGTTACTAATTTTTTTTGCGAAAGGTTGGAATATCATACTCTTCAAATATTATTAGAAAAATACGAACGCCCTATTATCAAATTTGTTTAGTTTAAGCATCTGCTCAATATGGTTAGATCTCCACACATTGAACTATTATTTTATAAAACTTCATATTACAACATCATTGTATGTAGCCTAGAAGTTACAGACTTGATCTCATATACACTACAATCAGTATAGGACTAGAAACATCATATATGCTAGATTTTAAAACACGTACAAAAAATACTATATCAAACTTTCATAATATACTCACAAACAACACACATGTGTTCCTTCTTAAGTTTTGACTAGCGATGAATAAACATTTATTAATCCAATATTGCTATTTTACATTTATCTTAGTTTACAACCTTAATGACATAAAAGTAGTGGTCAAAGTTTACCCATTGAGGTTGTGTAAAGTCTAAGAAGTTACACATTTTGAAACTGCATAAGCAATTGAGATGAAGATATAAATATTAAAGTAACAATTCTAAATCATTAACTTGCCCTAATTATTAGCTACCACGAATTGTTTTCCCTTTTCCGTCATAATTTTTTTTATCAATACTTATTAACCATCACCTATAGTTTTAATTTGAGTAATATTTGTTACAAACACACACAACAAATGATTTGACCGATGCCAATCATAATTGGCGTGCAAATTTAAGTTGGTTAAAGTTGTTACTCTCATATTTGATTTTTTTGTCATGACATTTTTTATAAGCAACTTAGAACCATATTATTTCTTATCATAAAATGTGACATCCAAAGAATCATAACTTATTTTTTGAAACACTTTCAGCCCACTAAAGATGATGCCCTCGCATTTGCGAGGGCCACCGCGCTACTTATATACTAAAAGCATAATACAGAGGTCTAAAATAGCGGCACCATATTAATCCACATCATCATAAATATTATTAACAGTTAGACATGTAATTTACGGTTAGGATTTATTAGCAAAAAATTACTTAACCTTTTTTGTTTAACTGGACTATTTACGTGTCAAAGAAAGAAAAGAATGTAGACTTGCTATCCGCTATCTATATGTGCATCTGGAGATATGACAAAAGAAAACACATACGCTGAACATAACGTGTAGACCAGCTGAGTCCATGCATGCCCGTGCGTCCGACTATAGATATGCCAAGAGAAAAGGGAAAAAAAAATATGTACACTGATGGGCAGTACATGAGATCTTTTGCATGGTAAAAATATAGCGATAAGTCGCTATATATTTTCCTAACGATAGAAATATGTCAACGCTATATATTTACCTGCTGACAAAAATATGTCAAAGCCTATTTCAAAAAATAATAACGGCTGACCAAAATCAGTGTAGATACATAACACAATTGTAGTTACGGAAAAACGTTGTGATCTGCCGATTATGACATTCTATAAAGAGAAAAAGAAGCAAACCATCCAACCGTCCATTTGACAAACATTTTTTTAAATAATATATCGGCTAGACTTTTGTAATTTTTTTGGAAAGAATTATTAGAACTTTGATCAGTTAAATCTATTTATACCTATCACATGCGATTTTAGCACCATCAACGCATCCGGCCAGTCCTAATCTTAACATACTGTATTGTGACAGCCGCCATGAGAAAATCAGTCGGACAACTATCCATCATTATTCCTCCCATTGCCATGATGAGATCGACTACCAACGATAGAAAATCAGCCAGGCAAGCATCCATCAATATTCCTCCCGCCGTCGCGGGAAAATCAGCCAAACAAATAAACCGCATGAGCAAGGGATCCATCCATCATATCAGCCAAGTGTGCTTCGACCTTCAACTCGGCAGCAGAAGTTCATTCTTTTTTGTCAAGGATGGTAACCATAAGGCATTATCCCAACAAAGTTGAAAGGCGATGACTTGATTAAGCTATTTGCAAATGAAACACTAATCACAATAGTGAGGAGGCAAAGCAATCAGTACTTTGAAAGGGTTATGCGGAAAATGTTTTCACCCTACATCCAAAGTTGATGTCCCTACACATTACATTGTTATAAAGAGTTGTAGTTCGGCACATCTAGGAATTATAAATTATAGCGAGAAAATTAAGGTACATGTGTGCCTGCCCTTACATTTGAAGAGCTGAAGTTTGTGTGTACAAGGAATATGAGTTTTTCATCGAATATTAAGGTACATATTTCAAATAGATACACCTGATGATTTAGTTTCCAATTTCAGGTATTTGGAGCATGGATACAATAATAAATATACTAATTTAATTGATTTTCCATGCTGGGATATTTGAAGCCACGTTTTCTCCGAGAGAATGTAAGAAAAACATACTTTTATTGCATATCAATACAAATATCGATTCCAACATTCTGGAATTCAGCCCCTCAAAGTAACGACAGGAACACCTTCACGATTTCTATTATGTTCCAAAATACATCCCCACAAATTGTGACACCGAACATATCTATTTGGACTACTCATTCAAAAATTTCTCATTTCTTCAATAAAAAGTATGCATTAGGTCTAGCACTCAAAATAATTTTACTAAGATTCAAAATTATAGTTTACACAGTTGCAATTGTTTAAAATCTAAATATAATCTACTTTTGAATGTGTGAAGTACTTTCATTAATAATTTTGAAAATATCAAAGTAACGATGGAAGATCATGAATTCATTTCCTCTCTACTGTGACAATCAAAGTATCAAAACAATAATAAATATGGAAGGTTTTTTGAGCAACTATATCATTAGATTTTTTTCATTCAAATGATTTGTAATTTTGTGCTTTATTTCTTATTAATATAAGCATATACATAATTTCAAATAATTTCTCTTTGAAATATCTCCATATCAGATATGTTGTGTATTTTGTAAGATAATAGAAGGGAAAATCAGCATTTAAAATAAATAATAACTATTGTCATACTTAAGATGATGCCCTCACTCGAATTTGCGAGGGCCACCTTTCTAGTTAGTGGTAAAAGCAAAAGAAGCGCGAAAAATCACATATGGTTTGACTAAAAGAACGAGTCTGCAAAGGTAAACAGTACGCACACGACTTACGCATGACCAATCGGTTGCGTTATAGCACATACTATTTCCTCTCTGATGACTGTGCTATTTTCATTCGACCATACAATAAACAAAAAGAGCCTTCCGTGTGCCACGGTGCCCTCAAAAGGCCCGATTACACTAGTGATAGTAGATGAGGTGGTAGAATCCATTTTTGCCAACTGGTAGGTCATCGGTAAATACCTGCACCACTGATTTTTATTTTCACATTTGAGAAATATGCCAGATATTGTAGTATATATATTCCAAAACATCAAGCCAGACTTCAGCTTTTGTGCAGTTTTTACAACAATTTTGCACATGAAAATTTATATAAAGATCTGAAACGAAACTACAATCATGCCGGCATCACGCGACCAACCCCAAATCTGAAACGAAACTAGCGGTAGAAGGATTGCTCTGAACATGGAGGAAGTATGACACGCATGCTGATGGTCGGCTGAATATTGTCACTTTCGGAAGCGGGTCTGGTGCACTTCGGCACTAGTGTGCCCTTGTTTTGAAAATTTGTAATTTATACTTCTAAGTTTTAGAAGTCAAATTTTATTACGGGAATACATATACATGCTCTGTATTTTGCTTAGAAATTTTGGTAGATAACTCGTAATATTCTAGGCTAATAGAAAAAAATTCTGACAATATATAAGAGTAATATATGTGCATTTCTTGAAAAAATGCAATAAAAAATCCACAAAAAATTATAAGGTTGGACTCAATGTTTTGGAATATAATACAATGTCCATTGTATTTCTAAAAAATAAAAGAAAAAATTGGTGCGGGGATTCAAACCCATAACCTGGCTGTAGGCAATAAAGTCTTCTACCACCTTAGCTATAAAGCCTTCTACCATCTTAGCTACTATAGTGTTCTATCAAGTATAGGAAGCCGATTTATATAAAGAGTAGTGTAGCTCCTTCTCCTTAGACGCTACATTGTGGCCTATATCATTGCTCGCCAAGGCGCTACATTGTGTCCTATACCGTTGCCCGCAAAGGAGCTAGCGAAATGATTACTAGGACACGCGTGCTACGCTGCAAGGTGTGTAGTGCCTTTGGGAGAGGTGCTATACTATTACACATAGCGCATTTTCCTTAGATGCTACACTGTGTCTTGTGCCGCTGCCTCCTAAGGCGCTACCAAAATGATTACTGCGACCCACATGCTAATTGGCAAGGTGTGTAGTGCATTTGGGAGAGGCGCTACACTATTAAGTATAGCACCTTTCAGATGGGCGCTACTCAAAAGTGTTAGATCAGTGAAATAGTTTTGCCAAGAGTTTATTTCGTGAATTTGTTACATGTTTGGGTCAGTTTTTTTCTAGAACTCCTCCAAATTCATAAAAAGCCGCTAACTTTAGACGAAACAAACGAGGCCCATTGCCGGAGATTTCGGCTGAGTGGATGCCTAAAAGGTGCCGGGGGGGGGGGGGGGGTCTTTGCCCCCCAACCCCCATAAGGTACTTGGGATTGTGTTTTGGGGTGTCGGTGTTGCGATCAATTCGTGAAAGAAAACATGCAAGATTGTGTTCTCAACTAGGTGAGTCACGATGAAGGCTTCGTCCTAGACCAGGGTGTAACCCGTGGCAGGCCGTAGGACTCCAGCACCTGGTAGACGTTGCCGACAGCCGTTGTGACGAAGATAGCCACCAACATATAAAGGAGTTATAACTTAATGGCAATAATAAAGTACAATTGTTTTAACTCGCACTTTTGTGATTAAAGTTTATTCTATTATTCTATGACTACAATGTGCCTTGAATATGAGATTCAAAGAAACACTCATAAGTATGTGTATAAAAAAACAAACAAGTGTTCTAGTCCTCCCTGTAGAACTATCTAGCTTGGTCACGTGTTGTTTGATGTTCATGTTTTCCTGATCATGGGTATAGTTAATGTAACAATGATACCAACAATAATGAGAGCAAATTGTTAGCAAGAACAAGGGAACAAAACCGACCCAATTATTATAATATACTATGATATGTTATTCCTTGTTTATAGTTATATCCTAAGTGTAATCCTAAGAAACGAATCCTTGGACGATGGGAGTATCAAGGAATCTCATTTCTGAAGGCATGCATTGGTTACCATTATAAGTCTACCATAATAGGAGATGAGAAAGGTGGTAGACATATATGCTGGAAGGAATATCTAAGAAGTTGTTGATTCGAGATTGGGAATTGCTCCTCCGAAGTAAGGAGAGATAGACTCAGGACCCATCTCGGTATTAAGATGTCACCCAATAATTACTAGACACTTTAAAATGTGAATTACAAGGACATCGAAATACGATATGAGAAAGATAATCAAACTAGATCAAGGTTTACGGTTATAGTAATCAGGAGTTGAATCATGAGGATTATAAAACTCTCACCTTGTGTATACATGATTCCCTGAAGCAATATGATTGAAACTATAAAATACCACAAAAATTATTCATGCACATACGAGAGTCAATATGGATGTCAATGGTACTGCAATTATTTATTTATCCGTAAGGGTTTTGGAGTCATGTATGTGAGTAGTCGAACCTATTTGGGTCTCACGCTAAACGTTCACCAGTTTGAATATTACTTTAAGCTTGTGAAAAATTATCAAATAGTTTTGTTAATGATTTAGAGTTTCATCGGAAGATTTTTGGTGAAATAGAAAAATAAACAGGCGACACCAAAACTCTAGAAGGAGTGTCGAAGAGGGGCAAAGGTTGGTTGGCCAGGCCAAGCCATACAAGGTTCGGCTGGGCCCCACCTAGACCATTAGGGTGGCCGGCTAGGCCGCTGTCCGTTGGCCCCATGTTCCTAGGGTTTAGGGAGAAGCGTGTCTGCCTTGAATATATTCACATGTTCGGAAAAAAACCTAAATACCCGAGCCTCCATCCACGAAAAGTTTCATCGCGGTCGCCATCACTGACCCTAGCTCGGGAGGGTTCTGAAGCTCTCCCCGGCACCCTGCTGGAGAGGGAGATCATCACAGGAGGCCTCTTCATCACCATGCCCTCCTTTGAAGTGATGCGTGAGTAGTTCATCCCTGGACTACAGTTCCATAGCAGTAGCTAGATGGTTCTCTTCTACAATTTATGCCTCATGTTTAGATCTTGTGAGCTGCCTATCATGATCAAGATCATCCTTATGTAATGCTACATGTTGTGTTTGCTGGGATCCGATGAATATTGAATACTATGGTTGAGATTGATTATATACTTGTCATATGTTATTTGTGATCTTGCATGCTCTCCGTTGCAAGTAGATGCTCTAGCCAAGTATGTGCTTGTGACTCCAAGAGGGAGTATTTGCTCGATAGTGGGTTCATGCCTCTAGTAATCTGGGAGAGTGACAATAACTTTTAAGGTTGTAGATGTGTTGTTTCTACTAGTGATAAAACAAAAATCCTTTATCCGAGGATAATTCTATTGTTTACTTTACACATTTTGCTTAATGCGATAATCTGTTGCTTGCAACTTAATACCCAAAGTTGTTCGGATGATATCCTGAGGTTGGATTATTAGTCATAGGCGAAGTTTGATTACTGTCTATGTATTATTTTGTAATACCCAAATGAATCTCATACTAATCATCTTGTCATGTATGATCTTTATTCTGTCAATTGCCCAGCTGTAGTTTGTTTACCCAACATGTTATCTATCTCTATGGAGAGACACCTCTAGTGAACTATGGACCCCGGTCCTTTATTTTACACTGATAAAATCATCTACTGCAATTACATGTTCTGTTACTTTACTGCAAGCACTGTTCACTTTAATTCCACTGCAAACAAACATCTCTTTCCACACTATATGATTAATTCTTTGTTTTCAGCAAAACCGGTGAGATTGACAACCTCACTGTAAGTTGGGGTAAAGTATTGTGGTTGTGTTGTGTGCAGGTTCCACGTTGTTACTGACACCGGTAGTGCGCCCTGCCAATGTCAGCTAGCAATACCTTCATAAGTGATTTCTTTCTCCTTCTGGTCGATTAAACCTTGGTTTCTTAATGAGGGGAAAATTGCTGATGTGCTCATCGTACCATTCAACATCATTTTTGTAAGAATGGAAGCAAGCCAAGCCCAATTGCTAAGCTGCTGTGACCAGAGGTCGGGAGGCAAAGACGAAAGGGATGCCGTGTCTCCATCTTGACCGAATGCGTCCTCTTGGGGTTTCCCAACTACTTGTTGTGAGCACCATCAATACTTTTTCTGGCGTCGTTGCCGGGGAGAAAGAGGATTTCTGCAAGGGGAGTCTCTCACTTTCAATCTCTTTACTTTGTTATTGTTTTACTTAGTTTATTCCATGCTCACCTCCCATGTTGATGCTTCTTGTTTTTCACTAGTTAGGCTTAATGGAAACAACAACAAAATTAAAGAGCTTTATAGTATTTATCTTGAGCTAGGACATGAAGTGTTTGAAGAGAAAATTAAAAAATCTATGGAACGTTATTTGCATACTAATAGCAATGTTATTAGTATGAATTCTTTGAACACCATTATTGCTAATATGGAAAAGTCTAACCTTGGGGAAGCTAGTTTATATGAAAATGATCTTTTTAATTCCCCAACTTTAGAGGAGAAAATTTGCTATGATGATTACAATGATGAATATGATATTTTCAGTCCACCTACTATTGAGGAGAAAATTAATTATGATTACAATATGTCTCCTATATCTGATGATTATGGTGATGAGAATAATAATGATAGCTATTTTGTCGAATTTTCTCCCACTACAATTAATAAGAATGACTATGCTTATGTGGAGAGTAATAATTATTTTATTCATGTGGCTCATGATAAGAATGTTTGATGTGATATTTATATTGTTATGTTTGTTCATGATGCTACTGAAAATTATTATGAGAGAGGAAATATGGTTTTTGAATTTTTCATGTTACTAAAACACTCTCTTTATATTGAAAGTTTCCAAGTTGCTCTTATTTTACCTACCCACACTGGTGGAAAAAGGGCCTTTGGTCGCGGTTCGCAACTGCCATTAGTCGCGGTTGCGCAACCGCGACCAAATGAGCGCGACTAAAGGCCCCCCCCCCCCCCCTTTAGTCGCGGTTGCTTACGAACCGCGACTAAAGGCCCGTCCACGTGGGCGCCAGGCGACCGTCGGGGCGGAGGACCTTTAGTCGCGGTTCTTCTGGCCAACCGCGACTAAAGGCCGCCGCAGGTTTAGGGTTTTAGGCCCCCCCTAAACCTGCCCCCCCTAAACATATTTTCTGTTTAATTTGTATATTGTTTTATTTCTTTTGTGCTTTATTGTAATTTTGAAGGAGTTTCACATATTCTACGGTACTACATATATACATGCATATGAATGTACAATTTCAAACAAATTTGAAATTAGAACCAAAAAGAATTCAAGAGGAATATACAATATATATTCAATATCATCGGATGACCATATACAAGTTTGAACAAGTTTCCATACATAATTTAATGCATGTATAGTTCTACGTCCTCGCAATGGTGTTCTCCTTTAGGATCGAGGACTTCCCTCCTGAACCATCCAGCTAGTTCCTCTTGAAGTGGTCGGAAGCGAGCTTCTGGACTAAGCATCATCCGGAGGTTATTCCTCTGAGCATTGAGATCACTCGGAACGCGCTCAGAGGTGTATCTCCGGATCATCTCACGTAACATAGTATCCACACAGATTGGTTCCCGGTGGCTGCATATCGCCACCATTCTTAGCCTTTGACCGCATGAAATTTAGCTCTTTTTTGAATTCACCGACCTTTGTATCTGCGAACCGTCTCCAAACCCTACGAGGCAAAGAAAATTAAATGAGCAAGAGAGTTATTAGTTAATTACTTGAAGCTTAATTAGGAAATGAACGAAATAGGCCGATCGATATAGAGCGCAAATGAATGAAAACAATTACTTTTGAATCATTTGTCTCATGTCGGCCCACTCCGCCTTATCCATATTCAGAGAGTCGTGGACGAGACATTCTGATTTGTCAACTTTAATTACTAGCAGAATCCAGTGGAACCTGCGGACACGATACATGCACAGTACGTCATGCATAACTCATCGATTAGCCGGTCACATACCATCCATGGAGTAAACAAAAGAGAATGTGCTCAAGACATAAACACTCACCCAAAATGGTAAGGAAATAGAATATCACTTTTGAGTTCCTGCTTTTCAAGAAACCGCCACAGGTCTTTCTCCACGTCGGCGGGGTGATGCTTTAACGTATATCCATTAACGATGTGTGGGTCAATGAACCCAACATCATGGATGCTCCTTACTCTGCATTCCTTAATCTTCAATCTACATGTATAATAGCGGACACAACAATATAGTTAGGACATATATATATATATATATATATATAGTGCAGGCAATATGAACGAGATGGGGTAGAAATAAATCACTTACAGAACGTAGCAACTGATGATAGATTTGTCGAGCTCGCGCAGATTGAAAAGCTGGAACAATTCACTCAGATGAATTTGTACAGAGTATTGTTTGAAGTGATGCTCATATCCAACTTCCGCAAAAATATAATCTTTGGCTTTTTTATGTTTTATGTAACCCTTGTACCAGTTCAGCAGACCTTTCATTTGTGGAGGTAGATCCTCTTCCTGCGCAGGCTCGACGAGAGGCCCATTCTTCACATATGTAAGTACTACCTCCTTCACTGGCGCCTCATCAAGGCCTAACAGTTCACGAAGAGTAATACCTAAGTTGGCCGCTTGTTCTCTGGCACTCGTTACAGTCAATCCCTATGCTGCCGCAGCTTCTATGATTTCGGGGGCATCCGGACCGGCGGCTGTCACTATAAGCGGGGCAATCGATTGTTTACTTTGTTCCCCGAGCTGGGCAACAACTCGTTTCCCGCTTTGTGCACTTTGTAATTCCGCTTTATCGGCCTCCTCTTTCTTCTCCTTGAATATGCGTGCCTGATTCTTTAGTTCACGTGCATAGTCGTCAGGCAGATTCTTTGCGGCTTGGGACGGTGTGTTCAAAAATGACTTAGCCCACTTCTTTTGCTCATCAGAAAATACTGGCTTGGGCTCGGGCTCTCTTTTCTTCTTGCAGCCCGCCTTCCATTTCTCTAAATCAGCAGTCGCGGCTGCCTCGACTTCCTCGGCACTACGTTCCCAAGGCCTCGTGGGGAGAGGCTTCAGTGATGGCTCCGGTACCTTTGTTTTCTTAGGTATGTAAGGGTCCGGGTTAATAATCCAGGACTGCTGCTTCTGCTTCTTCGCCGGAGGTGGATTGGGGGCGGCGTCTGCTTACCCACCCGGGGCGGACTAGGGGGCGGCGGCTGCTTACCCACCGGAGGTGAATTGGGGGGCGGCGTCGGCTGACGTGAAGGAGGTGTAGGTGAAGCACCACCACCACCGCCACCGTCGCCACCACCACCACCGTAGGGGGGTGGACTTGTTGGCGCCTCGCCTGGAAACTTGATAAACTTCTTCTGCCATAGAATGAACTGGCGCTTGACATCTCCAAGTCTTGTCGCCCCTTCAGGTGTAGCAATGTCAATGTCCAGGTCCTCAAACCCTTGGACTATGTCCTCCACCGTGACACGAGCATAGCCATCTTGAATGGGGTTGTTGTGGTGGAGTGCTCCAGGTGGTAAAGCACTGCCGATGGCTAACTTCATGGACATGTTCCCGATAGGATAATACAGATGACATCCTTTCATCTCCTTTATATCGTCCACGGGGTAGCGAGGAGGCTCCGGTGCAGTAATTTCGACCACCAGAGGCTCCGGTGCAGTAATTTCGATCGTCGGTGCACCAGCCGGCAGGGCCTCCGTGGAAGCCACGCTGCTTCTCCGCTGCTGGCTTCCGAGATCCAATGGATGATCTTCATGCTGCGCCCGAGCTGCATCTCTTTCGGCTACTAGTACACTCACGGTTTTCTTCATGACATCCATTTCCGATGCCAACCGCGCCACAACATCTGCTTCCCGATCCATCTTTCTCTTACGGCTTCTGTAACCGTACGGGTCATCGTTCTGGGGGAACCCTACTTTCCACGGAATGTGCCCCATGCCTCGTACACGTCCTCCGTGTTCAGGATTCCCGAGGGCTTTTGTCAGGGCGTCGTTCTCTCTGTTGAACTTGATCCTCCCCTCTTGAGCATCCCTCATTGCCTCAATAAGCTTTTGGGTGGGTTTAATTATTTTGCCCTGGTAAACACACTCCCCTATCTCCGGGTTCAGCGATCCCCCATGCCCGTACCACCAGCTTTTGGCCCTTGGGTCCCATTGATACGTCTCCAACGTATCGATAATTTCTTATGTTCCATGCCACATTATTGATGTTATCTACATGTTTTATGCACACTTTATGTCATATTCGTGCATTTTCTGGAACTAACCTATTAACAAGATGCCGAAGTGCCAGTTGCTGTTTTCTGCTGTTTTTGGTTTCAGAAATCCTAGTAACGAAATATTCTCGGAATTGGACGAAATCAACGCCTAGGGGCCTATTTTTCCACGAAGCTTCCAGAAGTCCGAAGACGAGACGAAGAGGGGCCACGGGGTGGCCAAACCCTAGGGCGGCACGGCCCCACCCCTGGCCGCGCCGGCCTATGGTGTGGGCCCCCCGTGCCGCCTCTTGACTTGCCCTTCCGCCTACTTAAAGCCTCCGTGACGAAACCCCCAGTACCGAGAGCCACGATACGGAAAACCTTACTGAGACGCCGCCGCCGCCGATCCCATCTCGGGGGATCCAGGAGATCGCCTCCGGCACCCTGTCGGAGAGGGGAATCATCTCCCGGAGGACTCTACGCCGCCATGGTCGCCTCCGGAGTGATGTGTGAGTAGTCTACCCCTGGACTATGGGTCCATAGCTGTAGCTAGATGGTTGTCTTCTCCCCATTGTGCTATCATTGTCGGATCTTGTGAGCTGCCTAACATGATCAAGATCATCTATCTGTAATTCTATATGTTGCGTTTGTTGGGATCCGATGAATAGAAAATACTTGTTATGTTGATTATCAAAGTTATATCTACGTGTTGTTTATGATCTTGCATGCTTTCCGTTACTAGTAGATGCTCTGGCCAAGTAGATGCTTGTAACTCCAAGAGGGAGTACTTATGCTTGATAGTGGGTTCATGCCTGCATTGACACCTGGGACAGTGACAGAAAGTTCTAAGGTTGTGTTGTGCTGTTGCCACTAGGGATAAAACATTGATGCTATGTCTAAGGATGTAGTTGTTGATTACATTACGTACCATACTTAATGCAATTGTCTGTTGCTTTGCAACTTAATACTGGAAGGGGTTCGGATGATAACCTGAAGGTGGACTTTTTAGGCATAGATGCAGTTGGATGGCGGTCTATGTACTTTGTCGTAATGCCCAATTAAATCTCACTATACTCATCATGATATGTATGTGCATGGTCATGCTCTCTTTATTTGTCAATTGCCCAACTGTAATTTGTTCACCCAACATGCTGTTTGTCTTATGGGAGAGACACCTCTAGTGAACTGTGGACCCCGGTCCAATTCTCTTTACTGAAATACAATCTACTGCAATACTTGTTCTACTGTTTTCTGCAAACAATCATCTTCCACACAATACGGTTAATCCTTTGTTACAGCAAGCCGATGAGATTGACAACCTCACTGTTTCGTTGGGGCAAAGTACTTTGGTTGTGTTGTGCAGGTTCCACGTTGGCGCCGGAATCCCTGGTGTTGCGCCGCACTACATCCCGCCGCCATCAACCTTCAACGTGCTTCTTGGCTCCTCCTGGTTCGATAAACCTTGGTTTCTTTCTGAGGGAAAACTTACTGCTGTGCGCATCATACCTTCCTCTTGGGGTTCCCAACGAACGTGTGAATTACACGCCATCAAGCATATTTTCTGGCGCCGTTGCCGGGGAGATCAAGACACGCTGCAAGGGGAGTCTCCACTTCTCAATCTCTTTACTTTGTTTTTGTCTTGCTTAGTTTTATTTACTACTTTGTTTGCTGCACTAAATCAAAACACAAAAAAATTAGTTACTTGTTTTACTTTACTTAATATCATGCATGTTTTTATTTCACTAGTTTGGCATAATGGACAAGAATGAGCTTCTATTTCTATTTCCTGATTTAAAACATGGATTGTTTGATGCAAAAATTAAAAAACCTATGGAATCTTATTTGCATGCTGGTAGTAATATTAGTATGAACGCTTTGAACACCATTGTTGATAATAATATAGAAAGTTCTAAGCTTGGGGAAGCTGGTTTTCATGATCTTTTTATTCCCCCAAGCATTGAGGAGAAAATTTACTTTGATGATACTTTGCCTCCTATTTATGATAATGATATTGGTCTTTTAGTACCGCCTGTTATGGAGGATAAATTTGATTATGATTACAATATGCCTCCTATATTTGATGATGAGAATAATAATGATAGCTACTTTGTTGAATTTGCTCCCACTACAACTAATAAAATTGATTATGCCTATGTGGAGAGTAATAATTTTATGCATGAGACTCATGATAAGAATGCTTTATGTGATAGTTATATTGTTGAGTTTGCTCATGATGCTACTGAAAGTTATTATGAGAGAGGAAAGTATGGTTGTAGAAATTTTCATGTTACTAAAACACCTCTCTATGTGCTGAAATTTTTGAAACTACACTTGTTTTATCTTCCTGATCTTGTCACTTTGCTTTTCATGAATTTATTTGTGCACAAGATTCCTTTTCATAGGAAGCATGTTAGGCTTAAATTTGTTTTGAATTTGCCTCTTGATGCTCTCTTTTGCTTCAAATACTATTTCTTGCGAGTGCATCATTAAAACTGCTGAGCCCATCTTAATGGCTATAAAGAAAGAACTTCTTGGGAGATAACCCATGTTTTTACCTACAGTACTTTGTTTTTATTTTGTGTCTTGGAAGTTGTTTACTACTGTAGCAACCTCTCCTTATCTTAGTTTTGTGTTTTGTTGTGCCAAGATAAGCCGTTGATAGAAAAGTAAGTACTAGATTTGGATTACTGCGCAGTTCCAGATTTTTTTGCTGTCACGAATCTGGGTCTACCTCCCTGTAGGTACCTCAGAAAATTAAGCCAATTTACGTGCATGATCCTCAGATATGTATGCAACTTTCATTCAATTTGAGCATTTTCATTTGAACAAGTCTGGTGCCATTTTAAAATTCGTCAATACGAACTGTTCTGTTTTGACAGATTCTGCCTTTTATTTCACATTGCCTCTTTTGCTATGTTGGATGAAATTCTTTGATCCATTAATGTCCAGTAGCATTATGCAATGTCCAGAAGTGTTAAGAATGATTGTGTCACCTCTGAATATGTCAATTTATATTGTGCACTAACCCTCTAATGAGTTGTTTCGAGTTTGGTGTGGAGGAAGTTTTCAAGGATCAAGAGAGGAGTATGATGCAACATGATCAAGGAGAGTGAAAGCTCTAAGCTTGGGGATGCCCAGGTGGTTCACCCCTGCATATATCAAGAAGACTCAAGCGTCTAAGCTTGGGGATGCCCAAGGCATCCCCTTCTTCATCGACAACATTATCAGGTTCCTCCCCTGAAACTATATTTTTATTCCATCACATCTTATGTGCTTTGCTTGGAGCGTCGGTTTGTTTTTGTTTTTTGTTTTGTTTGAATAAAATGGATCCTAGCATTCACTTTATGGGAGAGAGACACGCTCCGCTGTAGCATATGGACAAGTATGTCCTTGGTTTCTACTCATAGTATTCATGGCGAAGTTTCTCCTTCGTTAAATTGTTATATGGTTGGAATTGGAAAATGATACATGTAGTAATTGCTATAAATGTCTTGGGTAATGTGATACTTGGCAATTGTTGTGCTCATGATTAAGCTCTTGCATCATATGCTTTGCACCCATTAATGAAGAAATACATAGAGCATGCTAAAATTTGGTTTGCATATTTGGTTTCTCTAAGGTCTAGATAATTTCTAGTATTGAGTTTGAACAACAAGGAAGACGGTGTAGAGTCTTATAATGTTTTCAATATGTCTTTTATGTGAGTTTTGCTGCACCGGTTCATCCTTGTGTTTGTTTCAAATAACCTTGCTAGCCTAAACCTTGTATCGAGAGGGAATACTTCTCATGCATCCAAATCTTTGAGCCAAACAACACTATGCCATTTGTGTCCACCATACATACCTACTACATGGTATTTCTCCGCCATTCCAAAGTAAATTGCTTGAGTGCTACCTTTAAAATTCCATCATTCACCTTTGCAATATATAGCTCATGGGACAAATAGCTTAAAAACTATTGTGGTATTGAATATGTAATTATGCACTTTATCTCTTATTAAGTTGCTTGTTGTGCGATAACCATGTTTACTGGGGACGCCATCAACTATTCATTGTTGAATTTCATGTGAGTTGCTATGCATGTCCGTCTTGTTTGAAGTAAGAGCGATCTACCACCTTATGGTTAAGCATGCATATTGTTAGAGAAGAACATTGGGCCGCTAACTAAAGCCATGATCCATGGTGGAAGTTTCAGTTTTGGACAAATATCCTCAATCTCAAATGAGAAAATTATTAATTGTTGTTACATGCTTATGCATAAAAGAGGAGTCCATTATCTGTTGTCTATGTTGTCCCGGTATGGATGTCTAAGTTGAAGAATAATCAATAGCGAGAAATCCAATGCGAGCTTTCTCCTTAGACCTTTGTACAGGCGGCATAGAGGTACCCCTTTGTGACACTTGGTTAAAACAGTGCATTGTGATGATCCGGTAGTCCAAGCTAATTAGGACAAGGTGCAGGCACTATTAGTACACTATGCATGAGGCTTGCAACTTATAAGATATAATTTACATGATGCATATGCTTTATTACTACCGTTGACAAAATTGTTTCATGTTTTCAAAATCAAAGCTCTAGCACAAATATAGCAATCGATGCTTTTCCTCTATGGAGGACCATTCTTTTACTTTCAATGTTGAGTCAGTTCACCTATTTCTCTCCACCTCAAGAAACAAACACTTGTGTGAACTGTGCATTGATTCCTACATACTTGCTTATTGCACTTATTATATTACTCTATGTTGACAATATCCATGAGATATACATGTTACAAGTTGAAAGCAACCGCTGAAACTTAATCTTCTTTTGTGTTGCTTCAATGCTTTTACTTTGAATTATTGCTTTATGAGTTAACTCTTATGCAAGACTTATTGATGCTTGTCTTGAAGTGCTATTCATGAAAAGTCTTTGCTTTATGATTCACTTGTTTACTCATGTCATATACATTGTTTTGATCGCTGCATTCACTACATATGCTTTACAAATAGTATGATCAAGATTATGATGGCATGTCACTCCAGAAATTATCTGTGTTATCGTTTTACCTGCTCGGGACGAGCAGAACTAAGCTTGGGGATGCTGATACGTCTCCAACGTATCGATAATTTCTTATGTTCCATGCCACATTATTGATGTTATCTACATGTTTTATGCACACTTTATGTCATATTCGTGCATTTTCTCGGAACTAACCTATTAACAAGATGCCGAAGTGCCGCTTGCTGTTTTCTGCTGTTTTTGGTTTCAGAAATCCTAGTAACGAAATATTCTCGGAATTGGACGAAATCAACGCCCAGGGGCCTATTTTTCCACGAAGCTTCCAGAAGTCCGAAGACGAGACGAAGAGGGGCCACGGGGTGGCCAAACCCTAGGGCGGCGCGGCCCCACCCCTGGCCGCGCCGGCCTATGGTGTGGGCCCCCCGTGCCGCCTCTTGACTTGCCCTTCCGCCTACTTAAAGCCTCCGTGACGAAACCCCCGCATCGAGAGCCACGATACGGAAAACCTTACCGAGACGCCGCCGCCGCCGATCCCATCTCGGGGGATCCAGAGATCGCCTCCGGCACTCGCCGGAGAGGGGAATCATCTCCCGGAGGACTCTACGCCGCCATGGTCGCCTCCGGAGTGATGTGTGAGTAGTCTACCCCTGGACTATGGGTCCATAGCTGTAGCTAGATGGTTGTCTTCTCCCCATTGTGCTATCATTGTCGGATCTTGTGAGCTGCCTAACATGATCAAGATCATCTATCTGTAATTCTATATGTTGCGTTTGTTGGGATCCGATGAATAGAGAATACTTGTTATGTTGATTATCAAAGTTATATCTACGTGTTGTTTATGATCTTGCATGCTTTCCGTTACTAGTAGATGCTCTGGCCAAGTAGATGCTTGTAACTCCAAGAGGGAGTACTTATGCTCGATAGTGGGTTCATGCCTGCATTGACACCGGGACAAAGGATGAAAGTTCTAAGGTTGTGTTGTGCTGTTGCCACTAGGGATAAAACATTGATGCTATGTCTAAGGATGTAGTTGTTGATTACATTACGTACCATACTTAATGCAATTGTCTGTTGCTTTGCAACTTAATACTAGAAGGGGTTCGGATGATAACCTGAAGGTGGACTTTTTAGGCATAGATGCAGTTGGATGGCGGTCTATGTACTTTGTCGTAATGCCCAATTAAATCTCACTATACTCATCATGATATGTATGTGCATGGTCATGCTCTCTTTATTTGTCAATTGCCCAACTGTAATTTGTTCACCCAACATGCTGTTTGTCTTATGGGAGAGACACCTCTAGTGAACTGTGGACCCCGGTCCAATTCTCTTTACTGAAATACAATCTACTGCAATACTTGTTCTACTGTTTTCTGCAAACAATCATCTTCCACACAATACGGTTAATCC